>NC_138890.1:128371525-128964025 GCF_965194825.1 Balaenoptera physalus
TCGAGCCCTGGTCCAGGAAGATCCCACATGCCGCGAAGCAACTAAGCCCATGCACCACAACTACTGAGTCTGTGCTCTAGGGCCCGCAAGCCACAACTACTGAGCCCGCGTGCCACAACTACTGAATCCCGCAAGCCTAGAGCCCGTGCTCTGCAACAAGAGAAGCCACTGCAATGAGAAGCCCGTGCACCACAACGAAGAGTAGCCACCACTCGCCACAAGTAGAGAAAGGCCGTGCGCAGCAACGAAGACCCAATGCAGCCAAAAATAAATAAATAAATTCATTTAAAAAAAAAAAACTCTCTTCTCTAGCAAAAGAAAATGTGAGATGAAGACATAAATGTGTTTGAGCTTTACACAAAATAAATATGACAGAACTTAAGAAAATTTAATATTCATAAGCAATACTGTAGCATAAAGGAGACTGAGAAATTGTAGAACAGGAACAGGCAGAGTGATATGAGGAGCGGGATGAAATCACCTAAGGAGAAAAACATGCAGTAGTCCACATTTGACAGAAGGACAAATATTCGGAAAGAAGAAGAAAAGCCAGATACAAGCCATTGAGACAGTGGCATAAGAACTTGAAAGCTCCAAATTTCCTCCTGGAAGAACAGGTACTGGGCAAATAAAAACCTGAATGGCGAGTAGCCCTTTTGGTGAAATGTATAAGCAATATAGTATTTACCAGGAATCACTGGAACATATCCTACAGAGAGATGTGAGGAAGATGTCATTTTTTCAAAGATAGTTAAATTCCTGCAAGTCAAATCATGATCTATAGCCCAAGTCTACGAAAAGAATAATAAGAGGCAGAAAACATTCTTGAGGAATTATGGATATGAAATATTACAAAACTGTTCAACTGCCTGGAGTCAAAAGCAAACTAGAGAAAGACAATGTGTCAAAGACAAGAAAGAAATGAATTTCTGTGAAGACCAGCGGAAGAGTTCAAACTTTGAGAAACAGAAATCTTAAAGCAGTTTGCCAAAAAAAAAGTTAAACCTGAAAATGACCAAGCTTCTAGACAGCACGACCAATGTAGTTAGAGCGGAAGTAGGTGGAGGTAAGATGAAATAAAATTGACCATGGGCTGACAGCTGTTAAACCTGGGTGGTGAGTAGATAAGGGTTCATGATACAATTCCGTCTATTTTTGTGTATGTTTTTTAAAGTGGCAGCTAATGGACCATGATACAGAGAATACTAAAGCTGCTGACATCAGCCGCTCTGGAAATCTTTAAATGCACTAGATAGTAAAGCGCTCCTTCCTCCACACCACTCTTCTACATAGAACATACTTCTGTTATTACATCTATTTCCTTTTGAGTCCCACCAACAAAATCACGAGCTGCTTAAAGGCAAATATTGTGTCTTATTCATCTATATGTGCGAGCACCTAATACAGTGTCAGGGCTATAGCAAATGCTCAGTAAATGTTTGATGAACAACAAAGCAATAATGTGATTGTAATTTCTAAAAGCGGAAAGCAGGCTTTTAGAAATGATGAAAAAGAGGTCAAAGAAACAACAATATTTCTGGAAGTACAGAAATTATATCACAGTAAAGAGAGAAATATCTATAAAAGATACTACAAAAGTAAACAGTACGCTGAAGAGCTAAAAAAAAATGAAGGAAGGAATAAATGAATGAACAATTCGTTCAGTATCTTCGCCTACTGAAATGAGGCACATTGAGCCAATAAAATTTAACAATGCTTTTCACTGGGAATATCTAACATCCTCTGTTCTAATCCTGTTCTCTCAATCAGGTTTCTGATACTTCTTGGCCTGTCATTAGACTTTTCCACATTCATTCATTCATTCAAATATTTACTGAACACCTACAATGCCAGACATTATTCTAGGCACTTAAGATACATCAATGAACTAAAAAGACAAAAAATCCCTGCTCTCATGGAGAGTATATTCTAGTGGATGGAGACAGAGAAGTAAATTATACAGTATGTAAGAAGACAGTATACAGTGCCAGAAGACAGCTGTGAAAGAAGTCCTGTCCAATAAACCCAAGTATTCATGTCGTACTGGGAGTTTTTAGTAAAATGGCATTGATAAACTTCCATGAGTCTCTTGCCAGCTTGGTATACATGAGAGTCCCCCATGACTGAACACCTCCTCATAGTTAAGGAGCTAATCCTAAACAATAGTGACACCCACCAAGGTAGTGCCAGCAGTGAGGCCCCAACTAGTGTCACCACCACCTTCTTTGACATCTCTTTAGGTGAAAGAAAAAAATATACAACTGTATAAAAACTATTAAAGAACAGTAATTATGCTCATTGGTTTTAAAGTTCCTTCTCTGATGTCAAAGAAATAGGAAGGAAAAGTTGTAAGCTTGATTTTGGGAAGATACTGCTCTTCGAATGGCAGTAATAGCACAGCCTAAATTTAATAGACCATAACTGACCAAATTTTAGTCAAAACTTTTTGCTAACTGTTAAGGGATCATCAGTCCTCTCCAAATATACATATCTTCAATTGGTAGTTTCCAATTACTGATCCAGGATATCATACAACTCGTCTTAGAAGAATCTCATTCTTGTTGTGAGAGTTCAGCCTAAGGACTCACTTGAATTTATAAAAATTCACTCATTAAAACATGTTATAGGCTGTATGCCCAGTAACACCCTCAAAATTAGAAACTGTTCTACATTTTATCATTAAAATTATGTTCTGAGTCATTAAAATAATTTTCTAGCACCTTAGAGCCATCCATATCAGTTCTCTAAACAGTAAGTATATCTAATTTAAGCATTTTGTTTTACTGACCAAGAAACTGTGTCCTAAAAAAGTTAAAGAGAAAAATTGTGACTCCTGTACAGTCACAGGCAAATTGGTGACATTTCTGGAAACCTAGAATTCAAGTCTCCTATCCCAACCCAACACTCTCTATTGACTACCACATTTTTCCTTTTGATCACAGTGTTGTCAAATACCAATGAAATTAACTGTTTTTAAAAAATCTTTAGACCTGAGAACCAAAATACAATATCAAGACTAGAGCTTATCTTCCTGATAAATTTTGTTACAGCAAAACTGAAAACCAAAATTTAAAAAATCTTTAGACCTGACAACCAAAATACAGTATCAAAAGACTAGAGCTTATATTCCTGATAAATTTTACTATAGCAAAATTGAAAACCAAAATTAAAAGTCAATGAAAATACCATACACAAAGTTAACAAGCTTTATCAGGAATTTTTTTTTTAAGAGGTATTACTTTATAATCATCAGATTGGCAAGAATTACAAATTCTGAAAATATTCAGTGCTGGCAAGAATGTATGTAAATAGAAACCTTTATGCACTGCTGCTAGGAGTATACATTAGTAAAACCACTTTGGAGAGCAATCTTGTCATCATGAATGAAATTGTGTTCGTATGTGTAGGTACATCCTATGATCAGGTAATATCCTATGACCCAGCAGTTCCACACTTGGTACTATAACTAAAGAAACTCCTGCATAGGCATACAAGGAAGAGACAAGGATAAGGGTGTTTGTCTTGGAGTTGTCTACAATAAGAGAGAGCTAGAGACAATATGCTGTCCATAGTTAGTGGAACAGATACATAAAATATATCTTATGCTCCCCTTGCAGAATGTGTTCCCTCTGGCTGCAAATCTCTTGCCTCTAGATATCTGCATGTCTGGCTCTTTAGCTTCAATCCAGTTTCTGCTCAAATTGTCAACTAATCAAATAAGTCTTCCCTGACTGCCCAATCTAAAATAGCTTACCTTTCAATCCAGAATCTCTCTAGTCTGGATATCCTTCCTTCTATTTTCTAATCTTCCATTTTTCTGCATAACATTTTTAACTGTCTGACATGTGTTTATTGTTCAGAATCCCAATTAGAATGTAAAATCCAGACACCAGGAAATTTGTTCAAAGGAATATCACCAGAATCTAGAATTAGTACCTGGCACATGAAAAAATATTTGTTAAATAAATGAATTCAATGACTACATCCCAATCTCCGCTTATAGCTGTGTAAAGTCACAAAAATGAACCCAAGTCTCTGACTTTTCAAGCCCACTCACAGTATATAACCTGAGTGGTTATATAACCTCCAGAGTATGTAACATTCCACATTTTTTCCAACTCCCTGGCAATTGAATTTGCATTCACAGTATTCAGCAATGAAGCAGCTTCTCATGGCCAGGCACTACTCTGAGAAATAAATAAGGGAGTCTTTGCATTAAAGTCTAGAGAGGAAAAAAGACAATTACAATACAGTACAAGCGCTATGATAAGCGCTTATGGAAGAAGGTCAGAAGATGACCTAACTCACCCTAGGAAGGCTGGGGAAGACTTCCCAGAGGGGAGGAAGGCAGCATTTGTGCTGAGCAGAAGTTATCCTGATGAGCACATTATGGGTATTTGTCAAACAGGTGATGGGTACATTCTAGGCAGAAGACACACAACATAAAAGTGTCTCAATTTTAAAAAATATCCTAACACTTCTGAAGAACTGTAAACAATTCAGCATGACAAAACAATGTGAGGCAGGAAATAAGAGAAGGTGAAAGCAAAAACAAGCAAGGCCAAATCATTAACATCCCTATTTCCAAGGCTTGGTAGTTTGGATTTTTATCTGAAAGTCTGCAGAGAAAGATTGCAGAATAACAGCACCATCTGCCTACAGAAAAAGGAAAGGTACAGAGGGATGGCACGCATTCTCAGAAGTATGGAAATTATTTAGAAGGTTTACATAGAAGTCCAGATAATAATGATAATCTGAACCAAGGTAGTAGCCACAGAGAAAAAGTAGATGAAAGAGGTAAAACAAGATTTGGTAAATAGTAATACAGTTAAGTGCGGGAAGGTTAGCACATAAGGGTAATAACAGGGAAGAGTTAAGATTCTGGTGTCTCTGAGTGAGTGATGAGCTGCATGCAAGAATCACAGGAAGAAGAGAAGCAACTTCAGAAAGGGTGAGATATGTAATTTTTTTTTTTTTTTAAAGTTTGCAGGAAAGTAGTCATCCTGAAACACTTTTTTAAGTACATTTTTTTTTTTTTTTAATTTTTGGCTGTGTTGGGTCTTCGCTTCTGTGCAAGGGCTTTCTCTCGTTGTGGCAAGTGGGGGCCACTCTTCATCGCGGTGCGCGGGCCTCTCACTATCGCGGCCTCTCTTGTTGCGGAGCAGAGGCTCCAGATGCGCAGGCTCAGTAGTTGTGGCTCACGGGCTTAGTTGCTCCGCAGCATGTGGGATCTTCCCAGACCAGGGCTCAAACCCATGTCCCCTGCATTGGCAGGCAGATTCTCAACCACTGCACCACCAGGGAAGCCCGATACGTAATTTTTTTGACATGAGTTTAAGGTATCTTAATACAACCACAATGTGTCAGAGTTGATCTGTGCTAAACAGATCTGGGAGTCATCAAAGTAGATACAGAAGTTGAACTCATAAAGGATGAAACCCTTCAAGGAGAGTAGGCAGAGGCAGAAGAGAGAAGATAGTATGCCAGAGTGAAATGAATATTTAAAGTGGCCAGAGAAGAGAGAAAAATATACCAAGGAAAGACTGACCAAGACATCGAAGGAACATAAGGAGACTACAGTGTCACAGAAACAGAAGAGAATTTCAAGGAGGACTAATCAAAATGTCAAATGATTTAAAAGATGCCATTAGAGTTCAGAATAAGGAGATCAATAGTGACCATCACCCCATCAAATTCAGTGACTGCAGTCGATTGGCAGACTTCAACACACTGAAAAATAAATAAATAAATAAGAAGAAGGTGGAGAAAATGAACATAGACAACTTTTTCAAGAACCTTAAGGGAAATAATTACAGATAAAATTGAAGAGGAATCTAGAGTGAAAAGATTGTATTTAAGACAAGTGCATTTAAATCCTGATAAATTAGTACCAGTTGAAAGTAAAAGGAATAACCAAGTGTTATGGACTAAACTGTATTCCCCAAAATTCATATGTTGGAAGCCCTAACCCTCAGTATCCCCAGTACTGAAGATAAGAATTTTGAAGATGTGATTAAGTTAAAATGAGGCCATCAGAGTGGACTCTCATCCAATATGACTGATGTTTTAATGAGAAAAAGAGACACTAGAGGTTCTAGTGCACAAAGGTACAACCATGTAAAGAGGCAGAAAGAGGGCATCTGTAACTCAAGGAGAGAGGCCTCAGAAGAAACTATTTCTGCCCTAACCTTAATTGTGGACTTCCAGCCTTCAAAACTGTGAGAAAATAAATTTCTCTTGTTTAAGCCACCCAGTCTCTGCTTTTTGTTATGTCAGCCCCAGCAAACTAATACACCAAGGAAACATTGTCCCTGAGGAGAAAAAACTCGGAACACAATTAGAGATGAACAGACAGAGGTAGACAAGTATGCAGGTGAAAGAGGGAAAAAAGCAATGAAGTTCCCACCAATGTACTGCATTTCCTCTGTGAAGCAGAAGGCAACATTATCCAGGAAAGAGTAAGGAAGGAAGGAGGTGGTGGGCTAATAACCACCACGGGAAACAAGAGTAGTTACTAAAGACACAGAGGACTATTAGGCTGCCTTTCCATTAGTCAGTAAATGTTTGTTACTGAATGAACACCCAGTGTCATTCATGAATGCTTTAGTTCAGTTTCAATACGGTGAACTCTAGCAGTAACTAGCAAAAGAAATGCATTGCAATGAATCAGAACCTGGTTTAAAAATCTAGATAACATGTGACCTTGTGCAAGTCACTTACCATTCTGGGCCTTAAGTTTCTTCAACCAGACAAACCAGACTTGATAATCAGCATAAGATCACCTCAGATTCAAAGTAAGAAGTGCTACAATGTTTATGCAGGTTTGTGCATGACCTTGGTCTTCAACTTTTACCAACCAAAGTAGTGTGTCTCAAGCTGTAATGTACATTCATATCATCTGGAGAGCTTGTTAAAATGCAGATTCTGATTCAGTAGATCTGGGGTTAAGCCTGAGATTGTGCATTTCTAACAAACTTTCAGGTGATGCCTACACCATATTTTGAGCTGCAAGGGTGTAGGACACTGATCCAGCTCAAGTTGTACAAAGCTTATAATTATCGGCTTATCTGTAATCAGCCTGATATTTAGAAAACCAAGGAAAAACACTCTAGACTCACACCTGCACGAAATGTCTTGCCATTCCGTGAAACACTCTGAAATTAACTGATAGTCCCCATTTGGTGCAGACAGGAAAAGAAAGGAATCACAGGAAAAGAAAGGAATTGCCATCAATAACACTAAATTAGGAGAAGCCCAAGATTAAATACAAACACACACACGTACACATATATACAACACAAAGGTTAAAACCTTCTAATTAAATACATTTTCTTTCTCAAAATATGAACATTTCTGGAAAAACACGTGTATTTATCTCTAGAAAAATCTTCAGTATACTTTAACTGCCTACATGTCTACAAAGATTCTTTTGCATTCTGGTTTGATCCTGAATGCAAACACATTCCACAGTGTCACAAAACCTAAAGTTGTTGTTTTTTTTTAAACCTAAAGATTTTTATGTTAATTCCCAAATAATCTTCACCTATTTGTTTAGAACCTCCAATTGTATTATCACAACTAAATCTGTTTGTGTTGAGAATTCTTTTCTGCTTTAGGAAGTGTAACTAGGGCAGAGACAGCCCAGCTGCCCTAGGGCTATAATATATCACCACAAATCACTGCTATAATTAAACTGCTTTTTACTATTCCCTGTGCTAGGGGTTACAGGAGGTAAATTTCACAATCCTATCACAACCAACAGGGAGAGATTTTCAATTTAATTTCACAGAAATCTTCTTCAGTGACAAAAGACCTAAGAAAAAATGTCATGAAATGGATGTCTCATATTGTAGAGTCACTCTGCCTTTAACCTGAAACCTCCGTACTGAATAGAGAAGTTGGAAATAACGTGAAAACGAAGTAATGAACTCCCTATCCAAGAAAAAATAAAAAATATTTTGGCTGTAAACTACTCTTCCTTATTCCCTTCTGAAGAATAACCAAATCGCAAGGGCACTAGCGCACTACAACCGAGCCCGTTCAAATGGGGTGCGGAGGGGAGATCAACTGCAGCCCTGGTACCAGGAGGCAATTTAGCAGTCCTATCTATCTAGCGAAGTCACTCTGAAAAAATAAGACTTCCCTCATTCACCACCATGTCACAAAAGGATTAAAAAAAAAAAAAAAAAGACAAATGCAATGGGCCTCAAAATAGTTTTGCTGAATCACAAATACCCTCAAGTTATAAAGCTGCAGAAGTCGCTGGGCTCGAGCACTGTCGGCCATACCTCAGCAAGTAAGTCCTCTATGAACATGTACAACTTCCTTCACTTGTTCGTTAAAGGCAAGCAAGGGTCTAATGGTCAATTAAAGCTTTCACAGTATTACTATTAGTAGCAGTATTGTGGGTGCAATAACAACATACAGTGGTTTTATACTAAAGATGACCACGTTCTCTGAAAAGTGGCACCACCTATCCCCCAAGGGCAAATGAACCACCCTAACCCGCAACACAGCCACAATAAGCACCCTACGTCCCCATTTTGGCACCCAGCCCCTGCCTCCCTGCGCCCTGATTCCTCCGCGACCATGCTTCCCGCTCCCGGGCTGACTGGGGCAGCCTAGAGCTCCCAGGGGTCCTTGGGGTAACGGAGAGCCAAGCCTGCAGGCCGCCCTCCTCTCGCTACTGCTATGCCTGGCCTCCCACTAGCCACACGTTCTTCCCTCACCTCTCGGGTCTCCGCTGCCCAGCCCACTCCTCCCGCTCGCGCGCGCTCTGTAGCTCTCAGGCCGGGGCCTCACCGTTTGGTTCGGTCCGGAATGGCCCGGCTCTCCCGCTTCCACGCTCCAACACGAAGCGGCGTCAGCTCGTCCTGCGCCCCACGCTTCCAGTCCACACGCCGCCGCCTACTGATGCCGAAAGCCGCTTCTAGGAACGCGCCATGTTCAGCGTCGCGGCTCCAAACGACGCAGGCGCTCGAATACTGCGTCACGGACACCCGGAGCGCGTGGACTAGGCAAAGACAGAAGACGATAGGAGAACGACGAAAGGAGAGGGAGGAGCTTTCCCTTCGAAACTGAAGGCGCCGGGCGTCTAAGGCAGCTCTGTGCGCTTGCGCAGTATAGAGAGCTGGTCCCACCCACCCCCCCCCACCACCGGACGCTGAGCGACCTGTAACCATGGAAACCATAGGTCGGCTCTGCCCCACTCCTGGGAAAATCAACTGTCTCCTGGGTTGATTGAAGCTTAAATCAGAATCATTTTCCCTTTCTTATTCCAGATATCAGTTGCCAAACTGCATTGTTTTACGGATCTGTCTCAGTAAAGAATTATTTAAAATAATCCTACTCTCAGCAGTCAGCCCTCCCACGAATATTTATTTTTTTAAGGTCCTAAACTTGCTCGGCGCTCTAGTCCAGAACGATAGCAAGAGTGGAAAGATTAAAAGGGAGTAAATCCAGTTCTCTCTGCCTCTGCTGCTAACTAGCTTAGTGACCTAAGTTTTACATTTAGAAAAAAATAGTTGTACGGAAATAGTTTAGTGTTCATAAAGATTAATAAAAATAATAGATAACATTCATTAATCATTTAGAATGTGCCAGATACAGTTCTAAGATCTTCAGATGAATCATGTATTTAAATCCTTAAAACAACCCTGTGAGGTTGAAGAAGCTGAAGCACTAGAAAGATCAAGTAACCTGCCTAAGTTCACACAGCTAGTAAGTAGTAACTAGCAGTGTTAGGTTTGAACCAGGCAACCATAAGCCTTGCATTACAAGATGCTCATCACACAAGGGCTATTTTTGAAAGTAAAAATATAAAAATTACCTAAATGACCACCAAAATGAATGATTAAATCATGACACATGCATATATAATATAAATTGGCCATTAAAAATAATGTTGAAAAAGAATCTGAAAAAGAATGGATATGTGTGTATGTATAATTGAATCACTTTGCTGTACACCTGAAACTAACAAAACATTGTAAATCAACTATGCTCCAATATAAAATAAAAATCAAATTTAAAAAAATTTTTAAATTATGTTGATATGTTAACATGTTCACAATGCATTAGGGAAAGAGTGGGTTACAAAACAATATGCTCAGTATGGTTCCATTTTTGGAAATAAGTATATGCGAAAATGTTAACAGGGTTTGTCACCAGTTGGATGGTATTATGGGCATGTTTTATTTTTTAATTTATTTTGCTTGATTGTATCTTCTGATTTTACTGAAAGGTAATACTTCTCAAATTTTAAATGTGCATAGAATCACATGGGGGTCTTGTTAAAATACAGATCCTGATTCAGTTGGTCTGAGGTGGGGCCTGAGAGTCTTCATTTCGAATGAGTTTCCAGTTAATGCTGCTCTCCATAGATCACACGTTGTGTAACAAGGCTGTAAGGAATATGCAATAAAGCAGGAAAAAATTACCTAATTTTAATAAAAATGAAAAAATTTGTTTAGAAGGATCTTTTCTGTTTGGAATAATGGGTTCTTCAGATATTGAAGAAAAGCTGTAACTTAGAAAAATGCACATACATAAATTTTGCCTACGACTTCAGGGCACCAAATTAAGATGCACTTGGAGGTCCTAGCTTCAGCTACTATGAATGTAAAATCTAGTAATATAGTATGTACAAAACAAATATGTACAGCTGGATAAATCTCATATGAGTGCATTTTGCTGCTATATTCTCATATTCTCACGTTCTTTGAAGAAAAAGACAAATATTAAATTAATTTAAATTAAATGATCATTGGGCTGTTCAGAACATATTTAAAATATAAATATATATTCAGTGCTTTCCCCCCAAAATGGTTGAAAACTGAAAAGAGAAAGCAGAAAATTGATGGAGCAAATGATAAGTTAAAGAAACATTAGCTTCCCTCACCCCTCAGTCTCAAGTAGGTTCCAAAAAACAGATAAACATAATAACAATGCAAATTATTTGCCTCAGTAATATTATGATTGCTAACTTCTAAATATTCCCTATGTGCCAGTAACTGTTCTAAGTGTTTTTTAAGTGCCTGACATTGAACTGTAGACATTTCATGTAATTTATTATCCTCATCACCACCCTATATGGAGATTATTCTTTCCCTCATTTTACAGATTAGAAGATGATGCTCATATGAATTAAGTAATTTCAAATTCTTAACTGGAGAAGCACAGACTCAAATTTAGATATATGCTTTGTGGTAGATAGAATAAAAGATAGCCAAATCCTAGTCCCTGAAACCTGTGAATATATTACTTTTCATGGCAAAAGGGACTTTGCTAATATGATTAAGTTAAGAATCTTGAGCTGGAAATATTATCTTGTGGGCCCAATGTATTCACAAGGGTCTTTATAAGAGGGAGACAGGGGCTTCCCTGGTGGCGCAGTGGTTGAGAATCTGCCTGCCATTGCAGGCGCCCCCGTGTGGGTTCGAGCTCTGGTCTTGGAAGATCCCACATGCCGCGGAGCAACTAAGCCCGTGAGCCACAACTACTGAGCCTGCGCGTCTGGAGCCTGTGCTCTGCAACAAGAGAGGCCGCGATAGTAAGAGGCCCGCGCGCCGCGATGAAGAGTGGCCCCCACTTGCTGCAACTAGAGAAAGCCCTTGCACAGAAACGAAGATCCAACACAGCCATAAATAAATAAATAAATTTTTTTAAAAAATTAAGAGGGAGACAGGAGTATCCGAGAGAGAGATGTGACCATGGAAGCAGAGGTCACAGCGATATGGGGCCATGACTCAATGAATACAGGCAGCATAGAGAAGCTGGGAAAGTCAAGGAAATGGATTCTCCCCTACAGTCTCTGTAAGAAACTCAGTCCTGCAGATGACTTTACACTTCTGACCTTCAGAACTCTCAGACAATAAATTTGTGTTGCTTTAAGCTACTGTTTGTGGCAATTTTTTATAGCAGCAATAGAAAACCAATATGTGCTCCGAAATCATAACGTTTCGAAATTGCTACACTTCATTTAATATTGTAACTTGGGTAAAATTGGGTCTTGGGCAACTCTATAATATAGTTCATTAGCTGCTTATAAATTAACTCATTAGAAGCTTACCAGCTTAGGAAAATAAGTCTTTGAGAAACTAACTGATCTGCCCTTGGTAATATAATTTTGTAGCAGCTTCAGTTTTGTTTATATATTTTTTAATTTATTGATTTATTGATTTTTGGCTGCATTGGGTCTTCGTTGCTGCGCGCGGGCTTTCTCTAGTTGCGGCGAGCAGGGGATACTCTTCGTTGTGGTGTGCGGGCTTCTCACTGCAGTGGCTTCTTTTGTTGTGGAGCACCGGCTCTAGGAGCGTGGGCTTCAGCAGTTGTGGCTCATGGGCTCTAGAGCGCAGGCTCAGTAATTGTGGCGCACAGGCTTAGTTGCTCCGTGGCATGTGGGATCTTCCCAGACCAGAGCTCGAACCCGTGTCCCCTGCATTGGCAGGCAGATTCTTAACCACTCCGCCACCAGCGAAGTCTCTGATTATAATTTTTTAAAAATTTGAAACAATATAAGTGTCTTTCACTAAGGATTGATTACATAAATTATGGTATGTTCATACAATGAAATACTCTCTACCTGTTAAAAATGCTGATATAGATTTATATTCATTAACATTAAAAGATGTCCATCATATTTAGTTAGGTAAGAACAGTAGGTTAAAAGAATTTTTTATATCCAAAAAGTCTTGGAAAATATCAATTCCTTAGTGGAGGTGAACTCTGAGTGATAGGTTTCACTTTCTAAAATCTTTTTGTACTATCTAAAATTTTTTGCAATGTTTAAGTATTACTTTAATAATCAAAGAAATATAATAAATATTTCTACTTTGGAAAAATAAATATAATACCATGTAGCTTTGTATCTCTTAAGGTGAAACAGCATTTTTTCATATTCTCCTGGTAAGAATGAAAATTGATTCAACTGTTTTAGAATATAATCTATTACTATATATTCAGAGACTAAAATGTTCATATATTTTGACTAAATAACTCCATTCTTATAAATCTCTACTAGGGAAATAATCCAAAGTATAGAAAATATTTTTCATAAATGCAGTAAAATGTGTATGGCTCTATTTTTTACAACAGTGGTATAGGAATGATTTAGTGAACTCTTACACAGTCACAAGATGAAATCTTCTGCAGCAGCTTTCAATACTGACTATCAAGATTGTATAAAAACTGGGAAAAGTGCTTTTTATGTTACTGTATTTTATGGAAAAAAAACAGTAAGTTATATGATCTCAACTATGTAAAAATATGTATTGCTAAAACAATAGGAGAAAACAGTGTGTGTCAACCTTCACAGAGGTTATACCAGAATAGTGAGATTAGATGTAAATTTTTCATCTTCTTTCTACCTTCTGTATTTTCCAGGATTTTTGCAAGTTAAGTTTTTGGTTTTGTTATTTCGTTTACAATGTAGTTGCCCTATCTTTGGGGCCCAGGAAACGCATAAAAGGGGAAAATAAAACCACTTTTACTTACTACATCTCTGTCATTGTTACTTTGTACACAATTTATTCTTAAATTCATGGTAACCAAAGATTTAATTTTTTAACTCCATACTTTAGAATTCACTTGACTCTTACATTAGCTTGTTATTAAAGAGTGAAATTAATTTAAATTGTATCTAGAATGACTCAGCTAGTATCTTTTGCTTTCCTGCCATTCCACCAGTGACGAGAGTACAGTCATCCCTTGGTATCCAAGGGGAATGATTTCAGGACCCTTCCTGGATACGAAAATCCACGAACCCCCAAGTCCCTTGCATAAGATGGCCTAGTACACTGGGTCCTCTGTATCCGCGGATGCGTAACCTGCGAATTGACTATGATGGCAACATTCAGATGTAAGTAGAGACCAAAGGAGCCCACATAAGGCAGGCTGGTGTCCTGCTGTGGCAAGAGCACAGGCTTCCACCCCTACTTCTGCTGCCAACTACCTGAAAGACCTTGAGCAAGTACCTTTAATTTCTGTGAGACTCAGTTTCTTCACAGGTAAAACAGCATAAGCATGCTTGCCCTAACAACTTCCCAGGGTTTCACTGAAAATCTAATTGTGTGGAAAGTACTTTGAAACCCATAAAATGCAATATGAAAATATAATATATAAATACAAATATAAAACATATAATATGAAATAGGCTCTATTATAATCCACAAATAGAATTCTTAGTACAATAATTTTCCTATTGTATTTGGAAAGCTTCAAAGTGCTTCATTTTGCAACAGAATATATATTATTTTATGGTAATGATATGAAAACATTTATCTGACAGATGCTTTTGGTAGGTATCAATGATTCGATATTAGATTTTCACTAACAATTATTAGATATTCACTGACAATGCTTAGACTCATCATGCTGGTATTAAACAGAGACCAAAGTCTTCTTTCTTAATTAATTGTATCAATTTAAAATAGCATTTTAATAATCTGAAAAAAATTAGAATATTTTTTATAGAAGACTTGCTCATAGTATTCAAGGTATATTACTTCTTTCAGCCAAATTTCATCACATTTTTCTGTTAAGATTTAGACAGCATAGTAGAAATTGTCTCTAGGTACTCTTTGAAATTGTTCTACTTTGTAAGGCAGCACTTCATTTTAGTATTGGATATTGGCACAATATTTTTTTTGTTCTAATCAAATTAAACAGCTTGATACTAAGTACATTTCAATTTGATTTTGTTTTATCTTGTCCAGGTGAATTATTTTTTCATAGAAATATAGTATTTCAGTTAATAAATCCATGTTAAAAGTGTGAAATTCAAACATTCTTAATGTTTTTATGACTTCTCAATACATTAAAAGTCTGCAAGGGACTATAATTTATACAAGAAAATGCTCACAATGTTTTATTTTTATTCTTTATTATATTCCCTGGCACGTTAAGAATGTTATCATTTCAAGCATGCTGTGAATTTAAATAATCCTCTTCTACCAAAGCAAATGTTACTGTAATTATTTTTCAAGTTATGATACACTTTAACAAAAAAACACTATAAGAATGGCAGTAATCAATTGTGCACACCCAAACTGAAAAAATATATATATTTTTAAAATTTTTATTTATTTTATTTATTTTTGGCTGCGATGGGTCTTCGTTGCTGCACGCAGGCTTTCTCTAGTGGCGGTGAGCAGGGGCTACTCTTCGTTGCGGTGCGAGGGCTTCTCATTGCGGTGGCTTCTCTTGTTGCGGAGCACGGGCTCTAGGTGCGCAGGCTTCAGTAGTTGTGGCACACAGGCTCAGTAGTTGTGGCTCATGGGCTCTAGAGCGCAGGCTCAGTAGTTGTGGAGCACGGGCTTAGTTGCTCCACGGCATGTGGGATCTTCCCGGACCAGGGCTCGAACCCGCGTCCCCTGCATTGGCAGGCGGATTCTTAACCACTGCGCCACCAGGGAAGCCCAAAAATAATTATTTTTAGTTAACAAAGGATATAAATATGAAGCAGAGAAGCATAAAATTATTTTTTATAATTACAAAGCCATTCATAGCTGCAAAGATAACTCAAATACATTCCAGCATAAATTGCATACACATTTCTTTAATGCAGCTCATATCCCAGCATCACACATTCCCTAGGGCTCATGGATACATGCTGCACCCAATACTGTCTCACTTCTGAATGTTACCTTGGTACTAAAAAAAAAAAAATCCCAACAATTGTATGGAATTTGGCCAGAATAATAAGCAATACCAATTATTAGAACAATTTTCCTGTACTGATGAGGGTGCCCTTCCCATCCTTTTTCAGTTCTGTAGAAATTCCTCAACCAAATAGGTTATTTTAGTGCAGAAAGTAGTGAATCCCTACCTGCAGTGTGCATCAGAATCTCCTAGAGGGTCTGTTAAAAATGCATTTGCCAGGGCCAAATCCTATTCTGATCCAGAATGTTTAGGGTGGGCCTTGGGAATGTGAATTTTCATTACATGTGGTATTCGTTTGTGAGGGCTGCCATAATAAAATACCCCAGACTGGATGGTCTAAATAACAGAAATTTATTTTCTCACTGTTCCGGAGGCTAGAAACTCAAGATCAAGGTGTCAGCAGGGTTTGTTTTCCCTGAGGCCTCTCTTCTTAGCTTGCAGATGGCTGCCTTCTGGCTGTGTCCTCATATGGTCTTTCTTCTGTGTATACACATCCCTGGTGTGTCTATGAGTGTCCAAATTTCCTCCTTTCATAAGGATACCAGTCAGATTTGATTAGGTCACAATCTAAAGGCCTCATTTTAACTTAGTCACCTCTTTTAAGGCCCTATGTCCAAATACAGTCACATTCTGAGTACCAGAGGTTAGGGCTTCAACATATGAATTTTGGGGGAACACAGTCCACTACGTAACATGTGCCCTAGTGTTTCGGGTATAGGTGACTCAAGGTTCATACCTAAACAAACACCAATTCAGTCTGTAGGTAAGCTAAATGTGCACACTCACCTCAGTCATTTAGTTTTATGTGGCTTATTTTGTGACAACTTCCAGGAGGGTCTTGCTATTTCACTCCTAAAGAAAATTATCATTTGGTTTCCATCCTTATTTTCTATCATGCTACATAAAATAGTCTCTCCCACCCACCCTGTTGATCTCTTTCTCCTCTACTTTACTTTTTTCTTCATACTTATCATCACCTGACATAATGTCTGTTTTTCCTCACTAGAATGTAAGCTCCACTTTGTTTTGCTCACCACTCACTGTACACCCCCCGTGTGTAGAACAGTGACCCAGGCAGATGAGAGTGTCCTGGAGGTGATCCTGCATTCCTTCTGTCAAGAAAAAGCAAGGTTGGGACTTCCCTAGTGGTGCAGTGGTTAAGACTCCGCCTGCCAATGCAGGGGACAAGGGTTTGATCCTTAGTCCGGAAAGATCCCACATGCCGTGTAGTAACAAAGCCCATGTGCTGCAACTACGGAGCCCACGCGCCACAACAATTGAAGCCCACGCGCCTAGAGCCCGTGCTCTGCATTAAGAGAAGCCACTGCAATGAGAAGCCTGTGCACTGCAATGAAGACCCAACACAGCAGAAAGAAAGGAAGGAAGGAAGGAAGAAAGAAAGGGAGAAAGGTGACAGAACTAAGGAAACTAGGAAATTTCACTGTAATAAATAACAAATATTAAAAAAAAAAAAAAAGAAAAAGCAAGGTTTTCTGCTGAGAAGGAGCTGGGGAGGTCGTAGGGCAGGAGGCCTGAGAAGAATTAAGATTTGAAGATCCTTTATGGAGAATGGGAGAGGAAGATTAGAGGGAGTTCAAGAAGAGCTGGCTAGGCAGGGTTCAGAATACAGCTAAATGTGGAGCCCGTGAATGTCTCCTATAGGTACTGTTGTGTGAGCTCCGGCAGTTCTCACAGCTGGAGAGGAGCAGAGAGGGCAAATGGTTATTTTGATTCCCAGTGACCACCATTGTTCCTTGGGATAACATTTGAGGCCCTTCACCGTGTAAGTTTCTATTTACATTACCTGTTTACTTCTCAGCTACACCAAGTTTCTTTTTCTTCCTTAAATACCCTATATCTTGACCTTGTTAGTACCGTTCCCTTTGAATTCTCAAACTTTCCCTGGATAATTTTTGGTTCTCTTTTAATGATTCAGCTCAAATATTATATTTTGAAAATGTTCCCCAGTTTCCTCAAGTATTAGCCATAGTGCTAAGGTCATGCCTCTTTTAAAGCACACTGTCTTTGGAATACAGACCATCTTGAATACAGGTTCAAGATGCAGCTGTCATTTACTGTGTGATCTTGAGCAAGAAATTTAACATTTTTTTTTGTCCTTCAGTTTCCTCATCTGTAAAATGAACACAATGATAAGCCCCTATTTTAGAGAACTGTTTGAAATGGTGAAATAAGATATCAGCAAATGGTGCTATGTCTTCCTCTCTTGATAGAAATTTCTTTAAAAGCAGGAATCAGGTCATGTTAATTTTTAAATTCCTAACATTTGACAAAGTGCCTGGCACACTGTAGATTCTCCAGAATTGTGGAATAAATTAATCATCAACGGAATTACAGAGGTAGTTGAAGATGCTACTAGGGTATACAATTTCTTTTTCCTAAATTAGAATTACAGCAAAGAAAGAGCAAGGCTTGGGAATGCTCACAATCAATTGTGCAGGAAAGAAAGTCAGCTTTGATAAAAACAGAAAAAGATTGTTTCTTCAAGGAAATAAGTTACACACAGAAACATTAAAAACTGAGAACCATTACACTGGCAGGCAAAATAGACATGGACATTGTATTCATGGAACTTACAGTCGGATACATTGTCCTATCACAATACCCAATGCATAACAACTACCACATTTACAGAGTTTCGGACTTTTTGTCTAACTCTCTCAGTAGAATAAACTTTGAGAAGAGCAGTTTCCCATTTAACTCTGAATCTCTAGCACCCAATAGTGTTTAATACACAGCGAGAGCTCAATATGGAAAAGTTTAGGAAATTAATGACGTGGCACAGAAGGAAGCGAAGCAACTAGTAGCTCTAGTGGAATTAGACAATTACATTCTCAGAGTTACTTTCCACAACTCAAGCAGCGGAGAACTCACTCCCCTAGAGGAGCAAGCTCCTCTTCCCAAGTTCCTGGGATTCTCACCCCACGATCGGCTGAGAAACAGGAGCGAGGCACGTGACAAAAAGAAACCTTCTTTGGATTTCAGCGATTCCAGAACCTGGCCTGATGAAGCATCCACAGGCCTAACTGCGTTATATAACTTAAACTTCCTCCACAACCTTCAGGTACCACACCAAAACCTATTTAACCCATTCGGTGCGGGTAGGGGCGAGGCCCCGCCCCCGATTCCAAATTAGCCAATCCAAACTGCCAGAATCGGTAGCGCGGTGTCTTCTGGGATCTGTAGGCTTCCGAGGCCAGGCTCTCTCCCAGCTTATGACTTCAATTCCCGGCGGCCACAGGGACCCAAGGTCGGCCATCTTTCTGGGGGCGCATCACGGAGCAAACCAGTGGGCGGGTCCTCGCCCCTCCCCGAAGTGGCTAGGACCTGTGCCGTTGGTGCGGGCCGGCGATTCCCACGTGGTGCGGTGACTCGCGGTTGCAGCCTCCGGTCCTCTCTAACTTCCCCGGCCTGTGTGCCCGCTGCCTGCAGAGATGCCGAAGATCAAGTCAGGGGCGAGCGGCCGGTGCCGCGAACGGCAACAACAACGCCGGGAGCTGAAGAGCGGAGGAGGTGGGGACAGCCGGGAGGGAGCTGGGGTCCGTCGGGTTGGGTCTTCCGGCAGAACCGAACCCGGGGCGCGGACGGAGTTCTGGGCCGGGACAGTGAGACCAGGCGTGGCCCGCGCTCTGGGAGCCGCGCAAGTCCCGGGTTTCCCGGAGCGCCGGCCGCAGGCCCGGCGCGCAGCCTCTGGCTTCCTTTCCAGCAGAAGAGGTGAACTGAAACAGTCTGTCATCCCGGCTCCAAGCGTGACGTTTGGTGGCTCTTGTTGGCGCACATACTTTCCCCCAACTATCCTACTTTCTTCTCTGGGATGGTCCAATATTTGATTTTAGTTGGGAAATTAAGGCTATTTCATGTTTTCTTCCAGGACTCACGTTCAACACGGGGATTGGGCAGCACGTTTTGAAAAATCCTCTCATTGTTAACAGCATTATCGATAAGGTGGGTGTGGAAGAGGAGAGGGAGAGAGTTATTGGGTTACTGATTTTATTCTTAGGAATATCTGAGCACAGAAAGGATGCCTGGCACAAAATAGATGCTGTATAAATACTTGTTGAATGAATTGAGGAACTGTGTAGGATTCACAAGCTGTCTTCAATATGATTTGCTTCCTTCTGTGGGTCTCGGCTTCTCCTGGCTCCAAATTCTTTTATCTTTCTGTAGATTATTTACTTCTTAGTTTGACATTTCTACTTGTTCGATTCCAGATTATTATTCTTTTATTCCCAATCACTTTTTCTAGGCACCATCTATCACTGTTAGTTTTTATTTACTCCAGACCCTAAAAGTATGTCTAAACAGACACCTTTGGAAGTTTGTTCCCCAGAGAAACCTATATGGTATAAGCCAATGCCACACATAAACTCTTTGGAGTATTCTTCCTGTATGGGTTATTGATATTCTCTTATTGTTTTGGATGATTGGGTGCTAGGACAAGAAACACAGGTGGTGCAGATTACTTTCATGGTTGCAAAGGAAGCATCCTGGAGCTGTAGAAAGAACATTACATAGAGAATCTCGACTTAGTGTCGTTTACAGAATGAGAGTTGGCCTAGCTTTTTAACCTTTTTGGCTCATGGATTCCTTTGAGCATCTGATGAAAGCTATGAACTGCAGCTGTGTGCATACAGACACCAAGTTTTGTGTACAATTTCTGGATACTCCTGCATCCCTGAAACCATACATGGATGTAGAATTGAGAAATACTGGTACAACGTGTTATGGTTCTCAGGCAAGGTCATCATTTTGACCTTTCCAGTTTGAACTTGGTGATAACAGAGTTGGTAACAAGATGCTGTTGGAATCATTTCAAAGGTAGAAAGCAGAATGCCACTCTCAGAAAGAACTGCTATTCCTGCTTTTCTGACTCCTAACTATTGCCCCAAGTTAGGAGAGGTGTTAGATTTCCACTTGCACCTAATGTTAATGAGATAATTTTTGTTAAGCACATAGATCATGAAGGAATCGCCTAAAAAGGAGTCAGGATAAGATCTCACTGAGCACTTTTGAGTAAAGATATTCAGATGTAAATTAAATTATTAACAGATGTGCCTGTAAAGCTAAAGTGGTTGTGCTTGCTTGTAGGCTGCCTTAAGACCAACTGATGTGGTGCTGGAAGTTGGACCTGGAACTGGCAATATGACTGTAAAGTTGCTAGAAAAGGCAAAAAAGGTAAAAAGAGAATTTAGTGTTTGGTATCAGAAATTACTATGTGAGCAAGCTCAGGTGGCTTACAGATCTATTTAATTAATTGCTCCTTTGCTAGAAACTTTATCTTAGAAAATATGAGCGAACTGGGTGAAGGGGGTCAAAAGGTACCAACTTCCAGTTATAAAATAAGTAAGTCGTGGGATGTTATGGACATCATGGTGACTATAGTTAACAGTACTGTGTAGTATATTTGAAAGTTGCTAAAGAGAGTAAAAATTCTCATCACAAGAAAATAAGATTGTAGTTATGTGGTCATGAATGTTACATATATCTAATCATTATGTTGTACACCTGAAACTAATGTAATGTTATATGTCAATTATATCTCAGTTTTTAAAAATGGATTAAAAGAAAAAGAAAATATGAGGTATATCAATCAGGAAAACAAACCACATTGGATATTTCAATACAGGGAATTTAATATAGGGAATTGGTTACATGGTTATTAGAGGACTAAGAGAAAAAATGGGAACACTGAGGTAACCCAATAGTAGTAATTACAAAGAGCAGCTACCACCTCTAGGCTCAGGGGAACAAAGCACAGCAATTGGAGTTATTGGAACTTAGGACTTTGGAGGAGATCTAGCACAGGCCTCTGAGATTAGGGTGTCACCTGGCCACTGCTGGTACCTTCTTTGTCTCTTGGCTTACCTAGTTCCAGTTACATTGGACCACTGTTGTGTCTTCTGGTGGAAGCAGGCAACACATTTTAAAGAACCTATCTGAAGAGAGCTCAATGAAGAGACCATTGACAAAATGTGGGAATGTTAAGGGAACCAGTAAACATTAGTGAAAAACCTAGGGACTAGCAACAGCAGGAAGTAGTTACTATCCAAAGACCTCAAGGGGCAAGAGGAGGGAAGTGTGTCCGGAGCCCAGTAAGAGCAGGAGCCATCGAACAGGGGCCGCTCATAGCAGAACACAGCCGCTGCCAAAACTTGTGCAAGGCACGGGCAGACATTGGGAAATACTCAACGTTGCCCTTT
Source organism: Balaenoptera physalus (assembly GCF_965194825.1). Classification (NCBI taxonomy): domain Eukaryota; kingdom Metazoa; phylum Chordata; class Mammalia; order Artiodactyla; family Balaenopteridae; genus Balaenoptera; species Balaenoptera physalus. The sequence goes on from NC_138890.1 coordinate 128,393,404, forward strand.
GCACCGGTAATGCCTTTCATCAGGCCACAATCCCAACCAGAAGTCAAAGGGCAATGGAGCTGAACTGTATCACCTTACAGGCACAGAGAAAGCTGGAGAATGGACCTGGGAGCTAAACAGACTAAACGGCACATATATCTATCTACTCTGTAGATGTGGTCTTCCTGGAAGTCAGTAAAACCTCAGCTTATATTGAAATAAAATTAAAATTTTAGACTATCTGGTATCCCTTTTCATTTACTTGAGAAGTTATCTGTGCTGTATGTTCTGGATCTTAGTAGGTGAGAGAAGTGATATATTCATTCCAGGAGCAGTTGCTTTGTGTGCTTCTAAGAACATTTACTACAAAGACATACTGTGTATTTTTTTCGTCATCAGTTGCGTTACAAAGCGTGGAGCCATATGAGCACAATAATTCTGTCAATTATTTGGGTAGAACGCTCACATAGTCTGGTTGTCTACTTTTCTGGGTGGTGTTTTTGTTGTTGTTTCCTTAACCCCATTCCCACATTTTGTAAATACTCTCTTCATTAAATTCTCTTAAATAAGTTCTTTAAAATATGCTGGTAGAGTACAATTGAAGGAATATTGATGGTAGAATTGGGAAAAGGAGTTTAATTCATTTAAATCATGTAAGAGTTTCCATTGAGATAACAGGAAAAGATTTATACTCCATAATTAACCTAAAAAAAATTTTTTTTTTTGAATTTAGGTAATTGCCTGTGAACTTGACCTAAGGCTAGTAGCTGAACTTCACAAAAGAGTTCAGGGCACGTGAGTATACATAATAGAATTAAAGTGCATTTCAGTCTCATGAAACAATATTCTTTTTAATTGCTTTTCTTTTCTTATTATCAGGCCTCTGGCCAGCAAACTTCAAGTAATGGTGGGTGATGTGTTGAAAACAGATTTGCCATTTTTTGATGCTTGTGTGGCAAATTTGCCTTATCAGGTATGTTTTCAAAATGTAGGGAACATTATATATACTAAATTGTTTTCTGGTGTGTCTTTCCCAGAACTAACTAGTTAATTCTCTTACAGATCTCTTCTCCTTTTGTCTTCAAGCTGTTGCTGCACCGACCTTTTTTCAGGTTTGTGACAAGAAGAACAAAGTTACTGCCAAATCTTAGGAAAATTGACAGTTTAGGCCATGAACACAGACAGCCAAAGATTAAGGTTACTTCAGCTGAAAAACTACTGGAGCATTTGTTTTGTAGAAAATACCAATTTGTGTGCCGCTTTCTCTCTCTCTTCCTCTCTCTCTCTCTTTCTTTTTCAATTGCCAGAGTTATTTGGGGGAGGTGTGGTCTAAGTCCTGCTCCTGAGACCAGGTGGCCTTTCCCTATTTTCTCATGCTCTTGCCATTAGCCCAGGTCAAACTTTGTATTACCTTATGTCTAGATTCTTACAGTGGCCTCCTAACTGGTTTCTAGTACAATCTGTACCAGTAGTTTTCAAATCGCAGGTCAAAAACTCCTTAGTAGTTATAGAATAAATATAGTGAGCCATGACTGTCATTTTTTAAAAAATTATTTATTTTATTTTATTTTTGGCTGCATTGGGTCTTCGTTGCTGCATGTGGACTTTCTCTGATTGTGGCGAACGGGGTCCACTCTTCGTTGTGGTGTGCGCACCTCTCATTGCGGTGGTTTCTCTTGTTGAGGAGCACAGGCTCTAGGCACATGGTCTTCAGCAGTTGTGGCACATGGGCTCAGTAGTTGTGGCTCTCAGGCTCTAGAGCACAGGCTCAGCAGCTGTGGCACACGGGCCCAGTTGCTCCATGGCATGTGGGATCTTCCCGGACCAGGGCTCGAACCCATGTCCCCTGCATTGGCAGACGGACTCTTAACCACTGCGCCACCGGGGAAGCCCCATGACTGTCATTTAGAAAAAAATGACGTGGAATAGAATATATCAGAGGGCATTCAGCGCATGTCATTATAGTTGATTAGTTATAGTTGAGGTGATTATAGTTTCATGAAACTTTTTGTTTGAGTTCCCTAAACATATATACATAGAGATATTTGTGGCAGGTGTTGCAACGTCAAATGTATTTCTTAGTGTGACTTATTGTCAAAAAAGTTTGAAAGTCAAATCCCAGTTTTGAAGATGCTCTTCTCCTGTTCAGGAGCCTCCCCCTTGCTTGCTGAATAAAAAGTCCACTTTCCTTAACCTGTTAAATCAGGAGGACACTGATGTCACCACCTGCCTCAGCTCTTCCAGAGGGATGTTTACCGCCCCATGAATACAGTTTGGCTACTGAACCAGTTTTGTTTGTTTGGGTTTTGTTTTGTTTTTTAAAATATTTATTTATTTATTTGGCTGTGTCGGGTCCTAGTTGAGGCACATGAGACCTTTCGTTGTGGCACCTGGGTGCCAGAGCGTGCAGGCTTAGTTGCCCCGTGGCACAGTGGGACCTTAGTTCCCCAGCCAGGGATCAAACCTGCGTCCGCTGTATTGGAAGGCAGATTCTTAACCACTGGACCACTAGGGAAGTCCCTGGGTTTTGTTTTCCTAGAGGGACTTATGGACCAGTGCTGATCTGAAATACTTTCTCATCTGATCATTGAGGGCTTACATTTGCAAGGGGTTGGAGCTACGGCCATTACACAATGAAAAACAAAGGCAGCTGGATCATTTTGTGGTAATAAAGCTCAGGCTGAAAGTGTTCTCCTCCCTTCTGGCCAGCTGCTTTGCTCTATTTCCCACTTAAGAAAAGTCATTGCAGTTAAAATACATTTATAGTTGAAAATGACCTTGTTCCTTATCCCTTTCTGCTGTCTTTTCAGATGTGCTGTACTTATGTTTCAAAGAGAATTTGCTCTCCGACTGGTTGCAAAACCTGGAGATAAGTTATACTGCAGACTGTCAATTAATACACAGCTATTAGCACGTGTGGACCATCTAATGAAAGTACGTGACTGTTGTTGAAATAATGTGGCTTAACTCATCCTTGAGCATCTAGCTGTGCCTTCTGGGAGGAAAGCATATTTGATTACTATTTAAAGTTGTTTTTGAGAGGACTCCTTAAACATTTTCTGATTAATAGGTTGGAAAGAATAACTTCAGACCACCACCCAAGGTGGAATCCAGTGTCGTAAGGATAGAACCTAAGAATCCACCACCACCTATCAATTTTCAGGTGAGGTTAAAATAACTAGGTCATTCAGTAAAGGGGAAAAAAAAGTCCAACCTGGAAGATGTGTGTCTGTAAGCATCAGAAAGGTAATGAGTCAACCTAAATGTCTAAACAGGAGAATGTTAATTATACATCCCTGTGATGGAGTAGATGGAATTATTTGACACAAGATAGTTGTTGAGGCCCTCAAGAGCAAGGAAAATGTTTGCAAAAGGTAAAAAGATTAGAATGCCATTGCAATTTGCTGAAGATTATAGCTATGGAAAACATGTATCTATTTGAATAAGACATGGGAAACAAGATAAAATGAAAATAGTGGTGTTAAATAGTATGAGTAACACTTTTTAATCAAAATTCTAATTTCTGCCATTTAAAAAGAGAAGAAAGCCAGATGATTTGATGTAAAACCTTACTGCAATCACATGGGATAAAAACGTGATTGCTTATGTGGTCAGTAACTGGTGGCAGTGGAGTGGTTGTCAGTTATTCCTGCAAGGTTTACATAGGTGTATTGCACAGGCTATATTCTAAATCATGTCTGTCTTGAGTTTTTTGAAAATGATACTTAGATTTAAATAAATGCCATGTTCTTTGTTCAGATGTGGAATATGTATTTTTTTTCTATTTTTAAAATTGAGGGTAAAATATTCAGTGGGGTGCACGGAAGTGTGAAAATCAAGTATGCATCTTACTTTTGCATATGTGTGCCAGCCAGATCAAGATATAGAACATTTTCTTCACTCCATCACTCTTTTCATTTTTATATATTAACACAAAATAATACCTAGTAGGTATAGGCAGGGTTTAATATTCTGTAAGAAAATATCCGTCTACTGTTTCAGGAATGGGATGGCCTAGTAAGGATCACCTTTGTTAGGAAAAACAAGACACTGTCTGCTGCATTTAAGTAAGTATTTTACTAATTTATGATATATGAGGGATCAGTGCTTCAGATACTGTGCTAAGTGCTAGAATTTGGTCCTTTTTCCTGAACAGATACCCTAAAGCATAAACATGATCCATGTCCAGACACATTTTATCTTTTTAATTTTGTACTTTGGGAGGCAGGAGAAGTTAATGAAGAAAAGTTCCTGGACTTGGGAGTTAGATCAGGGGTTTTTTGCAAAATGGGAAAAAACCAAAAACTGACCACACATCTGCCTAGTTTTTCCTTGGAAAGATGAGGTGATGATGGACCCCTTCCACATTTTTGAGATTCATGGCATTTTAACTTGGAAAACTGTAACAGCAATTTGCGGCCCAAGGTCAAAAGAAAGGTAAAAGCCACAATGAAAAAAAATGTTTGCAGATGATGTTTTGTGGAGTCTAGAACTTCTTTAAGAATGTGAGAGATGTTTATCAGGACTTACTTTTTAAATATTAGTAGTTGCGATTATTTCAGAAGTTTAAATATTCAACAGCTTTTTTAGTTCCTTAATTTTGCCATATGGAACATAGATTTAATCATAATAAACTTAAAGGAAATTGTTTATAATCTGATTTGGGAATAATAGTGATATCATGTCTTTATGTAATACAGGTCAAGTGCAGTGCAACAGCTACTGGAAAAAAACTACAGAATTCACTGTTCGGTCCATAATATTGTAAGCAGAAAATGTTTCTGTTGTTTCAATAATTTGTTGTGTTTTAAAATGTCCCTCTATTTCCTATTCTGTTTCATATATCATTACAAGATTCTTAATTTTGAACATTCCATAGGATCCTTAAAAGACAGTATGTCATGTCTAACTAGCACTAGAACTTGAATTCTAACAGATCAGTGCTGCTATGTATTTTGCAGAACATATCTGAACACCCTTGAATACTCCATCCTCTTTTACTGAGTTTTTTTTTTTTTTTGCCATAAAAAGATTCAGTTGAATCATAATTTTCTCAAAGTTTTAAGCTTGTGTAACTTACTCAACTTAAAATAATTGTGTACCATTTGCTAGCCTTTGAATTGTGGCCGTCCCTTCTTGCTTGTTGCTTACGTAGCAATTACAAATTCAAAGTTACTATTTTCTCAATCACTTTTTTTTAATACCCAGAAATTGAAATAATTAGAACAAAGTATGAGATAAATAGCAGATTTCTGGTTGTGAACCTCATGTCTCTTTATTATCTGTGCAACATTTTCTTTAACTAGTTGTGTGTGTGAGCACACATAGACGTATCCATATATAATGACTGTGATGTTTGATAACTTTTTAGTTCTTTCAAGCTAATTAAACGGAGCGGACAGATAAAAGCAAATTTCCTTTGTATTTTTTTATTCAGGTCTTACATGGTTTAATGTACCACATTGCTACCTCCATTTTATGAATAAAGTCATTGAACATCTACCTACATAGGAAATGTTACGCTGGATTAAGAGAAGTTTTTAGATGAAAGATGTAAAGTATGACATATTCTCAAGGGTTGGAGAGGCCATCTATGAGAAAAACTTAACTAGCTGGTAAAATGAAATTTGTGCCAAGAATATGTTACTTTTAAGGAAGTAGCAATTGCTGTAAAATTTATTTTGTAGCTTTAGTTATTTTATGTGTTATGAAGTACTTTGTGACGCCTGAAACAACTATTTCAGAATTTCTAAGAAGAAAAAGGGCAATATACATGATTTAATTCATTCAAGGTCTTCTGTGTATTTGGTATGTGCTAAAAAATCAACCATTTAACTAATGAGAGATCCAAGTCTTAATCTGCACAAACAGGCTTTCCAAAACTATCATGAACAGATAAGGTGACTGTTTATGACTTACTGAACTAAAAAAAAAAAAAAAAAAAAGAGTCAAGGTGACTTCATTAAAGATATGTTGTTCATTTATTCTGAATCTTATATTGATAGATAATACCAGAAGATTTCAGCATAGCAGATAAAATACAGCAAATCCTAACCAGCACAGGTTTTAGTGACAAGCGGGCCCGTTCCATGGACATAGATGATTTCATTAGGTAACTACATTTTCCTTTTCCTACATTTTTACATATCTTTACTGTGACACCTTCAGATGTAGAAATTTAAAGGCTTTTAAGTGGTATAAGGTGCTGCTACCTGGGAGTTATTGCATAGCACTTCCATGGTATGGAATAGTATTTGGTGTAGAAGACGGAGGCTAGTTAGCTGCAGCAGAATGAACACTTCCTGTAAGAACAGTGGTGAAGAACAGTCCGAGCCTGGAGTAACCTCTGTGGCCATGTGTGTGGTGGTGTGCGTGCTCCTCCCCTCCAGCCCCCTCCCCCAACTCCCATTCATAGTTAGTCTTAACAGTTTGTCTCTTCAAAGTAGCCTGTAAGGTAAAAGAATCATAATATATACAGTTGGGTCTTTTTTCTTTATTGAGAATAGCTTTTACTTATGAAATGATATTAGTTACAATCATATCTGGTTATCATTTCTAACTGGTTCAGTAACTTATTTTGTGGACTGAGGCATAATTAACTGGGCAATATAGACCGAAATTTGTTCTCCTTGGATTAAGCAAGTAAGTCTTAGGAAAGCAGAGTAAGGCGTCAAATTACCCAGGTAATTATTAACCTGTATTCATTGTTTTTAATCACTAACACTCTGATTTCCTAACTAATAAACCATAATTTTTTTCCTGTTTATCCAATTCATTTTTAAAGCTTCCATGGTCTAGAGGCTGATAAAAAAGAGGGTAGATTATTATAAAAGTCATTGGTTTGACTTTTCTATGCTAGAAACACAGTTGTATGTAACTGAGACAAATGGCTCTTATATTTTATTGGCAGGCTAGCAGTACTACTGAGTCTTTATTAGATGTTAATCCTAGCAGTTGAACATTATTCATAAGTACCCATCTTCCTTTTTCAGATATCTTAACCCATCTCGATGGTTCTTATGGGGCCATTCTGAAAATAATCTCAGGCAGGTCTAAGTAGAAATATTTCATCTTATTTTCCTTCCTTCTTATTAATCTTCTTCAAGGTTACTAAACATGCAGTTTGCTAACTAGGATCTAATAAGTACACAGGTATCCAGAGAGAAGCAGTGAGTATTTAATTTGAACCTCAGTAACAGTGAGCTCAGAGAGGAAGAATGGACACATGAGATTAGCCATTCATCTCTCTCCTGCCTCTAATTCCAGACAGCTTCACATTCACTTACCAGGTTGAAATGGAACAAAGGGCCAGTGTCCTCTTAGGCAAGGGATAGTGTAGGTCTAAGATCATTTTAGTTAAATTCATCATGCCTTAAGACATACAGGCTATGACAGAAGAGGCACCAAAATGATGTGGTTTTAACCAATATACGTCTCATAAATTTAGTTGAAGAATAAAGTTTCTTTAATGACTAGTGTTAGGAGTGGGTGGGCTTCACAGGTTTGCTGATGTATTTGTGTTTTAGAATTCATGGTATAGGGACTATGTATGCACTGTTACTTGCTACAAACTAGCATTTCAATACCATCCCATTTTGGTTTCTTTTTTCAGATTGCTACATGGATTCAATGCAGAAGGTATCCATTTTTCTTAGGTATCTGCAGAAGAGAAGTTTCCAAACTCAACGAAGTGGAATTATATATTCTTAGTAATTTGAGAAGATGAACTATGCTTGGACACTATGTGCTTGACTATTTTTGATTTACTACTGTTGTCACCGTTTATTACTCTGAATTTTTAAGGAAGTAAGTCAATTCTAACTATACAGGTTTTTTTTTTTTTTTTTTTGGTTTTGGTTTGATTTTAATATATAACATAGGGCAGGGTCCAATTTATACATGATACTCTTCAAGTTTAAGAGCCGCAGACACGCACAACTTTACACTTAAAAGTTATTTCTAACAGTGTATTATATAAAGATGTTACACTAATATTTCCTATGTTATATATTACTGTGAGAACCTTTTTTTAGGATTTTAGCTCTTTAGGCCTTTGTTCTTCAAGTCATAAGAAAGTTAAAATATGCTTAATTTAGTCACATATTCCCCATACCATTTCTTCTTGTTATTCATGTGTACAGTAAAGCAATTGTTTCCTTGTTTCCTAAAATGTTATTTTGCTTCTCTCATTCTTTCTCTGTTTATCCTATATAATTTCTATCACTGCCTACCCCTTTAGCAATCCTGCAGCATAATAGGCTAAGGTTCTAGGTAAGCCTGAGTCTGCTACTGCCACCACATGGTGCCAGGCATATTACTTCTGGGCATTCCTTACTTGTAAATGAGGATGCTCAACTAGAATGAAATGAACTATAAGATTGTATGTTTTTTCTTGGGAGATAGTCATAGATTTAAAATTTCAAAGGATTTTATAAATCAACACTGGCTTTAAAGTTAAAATCCAAATTATTTTAACAGAGGTACACTGAGTGAACCTAGAAGGAAAGATAGGTTGTTTGCATAAACAGATTTTTTAGAAATCTGGCTTCAAAGTGATACATTAAAACATTCCTATATAACTAAAATAATGTATATTTTTAGTTAATTATTAATAGGGATATCAGCTTTCAAGTCTGAGAAAGTAAAGAATGTTTAATCCAGATCCAAAAAATTTAAGTTATTCTTTAAATAATAACTGCACAAAGCCACTTTTGTTACATAAATACTACGTAAACTTAAGAGTAGGTTTTTTTAATCTCACAAAACTATTTAATTAGCAAAGTTCACTTGTACCATCTCTATCCTTAACGGAAAATTTAAATTTAAGATTGAATTCAGCTTTCCCTCTTATTTCCCTGTCCTCCTATGGACTGCTGAGTTTTAGTCCCTTTTATAACCTTCAGATTTCCCTATCTGTAAAACTGAAGGAATGGATTATACTACCAAGATCTTTTCTGGTACTGATTTTTAATATACCTTGAATACTAATCAGAATGAAGCCATTATAGTATAAGGCAGTACATTTCATATTGAGGAGACCTTCCAGAGATAGTACCCTTCTAATTTAAATAATAAATTAAGACTAATCTGTTGTGCTTTAAAATGAGTAAATTCACATATCTTTTTATGTCCTTTGAAGATCGGTTAGGCTCAGAAACTACCTTTTTAAACAGCCTCTGTAAGGTCAATAGTAACAGCCCTCCATTCTTCCTCTTCTCCTTGAAATAAACACAAATAGAACATACCTTACAGCTGCAAGAAAACCTGAGTCCCTTCCAAAACAAAGGTGATTGATTGTATTGAAGTAAACTGTCTCGAAAACTCATTCCATAGATTTAATAATAAGCACACTGTGAAAATCTACACTTGCTCTAGATTTCAAGCTTACAGAGGAGCTTTTCACCATGGTGTTAGGATTTCCCACAGCGACCTTCTGAGTTCTGTGGACAGTGAAGTAGGGAATCTGGCTCATGTGACTCTATTCATAGCTTCCCATTAGCCCATATGAATGAGCTGGTAGTTCCCTAGAGTAAATCAAAACAAGACACCCTTGGGAGACTTTTTGTTGTTGTTAATGTACTCCTAGACACTATCCTGGGAACTGAGGGAAAACTCCTAGAGAGAGATATAAATCTTCTAACAAAATATTTACATGAAAAGTGGCCAGTTTTCTTCCTTGGAATAGCAATCTGTAAAAATAAGTGCCACCATTTAAAAAGCAGCATGCCCTAGATGAACTGATTGGTGAGAATTTAGTGATTCTCATCAAATAATGGTGAAACATCATACATTAGGTAATGGGTGGAGCTTGGGTCAGATCTGCCTTTTAAGGCAAAGTCATCTCTTTCTTAGCTTAAATTCTTTTTCAAGAGAGTTATGTACTGTCTATACTTGGCTTAAACTAACAGTTCTATTATGGACTACTTTCAATGTACATGTACATATTCATGCATCAGAAGCCAATTTCCTTTAACAGTACCATTTAAAAGGTACATTTTGGGGTGCTAATGGACACTTCAACTTAAGTAATGGTATTGGTAAAGATCAAATTGCACTATTAGTCTTGTTAATACCACACTGGAACACACACTGCATATATATGTATTATCCTAAGATAAAACTCTTTTCAGAATTTCATTACTTTTTATTATACACCAACTAGTTTATATTTTAGTTCTTTACAAAGAAAATGCTAAGAAAATTATAACCACATGTTATATGGTTTTAAAATCATAATTCCAGATTTTTTTACATATAAGATGGAATGGTCCAGCAGCTATGTCCACTGTCACAGACTTTAGTTCCATTCAATGATATGGCACATCCTGCAAATCTAGTCACACACACAAAATGTCTCAATTACAGTAAAAATGTACACACAATAAAGGTAATTTACAATGACAAATAAGGAATGTAATTTATCTTGGCTGTGCTTCAGAAATTTAGGGTCAGTAGCCTTAGTCAAGGCACAAAGCAGGAAGAGGTGAGCACAGCTGTTTCTAGAAGTGGGCAAGGTATGTACAATCACTGATGAGGTATGCATGCACGCAAAGGATTTAAAACTGCTCAGTCTTGCTATGAAAATTGAACTGATGTAAAAGGAAATGCTGTGGCTTCCCCCTACTATTCACCTCTGGATCAAGTCCACAATCTTACTTCATCATACAGAAAATAAAATTGGCAAGGAACTTCAAAAGTAAATCACTATGTGGGTAAATGAAACAAAATCTTCACTATTCCCAAGCCTCGGCTGTGCCTCCTGGACTAGAAGCATCCTGTAGACAAAGGAGTGTTTCACAAAACTGAAATGTCATTCAGGTTGAAGGGACAAGACATTTCCCACAGACACTTAAAATTTCAAACTTTCGAATGGCCCTTACAGCTGAACCATTGTATGTTACAGTAGCGAGGGTGGGAATCCTTTAGCAGCAAATGCTGATTTAAAGGGCACGGGGTCTCTTCGGGTTGATTTGCTTGCTGGCCTGTTCTTCCTCTTGTAGAGCTGCACGAAAAGATTTCACTTTATCTTGGAAAAAGAAAAGAACAAGGGAATAAGTTTTGCATTACATGCAATGCAGCACACAACTTTATGGGTCCTATAAAATCAGCTCCCTTATTAACTCAGGATTTTTCCTTCTTTGTTGTCCAGAAACTCAGAACAGTGCTCAACTATAGCAACAGACTCATTAGATTCCTGGAAATACTTGTGGTTTTTTTTTGTTATCTTCAACAGATTTCTGTTCTATTTGGCACATTTTACAGCATTCAATTTTAATTTATTTGAATTCCTTTTTGCAGTGTAAAGAGGCTATATATGTGTGTAAAGTAGACATTTCTTCTCTCAAAATTAGAAAATGTCTACTCCCAATTCCTATATTACCTTTTTAAGCTATGAAATTTTAAGATTATTTGAGTTTTTAAGAAGACATGTCATTTTTTCCTTATCAGGGATTGCAAAAGGGCATGATGGGGAAGGGAAATTACAGGATATACATTTCTTGGCCTTACAATTCTGTCCTACTGTCGATCGTGTACTGATTCAGTCACTTAAGAGTAAGAAATACGTAAGTAAAAATTGGAGGAGGCAAATACTAGCTGTGTGAAGATGATAAATCTTTCTATAACAGTGGTTCTCAATTTGGGAGTGATTTTTGCTCCCCTCCCGGGGACATTTGGTAACGTCTACAGACATTTTTGATTGTCACATTGGGGTGGTACTACTGTCATCTAGTCAATAGAGACCAGGGATATTTGTAAACATCGCACAATGCACAAGAGACAGCACCTTCCAACAGTTTCCCAACTTAAAATGTGCAAAGATTGTGGCTTTCCGAAAAAAGGAGAGATATAAAGTTGGAATCTCAATTTCTTTCCCCTCTTCCTAAGTAAAACAATGTTGAAAAAGTTGACTTTTCTGAAATTTAGCAAGGAATTTAAGGGGACTTGCCCGGTGGTCCAGTGGCTAAGAATCTGCCTTCCAATGCAGGGGACACGGGTTAGATCTCTGGTTGGGGAACTAAGATCCCACATGCCATAGGGCAACTAAGCCTGCACCGCAACTAGAGAGAAGCCCGCGTGCCGCAATGGAGACCCAGCACAGCCAAAATAGTAAAAAAGAAAAAAGAAAGGAATTTAAGGACTGCTGGATTTGATGCCTGGTAATATAAGATAATAGCTCTCAAACTTCTTAAGTCAATAACAAAATTATCTCTGGATGGTAAAAAAAATTTTTTTTCTAAGGAAGGACTGAATAATATATCTAGGTAGTAATTTCTTCAAAGTTTGGATATACTTGCTTATACATGAATCCTGAGAAAATTAAGGAAAGGAACTAAGTTGAAAGCTACATCTTACAAAGAAAAAAAATTAGGATGCATTGTGCTCTGTCTTCTGAATAAAATGCATACCGAAAAAAGCTGCTTGTGCATTATGACAGATTAGAAAAATGATCAAAACACTTTAAATCAAGGCTTGAATATGAAGAACATGAAAAACAGCAAATTTTAGAAACCCTACATCTGCACAAACAATTCTAAATTGGCAAAACGGTCACTGCTGACTCTAGGATATGATTTCAAATAACCAACTTTACAAAGAACCTAGTTTAAAAAATTTGAAGCAGCTTGTTTGATGCTAAAAACTAGCAACTTCAGTCTGGTTTCATGTTGCATTGCAAGCACACACAAAGAAGCCTACTTGCATATAAATGAAGATAGCTAATTTGCCAAAGCCTAAGAAATCAGCACATACAATACATGCTTATCTGAAGCGGCAGAGATAAGCTAATTAAAAAGCCAAGAAAGAAGCCATGGCATGTAGGTAAACCACATGCCTCCCTTCATAAGCAAAGTAGAGTTGTTTTGAGACCTTCCCCTTCATTTTTTAAAACAAGTGTTCAAAGGAAAAACATGACAATATGCACAGAAAGGAGATGCACATAGAAGGCTATAGAAAGATGACCCGTAATAGACCTAACCCAAGGAAAATAATTCTGAAAAGCATCGGCCCACCAAACTAAAACTGAATGGGTATACAAAATTTACAAACTTGTTAAAATATATTTTCCCTCTTTAATCATAAGATGTCTTTACCTTCTCCAAAGACTAAAAACGAGATGACTAGAGAGCACTTGAAATGATTTTTCATGTTTCATTTTTAGAAAAATCAGAATGGTTCGTTGGTCTTCAATACCTCTAGAAAGATGTTAAATGTACCCATAATTTTCACTTCAGATACCTTCTTACAATATGAAATCCTCCCACTAATTACATACAAATATTAGGCAGATTTCAAACACTAAAATGAAAAAAGAATTACCCCGCAGCTCAGTTAAAATGTCTATTTTTTGCTCAAGAATAGCTTCAAGTTGCGTAGCATATGAATCTACATCATAGTCTACTTCTTCAGTCATCTCTAGGAGAGCCTTTTCATCTTCTAACCATCGAATAGATTCCTAAAATGACCAAGAAAAAAAAAAATCAATAATCCAATGAGCCTATTTATAAGACAGAAACCAATTTATAAATTTCATGTTAATATAATCAAACATACTCAAGATGGTATTCTCTAAAATATTAATAACCATAAAACATCTTTATTTATAGAGTAAAATTAAGGAATATTTCCTTAAATTTGAACACAAACACCACTGTGACAGGCCAAGCAAGATGACTTCATTTTCCTATTTTTACTCTACTTTGAGTGGGGTTTGAGGGAGGGAATGAATCACACACACACACACACACACACACACACCCCATGAGCAGAGTAAATCTCAAACTTCAACAGCTGTCCCTAAAACAGAGAGACAACGGGTGTAATAATAAAGTTACTGATCAATCTGATGAGGCCTATGGGAGCCCAGAACTTGTAAATCATCTGGAATTAACATATCCATTTGGGGCCTCACAGTGGTTGGGCCAAGAGGTAATCCTAAATTCTACACACTAGCTCTTCAAAATTATTGACTGTAAGGGAACACTGGATAGCCCTTTTTTTTGGCCGCACCGTGTGGCTTGCAGAATCTCAGCTCCCTGACCAGGTACTGAACCCGCGCCCTCCACAGTGAAAGCGCAGAGTCCTAACCACTGGACTGCCAGGGAATTCCCAGGATAGCCCATTTTAGAAGAGTCAAATGAACCACTAAACAGTAGCTACTTACTACTATTCATAAATGCTGCAAGGAAACCATTCCTTTTTAAAAAAAATAATTTATTAGTTATGTTTGGCTACGTTGGGTCTTCGTTGCTGTGTGCGGGCTTTCTCTAGTTGCGGCGAGCGGGGGCTACTCTTCGTTGCAGTGCCTGGGCTTCTCATTGTGGTGGCTTCTCTTGTTGCAGAGCATGGGCTCTAGGTGCACGGGCTTCAGTAATTGCAGCAAACAGGCTCAGTAGTTGTGGCTCACGGGCTCTAGAGCGCAGGCTCAGTAGTTATGGCGCATACCTCGTTCTAACAAGGAATTCACAAGTCTGCTGGATTCCAAAACAATTCAATTGTGCTGCACACACAACCGTTCTATAAATGTACCAATTTAGTTCTGACACATCAAGTATAAATTTGAGTTTGAAAGCCTCACCTGACTGAGTTTTATGGGTGTCCATATTGTTCTAACACTTTTCTTAAATTACAAGTGTCCTTTTTTGATTTAATCTAAATACCTAGGCCTCTGAAGAGATTCCCATAATATGGACTTGACTAAAACTGTAACAGTTTCAACGTATACCCATTCTGAAGTTATAAACAGTTCTCTTATGTTTTTGAGACCTTCATCCAAGTGCTTGAATGGCAAGAGCTGAGAAATGTTAATGTTTGTTTACAGATAAATGAAGATTTCTTCAACATCAGAGAAGGAATACAGGTTAACAGGACAAAGGATTTATACACTGTGGGAAGGGGGCGGGGGGCAACCTGACTGTACAGTCTCCATAAAGATCTTCAAAATTATCTTCACTTCCTCATAGATATCACCCTCCAGAATATTTCCTTTTTTTTAAAAAAAATTTATTTTATTTTAATTTTTGGCTGCGTTGGGTGTTCGTTGCTGCACGCGTGGGTGAGCAGGGGCCACTCTTTGTTGCAGTGCGTGGGCTTCTCATTGCAGTGGCTTCTCTTGTTGGGGAGCATGGGCTCTATTTGCGCAGGCTCAGTAGTTGTGGCACGTGGGCTCAGTAGTTGTGGCTCACGGGCTCTAGAGCACAGGCTCAGTAGTTGTGGCGCATGGGCTTAGTTGCTCCACGGCATGTGGGATCTTCCCAGACCAGGGCTCAAACCCGTGTCCCCTGCATTGGCAGGCGTTTTCTTAACCACTGTGCCACCAGGGAAGTCCCCAGAATATTTTCTTGTTTATAAAAAGGGAGAGAAAAAAAAAAAAAAAAAAAAGGGAGAGGGGAGGATCGTATGGTAAAAGGTTTTTTTAAATAGGTTTAACACACAATGGGATAAATACCCAAGGAGTTACTGCTATAGGAAGGGATATAACACCCCTCAGTCATCTGCCACTGACAGCTCAGTCAGTACAGTAACTCTCCTGAAATACTCCTCCTTTTCTGCAAAGACTGACTCTTCCTCAATTGTTCTGATACCCTTTAGAAGAGTTTTTCCTACTGCTGTCAAACAAACTGGCCTACCATGAAGAAAGGGGTAGTGGAGGGCAGAAGTTCAATTCCTCTATAAACGGACAACTGACAAAAGCAAATGAAGTGGGAGAACAGTAGAAATAAACTAGATCTTTCCATCACAGCTGCAAAGAAAGTTTGTTTGTAGCGATCATTCATTCCATTCAAAATTTACTGTGTCATATGCCCTACAAATACACATATACTTACACATAAACAAGTATTATTTTTAGATTAGTGTGATACTCAAAAGAATTACAAAAGTTGGTAGTTAATTTTTCTAGAGAAACATTTGATTAAAGATTCTGTCTTACTTTACCTGGAAGACTGCCCTGTGATCTTCTACAACTTGTTCTTCCATTTCTACCATTTGCGAGACAGCTTCGTGAAAAGTAAACAACTGTGGAGAAACCTCTTCTTCCTTAAAATAAAAATAGTTTAAAAATTATGACATAAGTTTATATTTTAAATGTTATAATAAAAAAGTAGTTTTTCTATGTCATCTATAAAAGTGCAACTTAGAAACTGAGGATGCTTGAATGTTAAAGACTACTAAAACAAAACATGAAAGGCAAAGCCACAATTTCTTTTTATGGGTCAAAAATATTTAACATAACACTCAGTAAGGCAAACTTAAACACATCAGTAAGAGAGAGTTTTCACTTATCCCAAGCTTTACTGCAGAATTATTGTAAAAAAACAATCTCTTTTGGAGTGCAACTTTTCAAAAATACATTTATCACAGGCTAGAAATATACTGAAATATTTCCTCAGTGTTGTTTACTTTCCCTAACAATTTAATTCATATATATGTCTTAAATTTCTTTTCACTAGAAGAGAGACGTAAACATAATATCTTTCATGACTGTGACTATCAAATTGGTATTCTGAAGGATTCAACTCTTACTAAATTTTAATTTCTGAATTGCATTCTACAATTTACTTACTGGTTTTTACAGAAATTTTAATGGACAATTCACAACTTTATCAACAAAAACTCACATATGTATATGCAACATATATTTTGGTCCTACATCAAGTCAAACTTCTCTGGCCTTGCTTTCTTTTTTGAGCTTCCTTCCCAACTCTAACATCTAATGATTTATTTCCTCAAAATGTGGCTGTAGTGATTGAGAAGTACCCTTAAAATTGTTTTATAAAATGTCAGTAGGAAAAGCAACATTTTTCAAATAAAATACACAATTCTAAATATATGTGTGTGTTTTCGTTAAATTAAATATTATAAATAGACTTTAACTTATTTGACTCTCATCAATAAGCTGCCATCCCTAAAAGTTTATATAATCAAGTTGGCTAAAGAATTTTTTATTTTCTCTTTGGGAAAAGAGCCATCTGCTTTTTTTTTTTTTTAATTTATTTATTTATTTTTGGCTGTGTTGGGTCTTCGTTTCTGTGCAAGGGCTTTCTCTAGTTGCGGCAAGTGGGGGCCACTCTTCATCGCGGTGCGCGGGCCTCTCATTATCGCGGCCTCTCTTGTTGTGGAGCACAGGCTCCAGATGCGCAGGCTCAGTAGTTGTGGCTCACGGGCCCAGTTGCTCCGTAGCATGTGGGATCTTCCCGGACCAGGGCTCGAACCCGTGTCCCCTGCATCGGCAGGCAGATTCTCAACCACTGCGCCACCAGGGAAGCCCAAGTCATCTGCTTTTAATCAGGACATGCAGGCATGATTCTCTCATATTCTCTGTCGTCCTGGTAAACACACAGTCAACCACCTTTACTCATTTTATCTGCCCACTTCCCTGCCAAGCCGAGAATGTCCTGTCTTTTCTCTGCTTCAAGATATTATGCAAACTCCTATCACTTCCATGCAGCCCACTCAGAATACTTTTTGTCTGTACAACTACTTATGGAATTCTAATGCACTTGATTATCCTCTAGTTTGTCTACCTGTATTACTTTTATCTCCAGGGCATGTCCTGGACACTATCCCATTTTAATCTACCTTGTTAAAATTTAATATAGTAATAAGAATATGTACACATGCACCAATACTTAACTAAAGGCTAATGCTGAACCATCTCAAGACAGTTCCTTGGGGAAGGCAAAGTTGAAAGAAATCCACACTCTCTCATATATAAGGAAGGTTGCAAGAACCCACGATGTCATGCTTAAAGCCTCTGGATTAGTTCTGGTCACCTAGCCAACCTCTCCAAATTAAGGTCCTGCAAAGACCCAATAGATGCAAGAATAAAATGTGAGAGATCTGCTGCTATAGGGAGTGCCTATCTTGTTCTGGTTTTCCATATCTTTGGAGGCACCGTATCTAGGAGCAATGCAGGGTTTGCTTTAAGGATTTTTTTTTTTTTTTTTTTTTTTTTGCTTTAAGGATTTAAAAAGCAACTGCAGTCTCTTTCAAACATTTTGGGGACAGGGGATAGACTAACGCCAGGATTTCATTTTTAGTTCTTTATCCTCTATGGTTCAAAGTTCAGAACTCTTATTTTAAACCAGGTTTCTTAACTTAGGCACTACAGACATTTTTGGGGGGAGGAGGAAGGCTATCCCTATGCATTGTATGATGTTTAGCATCATCCCTGGCCTCAACCCACTGGATGTTAGCAACACCATCCCAGCTGTGACGACCAAAAATGTCTCCATACATTTTTCCCTGGAGAGGGGCCAAGTCACTCCTGGTTGAGAACTGCTGCATTGAGTCCTACTTTGTAGAGTAGTTTGAAACATGATAACAAAAAGTAGGATATCTGTTTGTTTACTCTAGAATATTTTGGACTTTAAAATACCTGCTGGAAAGTATAAAAACATTAAGTTATACTGTTTCCAAAGAATATCTTATTGCAGCAAGCAATCAATTTAGCTGACCTAAGATTTCACTCTGGTATAAGAAAGACCCAGATTTCAATCCTGCTGGGCTTCAGCACTTACTACTTGTATGATCTTAGTCAAGTTAAGAACAGGGATAATTATAGTACCTACCACACTGAATTGTAAGGGCTATACCAGATCATAAGATGCCTAGCAAATATATGTCATGAAGTAAGCAACTAATAAATGCTACCTTTTATCATTATAAGAAAATGCCACTACAGGATTCTTAGTGGGAAAAGAATGATACAAAACTATATAGATTATACATTTAAAAAATGAAGTTAAATAACTATGTGAAAATGTGTTTGTGCTTTTTTGTTCTTTCTTTATACCTCATTGTCCTTATGCAGTGGGCACATATTATTAAGCAACAGGGGAATCAAAATTTTAAATTTATGAAATTTCACCAAACATTCGAAAATACAGAAAGCAACCAGATTTAACAAACGTCAGATTTTTTCCATTTTTGATACAGTTCATGAATCCTTTTAATACATGTGCATGTGTCCATAATCTTGTTTCTAAGCTTTATATATGTGATATATTGTACATACAATTCTTAAACTTGTTTTTTCCCTGTATTACTTTAAAAATCCCCAAATTTTAACATCAGTATAAAATCTGGAAAAAAGAATAGTTAGATCAGGGGTCAGTGAACTTTAGTACATATTTTGGGATTGTGAGCCATACAATCTTTGTCACCTCTGGTCTTAATGAGCAGGGCCATGTTTCAACAAAACTTTATTTGTAAAAACAGATGGCAGGCCCATAGGCTGTAGTTTGCTGATCCCTGATTTAGATGATAGTTTTCACTTATTCTGCTATGGATGAAATGACTAAGATTAGATAATTACAACTACATTATGTCACTTACATTTTGTTCACAAAGAAGTTTTAGATCATCCCTCTGAGGGGAACTCCCCACACCCCACTGTGCCTCTAAATCATCAATCTGATTTGGTGGATGGTGCATTATTGGACGGACATCACCAGCGGCAGTTGGATCCACAGTCAATTCTTTCACCCTATAAACACATAAGAGGTATCTATAATTAACAAAGACTCATGCAGAGGAACAAGAAATATCAACCTATTTAATATAAAAGCAATTCAATAAACATATTAATATTGATGATGTCAGCTTTCCAGATCAAATCTAACTGAAATCTGTGGATATACTAAAGGTATGTTTAGCTGTGAAGCTTTAGGAATTTACTTAGGTATATAATTTTACAATTACTTCAAACATAACTACTGTGCATAACAAATTGAGAAATCAACAAAGTATGCGGATTCAGTATTTCAAAATAAATAAGAGACACTTGTTGCAACTAAATTGCTGAACAGAAAAATGCTAGCAATGTCACTTAGATCAATAAATGAATCACAGTCAAAAATCAGTTTTTTGTTGTTTTTGTTTTTGTTTTTGACCGCACCGTGCGTCACACGGGATCTCAGTTCCCTGACCGGGGATCGAACCTGCGCACCCTGCAGTGCTGCAGTGGAAGCGTGGAGTCTTAACCACTGGACCGCCAGGGAAGTCCCCCAAAATCAAAGAATTTAATACACTTTGCAGATTTGGTAGTTAGAAGGCTCAATTAAAATAGCTACATGTGAAATATTTCTTATCTATAAAGATTATAAGCTGTAAAGTTCTATCATTAAAAAATGTTTACCCCTTAAACTTCAATTTATATATTTGGGAGAGGGTACACTTTTTAAGTCAAGAGGAGCCTTGTGATTTCCTTGCAGACAGAAAGAATGTAAACTTTTCATTTTAAATAAGACAGTTTATCCTTCAATGGTAAATATGCAAAGATGACATCATCCTTAAAAATATGAGGGGAAAAGGATGCCTGAATTCTAAATCAACATTTTAAAGCAAATTAATAAAGTACATAAAAATGAAGATCATGCAGTATAACCACCACCTGCCAAACAAAATGAAAATGAAAAATAAAATGGCTCAGGACAAAAGAAGTATATGCTATGAAAGTAAAAGCTATAAAACATCTATACATAGCACAATCCAAAAGAAACTATTAAAATAAACATCTTATGTATAGAATGAAGTAGACCTGGTAATTGAAGGAGAAAAGTCGTCATACTCATAAGAAGGAGATAGATCAGGGCGACTGCCACTACCCTGTGAGAAGGGAATGTCTGATGGACTAATTCCAAACTCCTTTACTCTGCAGCACCAAAACAGTAACAAATTAAAAGAAAATGCTCTTGTAAAGACAGCAATGCACATTTCAAGTTTGCATTTAGTACTCAGTTTAATTTGTTTAGAAAAGGGTCAACGTTGTTATGACAATGTATTTACACAATCTTAAAAATAATCAATGTGAAGAGGCTTTTGAACCCCTCTGTTCTATTGACTCCCTACTCCATAGTCCTTCCTTTTCTCATGATCTTTCTAGAAGTTTAACGAGTCCATCACCTAAATTTGAAATGCCCTGTATTTAGCTACATGACCACTCATGTCTAATTTCCTTGTGTAGTCAATACCATGAATATTTTATTAGCATTAATGAGTCCTCAACACGCTTGCAGTCTTTTCAAACAGGACACAAGAGAATTAAGTCCTAATGGCATACACCACTTATAATGAATTAACTTCTTTCCTATGCACCTAGAATGGTATTAGCTATAAAGCAATCCTTGAACAAACTGAGAAAACAGTCACTCAGATAATTTTCTGTGTTTGGTGATTCAGGTGACGAACCATGGTGAAAAAAATCCTTTAGCAATGGAATTTAAATTGCTTTTGCTAATGTCTCTAACAGTTATATTTAACTAAATCATGGCTTTTATGACCCAATTTTTGTGACTCCCTATGTCCTCTTTAGGCCAATCCCATTTCATAACAGTAGGCAATATTTATTAATTACTTCCTATATATCAGATATTATGATTAATATTTTTTAGACATTATGTTATTTAATCATTACAATATTGTGATATTATCACCACTTTACAGATGAGAAATAGGTTCAGAGCAATAAAGTATCTTACCCAAGTTCATTCAGTGAGAATGTGGCATAACTGAGGTTCAAACCTAGCTGTGAGTACAAACCTTATGTTTAAACACTTCAGTATACTAACCATATTCTCTGTTTTTCTCATTACTTCTCTTAGGTTAAACTAAATGAAATTACTATTGTTATACATCAAAAATGTCATATAGATCAAACTAATAATTTCTTTTACTTAGAATCCTTCTTTGACCTATTGGTAATATCTACTCTCAAAGGTTCAATACCAGATTCCTTTGCCTTTATCCTTTTGGAAAGCTTATTTACACACGTGCTGACAAACCTAAATTTCTAATACTGACTTAATAACTCTTTTTACTCCCAACCCCATTACTTATTCTTTCAGAATCTCCTAATTTAGATACCTATTAGCCCCTAAGCACACATTTTTCCTCTATTCAAAGCTCTCTTGCCCAACCTAAACTATTCTATATGCAGGAATTATATTCCTCAAATGAGCTATCAAATGAGGTTGAAAATCTTTATTCCTAGAGATATGGAAATAAAAGACAGAATTATTTGTCCTAGATGGTTAGTAATGGTTGCAAATGAATCACATTACATGATAATAAATTAAAATATTTTACTTGGACCTAAATGAACTAGAGGAATAACCAGATACAGCATTTTCACATTAGGGGGATTCCTTTGCAGCCAGAAGTCTAAAGACATGGAGGGTTTTAATTCTACAACATGGCAATCATTTTACAACACTAAGCTGTTCCTCATCTCTCCCATGAACAATTCTGAAACAAGAAGCATTTTAAATTAATGAAAAAAACCCCAAAATTGTTCACTACAAAGAATGATTAAAAGTACTATAAAGGTTCATAGCTAGAATCTTATAATTCAAAGTTTAAAGGGTATTAAATTTAAAAATAAAGTTCAATTATTTTTAAAAGATATTATTTTTAATATCTTTACGAAAGGTCAATAATTTTATACTTTCCAACAGTTTTTATTGATGATTTTAAAAAATCTCTTTAGTTGAAGCAAAAGCAAAATACAAAAGAACAAAGTGTATGATCTCATTTATGTGAAGTTCAAATATAGCTACCTATATTGTTCAGGGATACATTCATAGGTAGTAAAACTATTTTTAAAAACAGAGAAAGAAAATTGAGAAATGTATTCCACAAAAGTCAGGACAATGGCTACCTCGGGGTAGAAATTAATGGATTTAGGCATGCTATTCAGGATTCGTGATCAGAAAGGGACACATGGGGAATTTTCTGGGGGACTGGAAATGTTTTATTTCCTGGTCTGATGACAGGAATTTTCACTTTCTAAATATTCATTAAATTATTCACTTGTGTTTTGGGTACTTTTCTGTATGCGTATGTATTTCATACTTTAATGAAAGATTAAAAATAAAATTTCCATAGTGATTAAAACAAAAAAATAGTACAAATACTCATGTTTAGCAAAATTAAGAGATTCTCCACACTAGAAATGGAATACAAAGAGGAATTTTATCTCTAGGTTAAAATCACAAATGCAGTATGTGATAATACAAATTTAAAACTATATATATAGTCATTCAAAACAAGAGCAATGGGAACAAATCTCTGGAACAAATATAAACAGGCCTATTACAATCCAAAATTCCAAGGGCATTTTGTGACTATAAGGAATAAATTGCTTTAATAGTGTGTAACGCTTTTTGTCCTCTCATTTGTAATAATGCAGTGGTCTATTAAAGTTTGTAACACTATTGCCGTAAATAATAAAATGTAACCCATACAGAACACCAGAAAGAACTGTGCTATCACTACTTAAACCCTAGCTTCCCCATGTATAATATTTAAGATTATCAGAAATAATTTTCGGCATATGCAAAACAATTTAAGAAATACGGGCTGGCTCCTGATACTCACTTACTTTTGAGTCTTAATATAATAATAAGAATTTTCATGATTTAAATATAGTAAAATATTATGAAATATAACTTGGTTAATGGAAAAATATAATCATGTTCTATGATTATAAGACCTATTCTACTAAAAATATGTCTTCCCAAATTACACAACACATTTCCAATTATTTTTAGAATATGACAAAATGATTCTAGACATCATTTCAATGAATAACATGCAAATTTTTTTTGAAAATGTAAAGAACAGTGCAGTAAGATTTACCCTATCAGATATTAAATCAAACCATATATTGTTCTATTCCCTTCAAACTTCAAAATAAATAACCATTTTTCATACCTATTTGCATATCTTAATGTATTGAGAGTATTTTCACAGGATGCCATGCCTGGAGAGATTGTGGCAATCTATGGGGGAAAAATGCAAAGGTAAAGAAAATGTTACAAATGATGACAATACTGACATATGGCTCAGTCAGGTCTAATTTTAATATGGTCATCTAAAAAAAGAGTTATTAATGATACCTTAGCTCCAAGATAATTCACTATCTCATACCCATAATCAAAGAATAATTATAAACTCCAGTTAAAATATAAACAACTCTGACGGCACCACAAAATGATCAAATATCAGGCAGAAAATGGAGGTCAACACCTAGAAGAAGGGAGTAACATTGAGTGACTGTCCGCCCCTACTTTTGATAACTTTTTTTGCCTAAGGGCAAACTCTGCTGCTGTCACACAGGACAACTAAAACTTCAATAGAAATCTGGAGTTTCACTGGTTAAACTAAAGGATGGAGTTTGGAGGTAGGCACCATAGCAGCTGGGAAGTGAAGTTTGTCCCAGAAGAGAAATAACCACAGAGGAAGAAACTCATATTCTACATATATATTTATACTACCCAAATCTCTGGCTGACCCCTGAACTAAGAGTACACACAAGGTTGACTGCAAGAAACATAGCTAAGTCTAAAAGAGCTAAACAGAGATTTCAAGGTCAGCTGATGCCCACAGCTGGGGGGGCAAGAGTTTGGAGTTCAGCTAAGTTAACTTCCAGCTAAAATAACAGCAACAATAACAAAATCAATAATCTTTAGAAGAACATAACAGAATCCAGAGTGTCCATAAAATATTCATTCATAATGAAAATTATATAATCCAAAATTCTAGATATATGAAGAAATAGAAAAGTGTGACCAATATGCAAGGAAAACAGAAATCAATGAAAACCAATCTCAAGAAGACTCAGATGTTGGAATTAGTAGAATGCATTATAACTACAATATAATCCTATCAGACTGGCAGGGACCACATTTTCAAGTATCACTATATCTCTCACAATAGACTTTAAATGACTGTCATTAATATTTTTTTTAATTTTTCCATATATACTACATAATTATTCATTTAAGATTAAAACAAAACAAACAAACAAACAAACTTACCATACAGGTACGAGAGTTTTCACCTATGAATGAATCTCTTAACACCTGAGTGAGTTTACTTGCTCGGAAAGGAGTATGAGGTTTATTTCTACCTAAGGCTCTGATGCACTCCTGAAAATTAAGAAAGCAAATTTCACAGATTTTACTTCTTATAAAGAGTAATCGTAATGAACATATTTAAAACATCTCTTACCATAACCCTAACATTTAAGATCTAATCAGCTCTGAAAATTCTATTAACAGGTTTACAGCATAGTAGAAATGTTCCCATAAATCCTAATTCAAGAAAATGAAATTTGGAAAACAAAAAAAACCCAATCCAAAAGACTACTTTATTAATTCCAAAAGATTCTTCTGGAGACTATGATTAGTGTTTAGAAGTAACAAGCAGTAGGATAACTGTAAAAAGTTAAACTTTTAAAGTGGTACTACAAAAGAAAAAAATAGAATGCTTTCTTTGCTTTGCTAGTCAAGGAAGATATATAATAGTGGCCTTTTTGAAAGCCATTCCACATTTTTCTGAGAAACTTTCTTAGCTCAGTTTTGTGGTTTCTTGCCCTCCTTCAAGAAAAAAGACTGATTAATGATTAAGGCCCTCTGGAATCTCCCTAAGCAGCGTAGGAATTGGCCTGCTAACTAACAGATCTTTATCTACCTTAAAAAGAATAAATAATGTGTGCAAAGAAAATTTCTGGGTACAATATAAATCTATAACTGCAAACATAAGCAACTAATTTTGATAACCTCTCTTACTTATTAGAAAAAACAAATACTATAATTTTGTAACTGAGTAAACAAAAATGAAGTCAAAAGTAAAAGACTTTTCACAATTAAATGCACTTTATTTACCTTGAGTGCTAAAAGGCTTTTATTAATTTCAGCACCTTCAAGCCTAGTTTGCCTGTCTGCACTGGAAGTATCAGCTCCTCTTTCATTTCCAGCCAAATCGATGAGAGAAAATTTGCCATGTAGTTTTCCTTTCCTTCTAAGAATAATCTGAAACACTGCATGGCTCCGAGATGAATGTGCATTTGCAGATGTTTGACCGGATGTTCTACAATGTAATTAAGAACATTCTGATATGTAAAAAGTTCAATTTATATGTGCAAACCACAATATTTTCATTAAAAAAAGAAAGAAAAAACTATTCAGTTTTTATTATTTAAATACAAAAGAGACATTCTGAATTAACAACACAAACATAACCAGATTACTACAATTTAATCTGGCATACTTCAAAAGTTTTTATGAATAATGATATTTATGTCCAAAATGCGTTGAATAACATCCTTGCTTTGCTTTTGTTATATGCAAAGTATATAAAACTGATCATGAAACTGTTTCGCTTTCTTAATTAAAATGAGAGCTACCTGCAACTGTTGCCTATGTCAATGAGTTTCAGTACATCTTCAACACATTTGACCTCCCGTTCCTGTAATCCCACCACTTGAACCTGCTGTTTTCCATCTTCGAGCACTCTTAATTTTGTTTTCCTGTTTAGCAAGTCAAAAACCTAAAAAAAAAAAGAAAGAAAGCTAGCTTTAAAAATAAAAAAAGAATAGTTCTATAAAAATGAGTCATTCAGAGTCTGAAAATTATTTCAGAGAATTCTAGTAATAATGTTATTAGAATAATAATGATCGATACTGAAGTTAAAGAGTTTCAAAGGGAATTTTTAAAAATCTCATACACAGAACTTTAACAAAATATTCCAAATACATGTAACAATTATGCGGTGGCAATGACTGCCCAACAGTGTGAATGTTGCTGAACTTCTACACTTAAAAATGGTTAGAATGGTAAATTTTATGTTATGCATTTTTTAACCACAATTTAAAGAACTAAAAAACAAAATTTTTTTTTAAGTTTCCACTTACCTTACCACTATAAATTTCAAAAAAGGTTGCATACACTTGAAGTTCTAACTTCTTATAGTTTGGCTTCTTTAGCATTAAAAAAACATCTCGAGCTGTCAATAATTTCATATGGAGAAAATTTATTAAGATGCAACAAATATTGTTTTTAAAAAGCAATTCAAATTTTCTGTTTTTAAAAAGCAATTCAAATCAACTAATGTTTACCTAGAATGATAGTATCAATAATAAAAATGAAGATTAAAGTGGATATTAATTTTCCAAAAAAAAAAGTAGTAATAGTTTTTCTACATTTAAAGTTTAGAGGCCACTCTCCTTCATATCCAAGAAGAGAATGCTACTACTTATCTTTATAAATAGCATAAAATTATAGGCGGTCATAATAAGGTTACTTTCATAATCATACCAAATGGAAACTTTTCACAAAGCAGTTATTCAACAACAAACACTAAGCTCCAACAACGTGCCAGATTACAACACAAACATAATCAAGATTTTTGCCCCCAAAGCACAGTTCTTTTCAAAACGGTCCACTAATCTAAAACTGACACAATATATAGTAAGTATAGCATTAGTTACCCTTAAAATTCTGGACAATACTCCCAAATCTTATTTCCAAGCCACCTGAATAATATTTAAGAAGAATATTATATATGATATGCAAAAAGGGGAGTTACCTGCTAATGCATAAATTCCTTTAGAACAGTCTTGGTTCTTTCCTGAAAAGTCACCTCCCATTGTCTATATGTTAAAAAGAAAATAGAATTTAGGTCTTAGAATTAATATATAAGGAAAATAAACTGGCTTCATACCAGGATGTAACTGTAATGAATTACTTACATGAGTCTTTCCACTTCCAGTCTGCCCATAAGCAAAGCATGTAGCCATTCCCCTTTCAAATATAGTTTCCACTAGTGGTCTAGCTGTAAACCTTAAAAATAAAATGCACCAGTCAGAACATACAGTTAATATTTAAATTAAACAAATAAGCAATAAAACTAATATCAAGTGTTATTATAAGCAAATCTTACAACAAGATTTTTAACAAATCAGTGGGATCAACTGCGAGGCCACAACTGACCCCACTGAGTTAAAATTTTAAATATCCATGTCCTAGAATTGCTTAAAGCTCTTTAAAGCATATTTTCAAGCAATAATTCCGAAATAGACAATGGCCACAATAATAATGGACAGGGAAAAAAAACCTGATAGTAACTGAGCTAAAGACATAATATATAGAAGACAGTAGGAAAGTTTTAAAAAATAACAACAAAATATGGTAATAGCAGCCAGACAAGTAGGACAGATATGAAAACTAAAACCAAAACTAAAAACCCCAACCCAACCCAAAAAAAGTATCAAAGGTTTCAACAGAAACAGAATCAAGAGTGGTAATCTCAATACAGAAAAGCTAGAGGGGAAAAAAAGTACAAAAACATTATCTAAACAAGTATAAAAGTGGTAAAATTTCCTTGAATGTGAGTAAGTAAATATAAGTTATGCTTATAAGACAATGAATTCTGAGTTGATAATCTTGATTCAGGAAAAGGATGCCCAAATATTATGTATTGGTATAATCATTGCTGGAGTTAAAATAAAAAGGTAGGGAGGGACAAAAAAATACTTCATTGAGCAGAGCCCTAAAAGCATGATAGAAAACAAATTTACTTTTTGCATAGGCTTCAAAAGAATACATGTAGAACACTTTATACAGCTCTATTGATTTTTTTTTTGTAAGGCACAACTGTAGAAAGTATAGAACAAAAGGAGCAGAAAAAAGTTCTAATCAGAAAGAACTGGAAATGAGTCTGAAGAGTGATCAGACAAAAAAAAAAGCCTAACTTCTCAATCCATAAAAGTTAAGGATAAGAGAAAGGGGAGAGAATCAATATTGGTAAAATTAAGAAGCATAAATACAGGGTGAAACACAAAATGTTTACTAAATCTAGCACATACACAGAAACATACTTTTATTTATAGTGATTTCTTGAAAATGATTATAAAAGTCAGACAGACATATTTTATGAGTCAGGAGTGGAAGCAGAGAAGGGAGTGAGGGGGGAGGACAGGACTCAGTTCTCAAAAAGGTAAAAAATACACAATTTTTCACAATACCTCTATCTAGCATTCACATGTTCTTTAGTTTTGTCCTCTTTTTTTACAGCTGAACTCCCAGTTTACTGGCTTAAGACCAGTGGAGTTGGTCTTATCTCATTTATAACATCTTCAATTCTTAGGATTCTTATTAACCCTTTAACTTTGTTTTCCAGTCAAATTTATAAAATAAAAGGGCAATGAAACATAGCATTCAAGTAACTGCCGAGACAATTTAATATAGACTGAAACAACAATGCTGCTAAAACTGACCTGTTAGATAATGAGAAGTAAATGTTTACAAACTATGTATAAAAATCTAAATTTGGATAAAAATGTGGGATATCAATGCACAATACATGTAAGTTTGAGTTGTTTGTAAGTTGAACATGTGAACATACAAGAATTTCATGTACTAAAACTATTCCAAAGCTTAGAGATGATAAAACTAGGGAAATGCAAGTAGATTTACAGAACTTTTTTTTCCTTAAGTGGCCATACGTGCTAAATAAAGATTTAGACAAATAAGTGACTGATGTGTAACAGTTATTTCAAATTTCTTCACTACTGCAGAGATCAAAAGGCAAAAAATAGCCACATCCCATCTCTAGAGGTACAGAAAATGTTTTCTAGAAATTTCTTATCCATACATATGGTGTGTTATATAGTGTATAAGTTAATCATTAATGAAAACTGATTTGGGGAGCATTAAAGAAAACAAGTGTTAAAATTCATTATCGTGTTTATTAAATATTCTTATTTGTTTAAACTCAGGGGGAAAGAAAAGGATATTACACCTCTGGAGAGATATGCCAAGATCAACGTAAGTTTCAGTGGTGGTGGTGAACACACAGTATAAGAACAAAATTCTGATTTAAAACAAATTTACCTACCTGTAAACCATTTCATTAGGAGCAGAGTCATCAAAGGCATAATCAAAACGAAATGTTTGGTTTTCTAGGTACCTTGTTAAATCTACTTTTTGTTTTGGTTCATGTACCATCACAACATCTTTACTAGGGATTGTGATTACATCAAGATCTTTCATTTGAGTTTCTAAAAGAATAAATGAAAATCAGTGCCCAGTAATTTTCACAGTATTTGAATTAATGCACAAAAATTATTTTAAGTAGTAAGAATTTCGATAAAAGCAGTAAGTCCTGTAAATATAAATATCCCATAAATACGCCATTCAAGTAAACAATATTTCAACAACAAAGTAAAAAAAAAAAAAGAAAAATCAAGATTTCTGTAAAGCCAGGAATGGCAAAGATTCTTAGAGCAGTAACACATCAACAGACCTAACCATAGAAATCTGCATAATGGTTATGTACAAATGAAATGATTTACGTTTAACTCTTCCAAACCAATTTGATTTCTGCTATTAACAAAATAAATTGCAAACAGGTCAAAAATCAACCCTTGATTAGAGCTCAATAAGCATACCTTTTTTATTGAGTGGTCGTTTTCTTACACAAACACATATCCTATGTTCATCAATCTAGAAATAAAATATTTTTTTCCAGTGATTATCAGTGGTATATAAAACACTGAAAAGTTAATTATGCAATATTTCCTCCCGAGGTTTTAGAAATTTATGCATAGCATAGATAGGATAAGTAAGCTTAAAAAACAAATTAGCTTGCAGAAATTTTAATAGTCATCAGACACAATTATTTCAAAAATTCTAAGTATAATGGAAACTCGCTTATTTTGTCATTTGGTAAACCACTAGGAAATAACTTTGTAGAGGACACTACCACTCTTAGTAGCAATAGGTTCACGTTAATAAGCTACCTTATTCACTTCAAGATGTGCTGTATACAACAAAAGTAAAATTTCCTACCAAGTGGCATATTTTCAGATAGATTATAGGGAAAATTGTTGGCAAAGATAACTAGCTGTAGACAAGAAACACAGTTCTCAGAAGATTACTGGCCAAAATAATTTGAATAATTTTATAATATGCCAATTCTTAGACATTAATATTTTTTCATAAAATTAATGTTCCCAATACTTGCCTTCTTATGATATTTAATATAAAGCAGGAATTGGCAAAGTACAGCCTGAAAGCCTAATCCAAGCCATTACCCACTTTTGTAAAGTTTTACTGAAACAGCCATACCTATTCATTTATGTATTGTCTATGGCTGCTTTTCACACTACAAAGGCAGAATTGAGTAGTTGTAACAAAGACCATATGGTTCAAAGCCAAAAATATCAGGCCCTTTTCAGAAAAAGTTTTCCAGTCACTGTCGTAAAGTATGAGCTCAGATGTAGGTTAAACAAATGAAAGGGTAGCAAGGAGTAAAATATATGAGATGCAAATGTTATGAACTACTCTATTAAATCGTATGTAGTACACCTGCCTTAACACAGGCATTACATTCTATAATGTATTCTGTATACACTAGGATTATTAATTATTATTAATAATCAGATGGATTATTTTTCATAAATACAAATTACTCACAAAAGTATTCCCTGTCCAACAAATTCCCATTCTTCAATAGGAAAGGAGTTGCATAAGACAGCAGAACATTCTTCAAGCACTAGATTTCTGGTTTACAGCAGTCCTCAACAACCATCACTTATTGTTAAAAGCCAGAGTAACAATTATTTAAAAATAACAAATTAATTAGTAGTAAGTTGGAATGATGGTGGGATCTACAGCCCAAGCCAAGAGGAAACAAACTTGGGATTGAGATAAAAGTATAAGTGACGGTCAGAAAGGAAACTGGGTCTTCTGACATCATCCTTGACTGTTGCTCTGTCCTACCAAGGACACAGAGGCTTTGCTTTGAAGTGGATTATCTTTGTGAGAAGCATGTCTAACATATCAAATTATGGGAAATAATGAGAAAATAAGGGTAAGTGTGGGTGGTTTCTTTCTTTCTTTCTTTCTTTCTTCGGATGCATCATGTGGCTTGTGGGATCTTAGTTCCCAGACCAGCGACTGAACCCGAGCCTTTGGCAGTAAGAGCTCAGAGTCCTAACCACTGGACCGCCAGGGAATTCCCAATGGTTTCTTGATCTTCTCAAAATATGGAGAAGGAGTACCCATAAAGAGAGAAAAAATTACAGAGCTAAATCCAGTATTAACTTAGGGGGTATCAAACATGTTTTTATTTACAGCATAAAAAGTTCCAGAGCAACTGTTTACAAAGAATCTTACAGGATCTGCTGTTGTTAATGGTCTATAATCCAAACTTCCTCTAAAGTCTCTGATCATACACATAATTTCATAATTTGGGTTTGTAGCATCAACATCCTGTAAGAAGACAGAGAATTCATCATTTATTATAATTACAATACTGTAGTATTTGTTGCGTTTGTTATATATGGTTTGAAAATTAAAATTAAATAGGTTTTGTCATTTGTAACAGCCAAGCCCAAACTCAAACCTGAGATGTGATATAGTTTCAGAGTTCAAGATTAATAGTATGCCTAGGAATCACTTTCATATTAAAAACACAATTCTGTTAGTCAACATGCATTCTGTTAACTCCAAACCAAATACTCCTTATTAAAGCCACCTTTGACCTATTTCAAATATGTTATACGTATACCTTAATTATCCTAGAAAATTGAGCAAAACAAAAACAGTGCTCATCCTAAACATCAATAAAGAACTCTAGAAAAGCTGAAATTCTTAGAAAAATACATTTAATCAGATTCTTCTTCCCAATTCCTAATTCAGTGTTTCAGCAAAGTAGAACTATGGATTCATCTATGTTCACTTCCTATTATTACTGACTCTCTAAAAAAAACTAAGGCATGGTATAATACAGCCCCAAATCAATAGGACATAGAATTTAAAGGAATCCAAAGCCAAGATAATTTTTTAAATCTTTAAAATTCAAATTACTGCATGCTAACTACAATTTACTTTTTTGCTTCAAAACTGAGAAAATTCAGATTAAGATACAAAGAGCAACAGTTAACAGCCTCTCCTAGCTATGAGTATAAATTATTAAACATTTTAGGTCAGGTTCTTTTCCCCATATACTATATGCAGACTTGCTTTGAGTACAACGAAATTTCAAAACTGTTAATGTAACATACTTTCAATTAACCTTTTGGGAAATAACACCAACTATGTCAACTGAGAAGCAGAATGTAAAGAAGAGGTCACAAAGAGATGTAAAAATATTATGAAGTACCCACAGGAAACACCAGGTGGCATCTGTACTAAGTATCAGTAGATACAAGCATTATTCATTTCAAAACCCAACTGGTCATTCTCAGGTCACTTTCAGATATAAGTTGATTTATTCAGGTTGAATATTATACTGATTCCACAATTCCACAACACAACATCTTTATGATTAAGGGCATTTGAACATACTCCTAAATAAGGAAACAATCCTGATATTTTATTACAGGAAACAAGTTCTGAGAATATAATAGATACAATACAAGCACAATGCAGGAATTATTTGTACAATAGCAGAATTTCTAATATGTGAAGACCTGTAGAGAGATAAAAGACCAGTCTTCTATGCAACTTTTCCATTGCTAGTAAAGTTTTGCTACTATCTAAAGGAAATGTGAGAAGAGGGGCACATCAGAGATACTCTCAACATCTAGTATAAATCAACACACAACGAATTTCCACCCTTTCATTGTGATATGCTGAACTTATTAACCATGGAAAAACAATAAAATGGACAGTATAACCATATACCTTAACTTGATGTTTTTCTGAATGTATTTTTAGTCCTTTTTAAAAAGCCAAAATCCTATTATTCTCGATGTTATACATCCATTAGAATTCTGTAACACACTGGCTTACTATTCAAAAAGGAACAAGCTTTAGGACTAACACGTACCCACTAAAACTTGAAAGATTTATGTAGTAAAAAATCTGTTATGATAACTTATTTCCCCAAGAGTTTATATTATTCCTCAATATCAATTTAAGGAACTATATTGAAATCTTTAAATGAATGCCTCAATTATTTTTTCATAAGCCAATCACTTTCACTGACACAGTCTAATCTTTGGTTGGTGCATAAACAAAATATGTTTCTGTTACAAACCTGGGCTCTTTTTTCTCTAAGTTCTTGCTGTTGTAGTCTCCTTTTTTCCCGTTTTTCTTGCAATTTCTCTACTTCTTTCACACAATTAGATTTTCTACGTGCTGGAAGAAACAGATGAGCTGTAGAAGCCTAGTTTTCTTTTTAGAGTACCATACTTATACACAAAAATTTTATGTATGAAATTTTACCACACACACTAAAAAAAGGTACACAGTGACAAAACATGCCTATGACAAATATGTGAACTTTACTTATGAGCTGCTTTAACAAAGCTAGGAACAGGACAATATACAAATAAGAGTCATGAAAAATGACTCTGACATATTGATACATGTCATCTCTTGGTTTAGAATCAAAGATCTTTGAATTGGAAAGGATCAAGAAGCATAAGAATTTCTTTTATAACATCTGTCAAAATTATCTGGCCATAATTTTAAATTCAAAGCAACTGAAACATTGTTATAGTTTTATATTTATAAATTGTTTCCTCCAAAACATACATTTAAAAACCCAATTAACAGACTAAACTAACAACAAAAAAAATTTTCCACAATGGTAAAAATAAAATCTGCAATTAAGTTTGCAATTTGGGGACTTATAAAGTTGACCAAGAGAAAATACATGTATGCCTAAAATGACTGAATCCTTGATACATGATTTACATACAAGGGGGTCCAAATTCCTTTTTTGCAGCTTGAACTGGAGATATATCTGAAACACTACCATTCTGTTGTGCAGAGGAAGACTGTTCAGGAAGTTGACTAGGCCGCGCACGTGCAGAACCAACCACTGAAAGTGAAACAAAATTTTAAAATATACGTAATAATCAATTCTGTTCAATAAACAAAACTCAATCTGAATAATTTATAAAAACCAAAGCCAAGCTTGATTTTAAATAATAATTTTTAAAAAGTAAGTGTGCAAAATACAGATTTTATACACATTCTCATTTTGAAAAACTTACACAATTCAGAAATACAGCAAGTAAAAACGTAAAAGTCCTTCAACCCTCCTTTTGTTCTAAATCCCACTCTTTGCTTGTCAAATATGCAAATCCTCAACAGAGAATTTCCCACTGTGGATGTTACAAAAGTGGAAAAAGCAATATTAAGTTAAATATAAATATCACATTTTACAAAGAAATATAAATTTTCACAAGACTCAAAGAATAGTGCTGAAAGTGCAGGGCTTTCCCTCTACCTCCATTCTTTCCTCTAATACCTACACCTGTCCTGCCTCACCATCCATACATACAGAGGAAACATCCCTATGAGAAATGACCATTCTGAACTGCTGACCATTCTGAAGAGTAGAAAAGAAATTAACTGTGCTTTATATCACCTAGCTGAAAACATATGAGACACCTGAAATTAACTGCAATTGATACCTGTTTGACTTGTCTTCAAAGTTACCCATGACACTTTTTGAAAGTTTGTAAGCCAGAAAATAATGTAAAAATGTCACAATGATTAAATTTACCCTTGTGAAATCAATTAACCGACTACTTCCCCATTCGTTTCTTTCTCATAATACTCTCCTCAAATCTGAAAAATTATTGGGTAAATAAGACACCTCAAAATGGCATATATCATGGAGTTTCACATTCATCACATACCTTTATAAATCATTTTCTTTATTCCACTGACATTATTGTGTTGGGAAATCAAGATGATATCAATCTTAAAATTAGCCATGTAAAGTTTAAATGAATAATAATGTCAAGGGTAATATTTACTTTTGATTTACCTTGTCAGGGCAATAGGCAAAATTAATAGGTACA
Source organism: Balaenoptera physalus (assembly GCF_965194825.1). NCBI lineage: Eukaryota > Metazoa > Chordata > Mammalia > Artiodactyla > Balaenopteridae > Balaenoptera > Balaenoptera physalus. The sequence goes on from NC_138890.1 coordinate 128,428,991, forward strand.
TTTTTACCTCTATTATCTCTTGGAGGAGGATCATTCTTAATAGAAGCCACAGTCCGTCGATTCTATAAAAGAGAAAATGTTCATTTTACTTTCTCTCTTTACTCCTCATATATATGTCTATCATAATCAGCTTCCTTTATTTTTATTTATCTATTTTTTTGCTGTTTTTTTTTTATTGTGGTTTCAATGGAGAAATACATCATCTGCTCACAAAATAGCTCTTGAAAAATACAAGGAGTACAGATACTATAAAACAAAGCAAACTCCAGTCACGAGACACTACGTACATTATGCGAAAGCAACAGTCTGATCTCCAAGTTATGAAAACTAGAATTAAAAAGTCACTACACAGAAAAGGTCCAAGTTCCCAGCTTGGCAAAACTTGGGTGCAGTTACATGAAATGTTTAATAAACTGAATTATTTTTCCCCAATGTGTAAACAAAATGACAAGACTAAATCTGTACCTGGCAATTTCAATCTAACTCTGAAGCTACACAGAACACACAGACACCTTGTAGACTTCACCTGTTAGTCTGACCATCTTTTCTTCTTAGGTGGTAGGAGGAAGGGCAAGGTGACTGTGCAGAGCAAAGATGTGGGACGTAGAAGTACTGTATACTAGACATTACAAAGTATGGTGAAAAGAAAGCCGCAATTAATGCATAGTCTAAGGGGGAAAAGACTACACTCCAACTTTGGAAAATTAATTTAGAAGGATGGGGAAGAGTTTAAGTAATTGCAGTTTAACATGAAAAATGCACGTGTGATAGAACGGAGCACAATGGAGGATTCATAAACATGCTCACCAGAAAAATCTGTTAGGTTTGCTTTGTCCAGATTAAGAAAGAATAACTAAGCTTAACATCTGGCATCCCTCATATTCTGTAAAGATGAATGCTCTGCTGCTTACTTATGTGGAATTATTTATTGATAGGATAAAACAAAATGAAAAAAGGAGTAGCGAGCTGACTAGATGTCAAGTGCTTGCTAGAAATGATTTTTAAATGTTTCTACATGTAAAATTTACTAACAAATTTTAGTCAACCATTTAAAAATAAAAATTTGTTTAAAATTCTTGGAGAAAATGCCTTTTTGCCCACATGTTTCAAATTGAAAATCAACTTTACTACAGACAGGAGTTCTGTGGAGTGTACAAAATTCCTCATATTTAGAGATCAAATGGCCATCCAAGATAGATATCATGTTTCACAGGCATTATTTTTAGTCACCCTAAAATTTCAGCCATGGGACCAAAATTTAGTGTTCTGTGCCATGTGGTCACTGGTTTCACATCATGGCTTAAGAAAATACTGGCATTTTGTTTTTTATGAAAGAAGTCCTACCTTATGCATACAAGCAAAAAGGGGAAAAGAAAAAGAACGGGGAGGGAGCAAAACCTTTGTTTCAAAGACAAGATACTGAAGGCAAAAGAATGTGGAGCTTTAACAAGCTCAAAGAAAAATATTCGCTGGCTGATCACTGATTTGTATGCACTCTAAACAATTCTATAAATAAAACCAATATAGCATTTCTTAATCATGACCCCATCAAAATGAAGTATCTCCTAATTATTCTTTCAATGTCAAATATATACCCTAGAGTTGACATTTCATTTTTAAAGGTTACAGCTACCTCATAGGGACTGAACTAGATGTATTCTTATCCTTTCTCTGAAGTACAACAGTACACCACTGCACAATGGCATCCAATTTGAAAACTAATGGTAAAGGAAATTCTTCAGGAAAAAATGAAAATCTATCAAGCTGAAAATCTAAAATTAGTTCTACTTTCTAATAAAAAGAAAATACATAAAAGTGCATAATCAGAATAAGGAATTCTTATGCCAGCTTGTACTGCAAATTTTCCAAACAATGCAGCAAACATAAACCCAGTCCAGATGTCAATTATGAATACAAATACAGCTTGAGGTTTTTTGCTTTTTTTTTTTTAAAGGCAGAAATTTTTTGAAATAGTTAATGCAACTGTTGCTAACACAATAATCACAGTACTCCTGGCTTCACATATTAAACTGGACTTCTGATCAAGTGCTGATTAGCCCAGTAAGGGAGGTCACAAAAAAAACCTAAATCCATTTTCAGTCATGTCTGGTCTTGTACCCTCCATTCTCCTTTTTTAGCATTTGAAGACAACAGGTTGAGTTGGCAGATATTGTTTATGGACCCCTGAGGTTGTTTTTACCAATTCAATCTCAGTTTTACTGAATTCCTGATAACAGGAATAGGATTTGCAGGGAGAGCAGGGATATCAGAAAGGTCTGTACTGGATGTTTTCTGAGAGGCCAACAGAGAAGCCACTGTCTGAATGGTTTCCTTTTTTTTTTTTTTTTTTAATAAATTTATTTTTATTTTTGGCTGCGTTGGGTCTTTGTTGCTGTGCACAGGCTTTCTCTAGCTGCAGTGAGCGGGGGCTACTCTTCATTGCGGTGCGTGGGCTTCTCATTGCGGTGGCTTCTCTTGTTGCGGAACATGGGCGCACAGGCTTCAGTAGTTGTGGCTCGCGGGCTCTAGAGCACAGGCTCAGTAGTTGTGGCACACGGGCTTAGTTGCTCTGCGCATGTGGGATCTTCCCGGACCAGGGCTCGAACTGGTGCCCCCTGCATTGGCAGGCAGATTCTTAACCACTGCGCCACCAGGGAAGCCCATTCTGAATGGTTTCTGATTGAGTTGTACTTGTCTCTGTATCAAGTTGTTCCTTTGTTTCTGTTTTATCATGTCCACTCAAAGCAAAACAGCATCTTCACTTGTCTCATCCTCTTCTGTTTTGGTTTTCTTGGGACTCTCTTCTTTATGAGGTGAGAATGTCCTCTTGACTCCTACTATAGGATTAGGTGTCTTTGTTGCTGCATTTCCTGAAGGTCTTGGTGGTGGGTTTACCAGACGTGTTGAAGAAACAACTCTGGAGACCGTAGGCTTTGGTGGTGATGAAATGGCTGGTTGTGTGGCAGTCTGAGGAATGCTTTCACCCGATGTACCCCCTGAGCTTTCACTGGAATTTACCTGTGGCACAGAAACTTCAGTAGCCTGTATGCTGGTCCCAGATGCTGCTGTTACAGCTGGAGCAGGACTGTTGCTGCCCTGAGAACTGCCGGAACTGTTCAATGGACTGGCCTTCACAGCACTGGTAGGTGAAGGCAGAGACGTGCTGTTATCACTGTCCATAGACAAGTCGAGGCTGCTGCCATTCAGAGGTGTCAACCTGACACCTTTTGTTAAACACTTTTTCTTTTTCTGAAGCACATGATTAGGCAGTAGTTGATGGAGTTGCTTTCTTCTTACATGCACTGCAGCAATTTTCATGTCCACCTCAAACATCTTGCTGTTTATTGCTTGCCTATAAAGACTGAATATCGTAGGTGAGACCAACACTGAGATTTTCAGAGTTTTCTGTTTTTTTAAACATTAACCCAATCACCCACATTGTGCAAAATTCTTGTCAGGATTTTCTTTGGGTGCTGGAAATGTCTGGGGATTCACATGAGCCAGTGTAATAAATTCATTCTTCTCCAAACATCCAACCAGGATTCGGATTTTTGATTCCACCAAGCCCACCCATTTTAGGCATTGTTTTTCAGTTGGTGCACTTCCTAAAGTACAATATAATACTTGTTCTTTTGAAAGAAGTTGGAGCTTCAAAAAGTTTGGACCACTCTGCCTTACTCAGCAAAATTTCATCTGTGATAGCAAGACCTTGTTTAAATTCCTCAACCATGACCGTCCATGTTGAAACGGACACATTGTACGTGGAGTTCTGTTGTGGGTATGGTAGTGTAATTATAGGCATAAGATGGTACCTATCACTGGGGTTTACCCTTGGGTCCCATACCGGCAAATTAAGATTGCATTCTTCAGGCTGTTTCAATAGGACTGGATTTGGCCATTCCCATTGAGAAAATACCAAGAAAAATTTATGTACAAGAGTTGATGCTACTGCATTTGGATAACTTTGGCAAGTTCTTGCTACTAGCATAGCCCAGGAAACACCACCGAGGAAACCTAATATATTGGAATAGATGTTGTGGCGTTTGGCCCACAGTTTGATAGCTCTCAGGGTTAACCTGAAGTTGTCAATGTTTGGTACTAGATGTAAAATTTCATCAGTTACCCTGCAACCGTTAAGACTTCCTGTGCATCTTATATCTAAATTTTTAAGCAGACTGTCATCTCTTAAGTCCAAGTCTTCTGGAATAGTCTGCAGTGCTAATCTTGCAAACAAAATATCAATCTCTATCCCATCAAAACACAGTTTGATAACTGGTACAAATGCCTCTTCAACAGCTCTTAAATCTTTTACTTCTTCCTGTAATTTCAACTTATCATAGAATGAGGTGAAAAAGTCACTTCGATCAACATGTCTTGGTGCAACACACAACACATCAATATCGGCACCTTCTGTATATACTCTTAATCTATAAGATCCAAATGTAAAACTTTTTCCACCAACCTTTTCAATTACAGATTGTGGAAGAGTCTTGCTTTCACTGATTTCTCATATCCACTCTTTTACCAGGTTATTTAATTTTCCCAAAATTAAAGTCCTCTTCCTCTTCAAAAACGCCAGAGGGCTTCAGAGTCTCAGTTTCTGTGTAAGCAGGGAGTCAGTCTCCTTGGGGGCTGCTAAGCTGATGGGAGAGGTAATGCCACAGTGCTTCTGTGGCGGCTGTGTCTGTGGTGATCCCTGCGTTGTAACTGGAAATGGCATCGTCTCCTGCACTGGCACCGCCCAGTCACTCCCCCCCACACACCCCCGAAACCGCTGCCATCCTGGGCAAGATCCACTGAGGCGGGGTGGGGGGATGTTTAAGCACTTCTCCTCCTTCCCCTTCGTCCTAACATGGCCTCAGCTTCCTTTAATTAAACATAAGTAGGTAGACATACAATAATATAAAACTAAATGAAAAAAAGGGAAAAAATGACGAAAAACTAAAATTATCTTCTGATAAACTACCACTAGTGCCATCAATATTCAAGTTTTTTTAATATGAGTATCCCGCCACTGCCCCAAAATATTCAGGAATGAAAACGAGCCAGGCACTGTTCTAAGGACCTTATATGTATTAATCCATTTAATCTTCACAACAACCCTATGACATCATTATTATTGCTATTCTGGTTTCACAGATGAGGAAAGTGAAGCAAAGAAGGATTAAGTAATTTCATTAAAGTGTGTGTTTTTTAATCATCATGCTATCCTGCCAAAATCATGTAATACATTTCATCTCTGGATGTCAGGCGTAAATAACAAAATACTAGTTTTAGACAACTTACAGCCCATTGTTAAACTGAAACATCAAAATACTATGAAATGCACACTGTCAGTTTTTACTAAAAGGTTTCATTAGACTTTCAAAGACTTCAACACTGCATAGATAGGGCAGCAAGTTTTTGGTCCTATTATTTATTTACCAAGACTTTATTTTATTCACCTAAAAAAAAGCTATCAAATAATGCCGTGGGTCTCAATGCTAACTGCACATTCAAATCAGATGGGTACTGTTAAAAGAATGTTGATGCTAGGGCCACCCTTTTTTTTTTTTTAAATCTATCTATCGATCTATCTATCTATCTATCTATTTATTTTATGGCTGCATTGGGTCTTCATTGCTGTGCACGGGCGGGCTTTCTCTAGTTGCGGAGAGCGGGGGCTACTCTTCGCTGCAGTGCATGGGCTTCTCATTGTGGTGGCTTCTCTTGTTGTACAGCATGGGCTCTAGGCACGCGGGCTTCAGTAGTTGTGGCACACGGGCTCAGTAGTTGTGGCTCATGGGCTCTAGAGCGTAGGCTCAGTAGCTGTGGCGCACGGGCTTAGCTGCTCCGCGGCACGTGGGATCTTCCCAGACCAGGGCTCGAACCTGTGTCCCCTGCATTGGCAGGTGGATTCTTAACCACTGCGCCACCAGGGAAATCCCAGGGCCACCTTTTAGATAAAATAAAACTGAATCTCTGTGAGTGGGTCTAGGAATCAATATATTCTAAAAAATTTCCAGGTGATTCTAATGCACACCAAAGGTTGCTAATGACATTCCAAGAAGGATAAACTATGAAGATCCTTCAAGGTTGTGAAGCCAAGTGTGAAAAACAGTCCACTAACAAGGGGTAACTAACTAATGACCTGTAAGCAGTGACTCTCAATATGTTGAATTTATATAAATTGAAAATCTGTCTTATGGTCATATGCATGGTTTAAAAAGCACAAGGTTTTGTTGATATTGTTGAGTTTCTATCAAATTATATGTGGATGCTTATGTATGTCTTCCCTGCAAGATAGTGAGTTCCTATAGGGCTAAAGTCATGTCATATTAATCTTTGTAGAAGATAAAATCAACAATGTAGTAAGAATTTTTGATTAATTTATTTTATTTATTTTTGGCTGCATTGGGTCTTCGTTGCTGCACCTGGGCTTTCTCTAGTTGCGGTGAGCGGGGGTTACTCTTCGTTGTGGTGCGTGGGCTTCTCACTGTGGTGGCTTCTCTTGTTTCAGAGCACGGGCTCTAGGTGCACGGGCTTCAGTAGTGGCATGTGGGCTCAGTAGTTGTGGCTCTTGGGCTCTAGAGCGCAAGCTCAGTAGTTGTGGCACAAGGGCTTAGTTGTCCCACAGCATGTGGGATCTTCGCAGACCAGGGCTCGAACCCATGTCCTGTCCCCTGCACTGGCAGGCGAATTCTTAACCACTGCGCCACCAGGGAAGTCCATGTAGTAAGAATTTTGAACACAAAGAATTGCAGATTTAACAACTGCGAGGGACTATCTGATTTAAAGAGTTGTATTCTGATACAAAGTTTTAACACAGAAACATTTCAATAGAGAGGAAGAGGAATTATCTTTTAAAATAATAAAAATCCCGTGCCTTTTATTTTTGTGAAGATAAAACTGTTGGGGGGGCATAGCATGGTTTTAAAATTTATAAATAAATTATTCTTCACAGATAATACAGAAATAGTTACACTACAATCTGTCATTTCCCATTTTTTTAAATAAATGTAAATAGCAGAATTTCAAAAGACTACTAAAATGGGAATTTATTATGAATAAGAAACTCATTTTTTTTTTATCAAAGTCGTATGTATTCACTCAACAAATACTAGCAAGCAATGGTTTTGGACCATGTCTCCTAAGAAACGATTAGTCTTAGGAAAAATCCTAATCAGGCATGGAATTTCTAGGATCTTATCTAATGATCGTCATAATTGTGAATTAGACAACTGTTCGATCCTTGAAAGTATGTGTGTATATACACGCATGTAGATGGCAGAAAGAATTAAGGTTTTTCTAAAACCTTAAAAAGCAAACAAATACTTAAACATACTCTTCACAGTCCCATTTCAAACCAGAATACACACACACCCTGCTCTGAATTTGCATCACTAACCTTTACAATTTTGTTTACTTTGGCTGAGGATGCTGGAGGTGGGGGTGTCTCTGGACTGGGCTCAATTTCTTCATCTGGTACAAGGTCAGGGTTAAGTGAAAAGATGCTCTCCAGGTCAATCTGTTTTATAAAATGCATATATTTTGAGAGTGAATTTGGACAATTAACCTTTCATTTTCAAATAAATTTATACACAGAGAATAAATGTTAAACAATTTCAGCCTAAGGAACATTATTACCTTGAAAATTAAATTATCTAGAATTATAACCCACATATATTTAAAAGAATCTCTCTTAAGGTAGTACTTTGTGGTCTTGATTATATGTCCAATCACATAAGATATGCAGGAGGAATCTACCTTTTTTTCAGTGAAATTTTTTAATCACTTGAAAGTTTTTCAAGAACGATAAAGGATACATGCACTATATTAAACTATACAGTTTTCTGTTTTGTTTCATATTCAGAATCTTGATTATAAGACTAGAAATAAAATTCAACCCAGTGATCATACCTCTTTGCCTTTTGTATCTCCATTTTCTATCCATTCAACAGTTACACTTTCATTATCTTCATTTAAAGATGTTACCATTGCTTGATGTATTCGGCCTGAGTGAGAATAAAATATACACTTTAAAAATGCCACAAATTATGGTATTCCTAAACACTGTCAAAAACAATTTTATAATTTACAGACTTACAGAACTATGATACTACTTTCCTTACAAGGGATTTCCACAGATTCTCAGGATTAGGGAATGAACTTTATCTATGGGACCATAAATCAATTTGCCAACTGTCAAGACCAGGAACTCACTATGAGCCAACAGTGATTCTGAAGAACACAGAACAAAAATTAATGAAGCAATTTTTAAATACTATATAGATATAAATACTTTTAACTTAAATTTCACTATCATATACTACACAATTGATCAAATTGTTTTAAAATTATTAAGAAAAGGAATCTGAGTCCAAAAAGTTTGGGAAATACTAATCAAAAATGTTCTCTCAATCCATTCCACTCCTTACTTTCTTTGACGACTCCAGTATTTACCATCTATACAGAGAAGACGTCATATATTTATTATGTATTAAACTTGTTTTCCCTCTCTTAATAGACTGTGGATCTTACCTGTTAATAACTATAAATTAAATACTTTACATTTTTATATAATATTCCATTATGTTTACCACAACTTATTTAATACCTATTGCTGGTCAGTTAGGTTTGTGTAACTTTTTTTTACTATTATAAACATTGCAAAAAATACTATTGCACATGCTGTCATGCACTTGTCATCGCACAGATCAACAGATATATATATATATATTTATTTATATATATATATACACACAGACACACACACACACAGGAGTATGAGTACTGAGTGTGTGTGTGTATTTTTTTCACTTATTTCATCTGTTTTCATCTTACCCACCCATTTGATTATTAGTCAAGTAAGGATAGGAACTATTTGTTATATATCTTCACCTTCAATATTATCTAATAAAATGCTGAACATATGGAATTTTCATACGTATTTCCTAAATGAAATCTTTGAGGCATCTATAATTTATCTTAGAATAATTTACAGCTCTTTAAATATCTTTTTAAAATCCAGATATATAGTATATAAAACAATGTTATTGTAATAACAAGGCATACAATATCTTTAAAGAAAATATGAATACTAATAATTTTATAAGTATTATTGTTTATGTATGAAGTTACTGCCAATCAATATTTTTTCTATATGGGCTCATATAAAAATTTGAAGAAGAAATAAATAAATATAATCTTGTTAAAAATTCAAACATTGAAGATTTAAGTACATACTCTCAGCGATAATATTTGTGCTTTTTTCAAAGCTAAAATATATACTGGCAATCTTTCCATGACAGATCAACATTAATTTTAACAACTTCATAGCATTCCATAAAAGGAATGCATCATAATTTATTCCTTTACTAGAAGTAATTTAAATTGTTTCCAACTGTTTGCCATTACAAGATGCTGCACCTATGTACATAGGTGTGACTGTTTTCAAAAATAAAATTTCTAGAATCAGACTGGGTTAAGGAGATTGAAATTTTGATAGATATTTGAAAATTGCTCTCCATTTATATTCCCACCAACAATGGGACCTATTCCTCTATACCTTCATCAACACTGAGCATTATCAATTTAAAATACTTTTACCAATATGATAGGCTAGATCTTTCTTTAAGCTACTACTTTGTGAGCACATGTATGTCAGAGACTGGCTCATTTAATCTACATTGGTTCATTCAACATAACAAACATATGTATGAAGTAGCTATCTCCCTTTTTAAAATGAAGAAACTGAAGCTCATGGTTACACAGCTAATAACTAGCACGGATTTGAACCTCAGTCAGATGCAAAAGCACTTGCTACTATCACTATGCTTCTCTTCCCTCCTAAATCAGGCTGATGAGGAAGAAGCCTGTGTGGCTTAAATTCCAAATACCCCTGTAAAAATTCATAAACTGAAGCATAGACTCTCAACCCTCACTGTGCACCAGAAACTCCTAGGGAGATTTTTTACAAAATAAAATGATGATGCCTGAGTTTTACCCCCAGATACTGTCATTTCTTACCAGTTCTACGGAAATCACCTTGTAAGCCACCAAGGCCTTGATCTTGGATTATTGCAATTCTCTCCCGACTACTCTCTCTCTTCTACCAGCTCTGCCCTACTGCCTATTCTCCATATAACAGTCTAAACATTCCTGGTAAAAACTAAGTCAGATTATTCCTTTGCTCAAAACTTTCCAGTGGCTCCCCATCTCACACAGAGTAAAAGCCAAAGTCCTTCCAAAGGCCTTTTAATGTCATGTAACAAAGACCTACATGATCTGACCCCTCATTACCTCTGTGACCTCGTTCATCCCTGACTATGGTAATTCTCCAGTTTTACTGACTGATTCCTATCTCACACAGTATTCTCCCTCCCTCCAAAAAAGTTCTAAGTGGGTCAAGGACTAAAATGTGAAAGACAAATGTAAAAGCAACTGAGTAACTAGTGGTGCCATTTACTCAGATTAAGTGTACATTAGAGGAGAAGCAAGTGTCGGGGGTGGGGAAATGATGAGCTGGAAAAGACTGAGAGGATTCAAGGGAGAGGATTAAAAACAAGGGAAATCAGATAATGCTCACTGAAATTTGATTTGGACAGAAATCAGGTAAATAACCAGTACAAATAGTATATGTCAGTTGGGTCCTCTGGGAAGCAGATGTTGAGACAGCTATGAGGACAAGAGGTTTATTGTGAAAGATAAAAGGAGAAGGAAACAGGACTGGTCATGGAAAACTTTCAGACCATGATGCCTATCTGAAACCTCTGAAAGAAAGGGGACATAAAGCAGGATTGAGCAAAGAAAGCCTCAGACCCTGATGCGGATCTGACAGTCTTGGCCAACCCATCAGGGAGCTCCAGAGCAAAGACTGACCATTAGAGGAGTGCCACACTGGGCCTAGTACTCACACCATGCTCAGTCACTAGCTGGAGGTTTCCCAGAAAACACAAGGCCTCAGCTCAAAAACTATGGAGACTTGAAGATATTAACAGCTGAGGCTGTCAGCTAAATGTACTCCCTGAAGCTGAAGAAGTTCTTTTTTCAAAGGAAGATCCAAGCAGTGTATCTATATGATTCCCACAGGATGTGAACAAGAGAAAGATTGAGTTTAACTGGTATTGGAAGTGGAGAGTAGACCCCAGAGAGCCATGAGCTGCTCTGCTATCCAGCATCACAATCTAAGAGGAGCGACCACTGCTTGCATCAACCCCCTAATTTATCACCATCTCCATAACACGAGTAGTGAGGCTGAGACCCAGCAGCCACTCCTCCCCCACCTCACCACCCTTGGCAGCCTCACAACAGTAACACCCACTAGCGGGGACAAGAAGATTATTGCTACAAAGGTTTTGGGAAAAGTGAAGTGGTTTAATATAACACATTGACACGATTTCATCAATAGGAAATGACCCCAAAGAAGATGCATTTGAACACTGGACTACCATAAAGAATAACTTCCAGTAGGAAATGGAGAGGCTGTGGTTGAGGTTGTTGAAGAAGAGTACAGATAGAGGTCTCCATGCAATTCCCAACAGAACTACCACAATAATGAGAATAGAGAAAAGCCCATGCACGTTTCAAAAGGCAAGACCAACACCACCATTCTTACTGTTAAGCATCTAACACAATATTCCAATATTCCTAAGGAGGGAGAAGTGACTTAGTGTACTGATAACTAAGTGTGTGAGGAGAGGCAGACCAGTGGGACAATGTCTGTATTAGGATCACTGATTACGATTTCACACGGACTTTAATCTCGAAAGACAGCCTCAGAGAGATCAGCAAGGAAAAGGATAAAGAAAATCACGGAGATAACACCCAGTATCAGCAGTCTTCTCAACACTGGTACCTCCACAACTTCCATTACTAATGCAAACACCCAGAAAGCCTTAAGCCACAAGTTAGGAGAGTCAAAAGTAGCTGATCCACCAGTTAAGACGAAGCTCTAGACATGTAGTAGGGCAGGACTGAGAAAATGTTGGCTTATCTCTACCATAGTCCAGTTTACTCATCCAACAAGAAATGAGTGTGAAATTCCAGCAATAAGAAATGAATAAAAAGACTGGATCTGAATGAACAAATGAAGTGCTAAGTGTTTGCTTTTTGCCGGTGGGTCAGGTAACTAGAAATATCTGGAGTACCTATGCAGCATGGGGGGCTTTATTATTTTTACCAAATGATGTCTCTGAAAAAAAATTTCTAAGACTGAATTTTCCCAATATGTCTTTAAAGGTTTTTGTTTGTTTGTTTTATATATGGCTCAGTTGAGATACTCAAATATCTCATTTTTAATTGTAGTAAAAATTTACAATTTGATTTTTTCAAAAGTCAAATGGTAATCACCTGTTAACAAAGGTGTTAAATAATAAAATAAAAAGAGGGGCAGATATGAGATTTTTCAAAGGAAAAAAATCATTATGATTTAGTGATAAATAACATATAGGTATTATAGGAAAATTTTGAGCCTAGATGACTGGGAAAATGATGCTACTAGTGGTGGAACAATGATATACTTTCTCCTGAGTCTATGTTGTTAATTACAATCATCCACTGGTGTTATTAAGACAACTACAGATACAGAATTACAAGCTCAGTGTTAGAAATATTTCTAATCAGTGTTAGAAATATCTTTCCCTAGAACCTGTGACAATCTTCCCATGTGGCCCTCCAAATACCATCCTATTTCTCTGATTTGAGAAAATTCTTATACTCCATCCTAATTTGTTGTCCTTTGACTCTGATTCCCCATCGACTTTATTGTAAGTTATATCATACACACATCTACACTTTAAAAAACAACAAACACCTGTGTATCCACCATGAGCCAGGTTAAGAAACAATACCTTTGAAACCCCATATGTCCCCCTCCCTAAGTGAACCTCCCTCTCCCTCTCCTTTTCCCCTCCACCAGAAGTAACCAATACCCTGATAGTTTAGATAATCATACTGTGGCTTTTCTCTATAGTTTTTTCATTTATAAATGTAACACACACAAAAATTTAAAGTTTGCCTATTTTTAAACTGTACATAAATAGACACTACTTGTAAGACCTCTTTCTTTCAGACAACACTATTTTTCCGAGATTCACTTATGTTGCTGTTCACTCATTTATGTTCACTCATTTTCACTACATATGAATATGACAAAATTTATCTATTCTACTGTTGATGGACATCTGTTTTTATGTTTTTGCTGTTAGGAACAATGGTGCTGTAGGCATTCCTATACATGTGTACTGATACAAATACACAAGTATTTCTGGAATATACAATGAGAAGAAATACAGAGTAGGAACATCTATAACTTTTCTAGTTAGCGTTATGATGTTTCCTATAGTAACTGTAACTGCAAAGATTTGCAATCCAACTAGCAATTACTTCACATTCACAATAATACTTAGTATCTGTCAGATTTAATATATCATATTGTGGTTCTAATTTCTCTGACTAAATGAGGTTATGCCTATTTTGAGTTCCTTTGGCCATTTGGGCCTTTCATGTGTTTTTTTAATTTTTATTTTTTTACTACTTCTCTACAGAAATTCTCTATATATTCTTGCTAATAATCTTCTGTTATATGTTGTACCAAATACTTTCTCCAAAGTTGTGCCTTATCTTTTAAGTTTCTTTATGGTGTCTTTTGATGAATTTGATAAGTTTTTAATTTTAATGTAGTCAAATACATATATATATTTCTCAATTATGGCTTTTTATGTCATAAAATTCTTCCTGAGACTCAGGTCATTAAGACAGTTTCTTATATTTTCTTCTAAAGTTTTACAAGACTTACTGTATAGCACAGGGAACTGTTCTCAATACTCTGTGTAGTGACCTATATAAGAAAAGAATCTAAAAAAGAGTGGTTATATGTATATGTATAACAGATACACTTTGCTATACAGCAGAAACTAACACAACATTGTAAATCAACTATAGTCTAATAAAATTTTTTTTTAAAAATAAAGTTTTACAAAGCCTTTTATATTCAGGACTGTAACCCACTGTCATTTTGATCTTTGTGTATGGTAACACAACTTCCATTTTTCCCCCATGGAAAACAAATTTTTCCAGCACCACTTCCTGAAAAGCCCTTCCTTCTGCTTATCTGCCCCGCCTTATTGTTCTTTAAGAGTTTCTTTGATCTTCTTAGTCTTTTGCAGATCTGTATAAATTTTAGAATCAGCTTGTCAAGTTCCAAAAATAAAATAACAATAAAAAAACCCCACCTGTTAGGATTCTGATTAGAATTGCATTGAATATTTTGTTTTAGATTTTTACATCATTATCAAGAGTAATACTAGCCAGCAGTTTTTCTTTCTCATACCAACCTTATTCTGGAATAGTTGGTATAAAATAAGAATTATTTGAAACTTGAGTGTTTGGTAGACACTGGCTAAAACCATCTTGGCTTAGGGTTTTATTTGTGAGATGATTCAATTTCCTTAATATAGGATTATTGTAGTTTTCTATCCTTTACTGTTTTGATAATTACATTTTTCTAGGAGATTTATATTGTTTTCACATTTGGGGCATAAAGTTGTTCATAATTATGTTGAATGCCTGTGGCATCTGTAATGATAATCACTTCTTATTCCTAATTTTTCAACTTTTTTTCCTTGATAAAATCTCACCTGAGATTTGTCAATTTTGTCTTTTCCAAGAACAACATGGGTTTGTTGAGCCCCTTTATTATACGTTATTAAATACTTAATTACTGCATTTAGTCCTTCTTATTTCTTTCTTTCAACTTACTTTGGGCATATTTCGCTGGTTCTTAAATTCTTAAGGTGAATGCTTTAGCTCATTCATCTTTATCTTTTTCCTTATAAGCAATTAAGGCTACACATTTCTCTCCAAGAACAGCTTTAGTAGCATCTTAAACATTTTCATAGGTAGTATTTTTGTTATTGTGCAGTTCAAATTATTTTCTAATTTTCTTTATGATTCTTTGACTCTCGGTATCTTGTTACTGGTTTCTAAAGCTGAGATACGTCACCAATCAGAACAGATAAAGCCACAGATAATTGGTATGACTTACCCAGTGCACAGTGGCTGAGTATCATCCCTGTATTTCTACCTTAATGACACTGGACTGCCTCCCTTGGAGGAAAATTTCCTATAAACTTGGCTCTGGGAAGCAAATCAGCAGGCATTTTTGATCAGCATCTTTAAAGAGGAGCCACAAGTCTTTGTCTTCAAACAGTGAACCTGACTCTGGTTCTTTTTGTTTTTTAGTCCCCCATCATCCTTCAGGAGTCAAATTTTTCAGGAGTCATCCTTCAGGAGTCAAACCTTGCCTGCTCAGCCTCACTCATCCCTCAGTATTTCTGATCCATTTCTGCTCCACGGTGATATCTTGTTCTTGAGCTCACTATGCCTTTTTAAAGGTTTTCTCTTGTATGTCTGGGGCAGATGGACGCCAATACATGAACTTTATTGCACTATTTTGACCAGAAGTGCCAATTCATCTTTAA
Source organism: Balaenoptera physalus (assembly GCF_965194825.1). Classification (NCBI taxonomy): domain Eukaryota; kingdom Metazoa; phylum Chordata; class Mammalia; order Artiodactyla; family Balaenopteridae; genus Balaenoptera; species Balaenoptera physalus. Next base: position 128,444,452 of record NC_138890.1, read on the forward strand.
GTCCTATTTCATGTTCACAGAAAATGAAAGTGAGGTTTGAAAACTGTTAAGTTCACACTATAATATAAAATCAACACTATTATATAAATTAATGATAACTGTTACAGTTTCAAAACTCTATTTTTTAAAACTTAAAAATCTAGAGACAGATTTAAAAGTTTTCAGCTTTATTTCAACCTACTTGTAAAGATAAATTACAGTGTAGAAAATGTCATCTGTTGAGAGTGAAATAAAAAAACAGTTGCAAAGAGTTTTGAGAAATACAGAGAAATCCTGCAGAACATCTCCCCAATCATTTTCCCAGTAGAACACCTCTTGGTTTTTAATACACAAACTTCATAAAAATTATTTCTCAATGTAAGATATTTTGGCCAATGTTTAAATAGGAAAAGATTTATATTTGTCTATGCCAAAACTCAATTCGCATTTTAAACAAGAGTGTGCAAAGAAAAGTTCTGAGTTACATTCCAAATATAACTGATAGATGGTCAGAATCACAATTAAAAAAGCATGCCAAGTATCAAAGTGATACAAAACATAGGCATAATACGCAGTGTCAGCCACTTCCTGAGACCGTGTACTTGTCCTAAATGTATTTCCACAGCCTTTTATATTTATTTCATCCTATTTTCCCCAGTGTTGAATGAGTCCCAAAATATTTAAGAAAATGTTGAAGGAAAATATTGAGGATGGGGAAAAAGCAATTATAATGGAAGAAAAGATTTTACTGTATATGAAATAGATTTGTTACCCTTATTTTTTGTTTGTTAAACATTACAGTATTTTACTTATATGTAGGTGAATTTATAGTGTCTGTTACATTTTTGAAATTGGTTAGGAAGTTTGGGTTGATGACTACTGTTTCAATTTTTTCGTATTTAAAATAAAGGCAAACAGATTCCCAGGCAGCATTTTCCACATAAAACATCTGATTTTTAGGAACAGATTCCTGACCTCAGTGGGAGATGAATGTATTGTTTAAAAACAGGATCCTCTTGGTTTCTACTATTGAGAACTAACAGACTTTTACATATAATTAAATCATATGAGAACCACCGTAACTATAAGAAGAAAAAAATCAAGAGTCTATATTTGACCATTTTTAACCTAAAAAAATGACAATTTCATATGGTTAAACCTAAGAGAAATGTAAATTTCACCCCAAATTTAGATGTCAGGATAATTTATAAAAATAATATCTACTAAATCAAATAATGTAAATATATAAAATATTTTGAAATCATAATCTTTATTTCAAAGCCATTTATGTTTAGTTCACCTTAAGAAATATCTTTACATCATTTAAGCCTCAACTTTTCGTTATGGTGAAATCGAAGGGAGAAAGTTCATACCTCAAATTTTAAAAATCTGTTAGTAAATATTAAGACAAGTGATTTTTTAAAAAGAAAAAACCCCACAAATGACTGAACAGAAGAACAAACACCTGAATTCAAGCCACCTTTGCCCCAGTGAACAAAAATAACAAATATATGCATCCTATATTTCAGGACTTTCTAATCTTTAAAATTAAGATGGCTACTTAAGATTGCTATTGGTGCTATTTAACTTGCCATAAAATCTCATCTATTTATTTAGCTGTCAAAAACAACTTTTACATGTTGACAATTGCCTTTGGTCTTTGAAAACAGGATCCTATTATATGTTTCCTAGTTCACAGCTGAATTCACAGCAGCTGTGAGGCTAAGAAATGCCAGCAACCAATTAGGCTGGCATAAACCTTGTCTAGCATATAAAGTATAATTTGGCTGCAAATGCAGAAGGCAAGAGCTAAAATAAAGCAGTCAAGAATACTAATAAAATATCATTACAAGTATTTAAAAGTCAGAATATTTAAAATGCTAACAAATACATGTACATTATTAAAAGGATATAGTGGTAGAAGGTAAGGAAAAATATGAAGAAGTGACAATCAATTCTTTTCAGACCCACGCTGTTTTTAAAAAGGTTGCAGCTGTTTGTGACATACCTAGGATTACAAACTCCATGTTTTCTTTCTATTTCTAATTACCCTAATCATAGAGTTGAGGTATACATAAGCATACATGCAACAAGTCTTCCTAAAAAGTAAACATTATTTTTATCAGTCCCTCTTGAGCTGTTTCCATAAAATTTTCTTTTCATATTTCTAAAATAGTAAGATGCAAATAAAGTTTTCAAAACTGAAACATGAAAGAATAACACAACTAAAATGATTAGTGAAAATAAAACTTGAATTGTGATTGTTTATAATGGCAATTTACAAACCCTTAGAAGTTAATATCTATTTTTGTTTAAAGTTTGATAAATTTAAAGACACTGACAAAAATCAATGCTTTATAAATATCATTAGCTAAAAATATTAAAAATTTTTTACACAAACTTTGGATAAACCAGTAGTCACTGGTCATTCATGTGCATATAGCCATGCAAGGAAAACAAATCTAGATTATATGCTAATAAATTAAAATAAATAGTTCTCTAGTATATCTATTCTTGATAAAACATTTAGTAACCTCAGTTTTCAATCAGAATACCACTGCATAATTTGAAAGGCTCTTTTTTTTTTTTTTAAACTGACTTTTTAAAAAATGGTAATAAAAACTAGTTTTCTCCTCTCTGCAAACAGGGACTAAGAGGAAAAGTATAAACATCCATACTAGGAAGAACAAAAAATTAAATATTACTCTGAATTATATAAGCACACATTCAGAACAAGTGCTTGGCATGATGTTGCTTCCAGAGGGTGAGTAAAATACATATGCTTACTCAATTCAAAGTAGTTGGTAAATAAATATCTGAAAGCACTTTCTTCCAAGTTAGTTCCTACCAGAAGAGAATCCTGATAAATTTTCTTAAAACACACTAACCTCAAAACTCTTGAAACTTCACATCATGTGATTAAAATCCGTCTTAAATAGGCTTCTTATTATTTCTTAAATTTTGTATAAAATATTGATTCCAGTAAAATAAATCAACTGTATAGTTATAAGAACCAGTGCCAGTGTAGAATGCAAATTTGAGTGCATCTTTCCAAGTAGAGTCATAGCAAAATGTGTTACGTTAATTAACTTTTGTTGTCTAAGGAGGTTTGTTTTAAAGCTGTCTTTTAAAACATAACAATTCCTTTCTTCAACTTATTAAAAGGATGCTCCTTCAGGAACATGAAGATATTCCAATGGGAAAAAATTGGGAAAAATGGAGATTTCCACAATGCTGCTTTAAAGTAGAATATGACAATCAAAGGATGTTACTAAGAGCATTCTTTGGAAAATGAAAAATGTTAAATGCACAGTAATATTAATACATTATTTTTTGTCTTGCCAGCTACCTCAAAGCTGTTTATAATTTATTATTTATATTCTCTACAACAGTAAATGTCAATTTGTTCCTAGATGCCACTGACCAATAAATGAGGACAGACAATGATCTGGTGATTTTTCAGAGATTATAGCAGATCCAGTAGAAGTCAAACTCCCAAACTCTGATATCCAGGTTTTGTTAGCTGATCTAAGCAGTGATGAAAAGAATCCTTAACGAGGACTATGTAAGCGTCACACCTTCTTCAACAGCTCTGGTGGAACAAGGAGCCATTAGAGAAGGGCACAAATAATGCCTCAGCTGACAGTGGTTAACAGTGCTGTTGCTGTTTAGTAAATCCCTGGGGAATGTGACTTTGCCAAACATAGAGACCTTTTTGTTTTGGTTTATCACATTTAAGATGTTATTGTTTATAACTAAATTTAAAAGTTTTGGCATTTCCTTTCTTACACTTTAAATACAAAGCTGGAATTCTGAAAAATGGGAATGGTATGGCTAAGAATTTTCACGAAGAAAATACAACTTAAAAATGGGACAAATGTCATTAATATTGTAGACAAACTACAAATTTTCAAGTCTTAACTCATATGTCCATTGTTTTGAAAAAGGATGTGAAAATTCAATACTGCCCAGTTTCTCTGGGCCGACAGGGAATTTCAGATCTTGTTGGGTTTTTACAGCAATGATTGAACCACACTGCACGCTAACAATTTGGGTAAAATTATCATTTAGAAGGGCCCATCATGCAGCTTTTAAGAAAATTTCCATCCTTATTTACCCACACGGATAATAAAAAAATGTCACAAAGGGGCCATGATCCCATTAAAAAGTATTAAATCACTGTAGTTTCCTGATATTATTATGCATATTTGGGGTTGGGGGAAGAGAGGATTTAAAAAGTGTCCAAAACCACTAGTAAAGAAAACATAAAAACTGAATTTCTGGGGCTTCCCTGGTGGCGCAGTGGTTGAGAATCTGCCTGCCAATGCAGGGGACACGGGTTCGAGCCCTGGTCTGGGAGGATCCCACATGCCGCGGAGCAACTGGGCCCGTGAGCCACAGTTGCTGAGCCTGCGCGTCTGGAGCCTGTGCTCCGCAACAAGAGAGGCCGCGAGAGTGAGAGGCCCGCGCGCTGCGATGAAGAGTGGCCCCCGATTGCCGCAACTGGAGAAAGCCCTCGCACAGAAACGAAGACCCAACACAGCCATAAATAAATATAAATAAATAAATAAATAAAAATTAAAAAAAAAAAAACTGAATTTCTAAGATCATAAGTTATCTGATTAGGGTTCTAGCTGAACTAGTGAAAATGTAAACAAACGAACCAACCTTAGAAAACAGCACTAAAAAAAGCTTCATTAAGTTTATTAACTAAAGTTTAATAACTAAATAAATCTCAATACATTTTAATTAAAAGATCATTCTCCTAGGTGACAGAATATGCAAAATACACCTTTATTCATTTGTTTAACAATAAAAGATTTGCGAAGTTTTATAGTGGTGGTGTTAAAATAACATGTTGCTGACAGTCCAAAGTTTTTTAGAATACATGCTCCCGAAGCAAGCACTAATCCAAAGTTTTGAAGAACTACTTTTCACAGACACCTGCTGCATATATTGAGCAATGCTATCTAATTGCTCTCTGGCTTAAATTCCTATTTACTCAAAAGGGAATCCCATACCAATAGAGCTGCATTATTCTGTGAACTTTTTTTATCTACATGTACATATCATCTTCTGTTATGCTTAAATACATCCTAACAAGAGCTAGGGATATTTTGGAATGTTTTTCAACCATTTCCAACAGCAGTAACCCAGGCAATGTAGATCTGTGCATATATTTATTAACAAAATGTAAACATAACTCAGAAAGCTGCCAAAAACATTATAAAGCATTGTAACATTATAACATTATTTAACATTATAAAGCATTATAACATTATTTGTTACAGCAGCCTATGCAGACTAATATGTCCTCTTTCAAATGGTAGAGGACATAATCAGGAAGTAGGAATACAAAGATAAATAGGGCACATTCCCCGCCTTGTGCCAAAATCTCAATCCCTGATTGCAATGTCACTACTTCTCCCAGGAATCTGTCATCACAATCAATCTCTGCTCCACTCTACTATGGAAACCTATGATGGTAGTGGCTCTAACCCAGGGAAATTTCTACTTTTAATGCCTGGCCAATGTGGATTAAGAGAACAGATAATCACTCCTTTAAACCCTTTTACCACTAAGGTAAAATGTGGAATAGCAAATTCAGTGTGGCTAGAGCAAAAGGTATACAAAGAAAAGTAGAGTCATAGAAGCACATAACACATAAACAAATACGGAGTATATGTAGTATCAAAGTTTCATGGGACAGTGTGATTAGGGGAAAAAATCTAAAACGGCTCTTTGGAGAAGGGCAATAATGAAAAAAGGTTTGAAAAACACTGATATAGACAGTACTTAAGGCAAGGAAAGTGGATGTGATCACCAAGAGAATGAGGGTAGACATCCTGGTCTTCAATGTATAGAGTCAGGGAGTTAATGAGATACCAGCAAAGAAGATCAAGAAGTTGCCAGAGAAAAAGAAGAAAATCCAAAGAGTAAAGTCCTAAAAGTCAAGTGAAGAAGGTATTTCAAGGAAGAGAGAATGAATCAACTGTGTCAAATGCTGTTAACAGATCAAGTAAAATAAAAGCAATGTCTAAAAGTGAAAGTGCGATTAAGAGTTACCACTTTTTCAGATGAGAGAAATAACATTCCAATATGCTGATGGAAATAATTCAGTAAAAAAGAACATATTGATACAGCACAAAGAGAGAACTGATGAAGTAGTAATTTTGGGCAGGTGAAAGGGGATAGGACCTAGTGAACAAGTAAAGGAAATTGGCCTAAAATGGGAACAGAAAGAGTTTATCCATGGCAAAGTAAGGAAGGCAGATTTACAGGTGCAGATACTGGTACCTGGTTAGATACACCAGATTTGTAAATGTTCTTTTCTGATTGCTTATATTTCTCAGTGGGGAAAAGGGAAGCAAGGTCATCTGCTGAGAGTGTGGGTGAGTAAATAAACACTAAGGATTTTATGACAAAAGTCAGCTAGGAAAGAATGAATGGGCTAGAGATATGATTGCTCATTCAAGGAAAGTAGCCATGAATTTAAATTGTGACCAGTAAGCATAATTATGATTTTTTCCCTCCAGTCATTTTCAGACAACCTAGAAAGGGCAAGGAGGTTTAAAACATGTAGAAGGGAGTGATCTGAGGTTTTGCCAATCAAGAGAGGGGGCAAGGGAGTTTACGTTACACATATAAGGGAGGGTTTATTAGAAAGTGAGTTCATGAGGGAAAGATAGGAACAATAAAAAGTAGTAGGATTATAAATCCTGGTGGAGTCAAAAGATTAGTGGAGTCAGGATACTAGAGGGAATATGCTGGAAAGACAGAATGGTGACTGAAAACTGGGATGCTTGAAACTGAGATTATGAAGATGTCAGGAATATAGTTAGCTAATTAAGGTCAAGGGTAAGATGACTGGAAGGAAGGAAGGAAGGGAGGGACGGAAGGGGGAATGGGGGAGGGAGGGAGGAATGGGGGAGGGAGGGAAGGAGAGAGGGAGTGAAGGAGGGAGGGAGGAAAGCAGTTCAAAGAACTGAGAGGAGAGGGTACTAGAAAGATCATCTATATATGAATGATGCAATTACCAAAAAATATGATAGGAATAGGGTAGGAGAGAAAAACAGTGAGTCAGGAGCAAAAATCTTCAAGGAATTACGGAAGTTGGCAGTGTCTGAAGTTTCTGTCTTGGGAGACCAGGTATGTGGTGCTTCCATTAACCAATATAAGGAACACAGAAAATACAGAAATCTGGAGATAAAGGCAATGGATTCCATTTTTGATGAGTTTAATTAGAAATACCAGCAGGAAATCCATGTGGTAATATCTAGAAGGTGGATCTGAAACTCAAGAGAAAGATTAGGTTTGAGGGGGCATTTTAAAAAGTTTTTATTTAAAAATTTTAAATCTATTATGAAAATTACAAACATACTATAAATACCAAATACTCTTCATTTAGTTTCATTAATTTTAACACATGGCCAATCCTATTGCCATTCCTCCCACCACGACTGTATTACTTTGAAGCAAATCCCAGATATCATATCAATTCATCCATATTTAACTTCAGTATGTATGCAGATGTAATTTTATGGGGTTTTTACATTCTCTTTTTAAAAAGAAATACCTTCTTATGAATTTATTTTCCTCTTTTCCCAGACGATTTAGTACAGCTGGAAGGGTTTTTAATAAACTGAACTACATGCCATTGATCTGTTTTAAAATAATATTGAGGATGGGATCATGAAAGAAACCAAACCAAAATAAATCATCTTTACCATAATTCAAGTTTAAACTCTACTTCCCACGTAGCTCTCTATGCTTGATTTTGTGCTGTCTTACTATGGTTCCTCTAAATCCCAGACATGTTATACTACATATGCACACCTACACATATAATAGGAACCCTTCAACTCTTGTAACAAAGACAGATGACTTCACAACTAGGATTCCAATACATCCCAAAGCCTTATTAATCCTGTATCAAAAAACTGCAGTATACTTGCTAACAATGCTAAAATAATCTGCTCTCTATGTTAAAAGGTCAAGAATGGGTGTTAGGATCAAGGAAGAACATATGTAAATATTTTAGGTGATATAGGTCATGGAAAGGACTACAGAAGTAAAAGAACATAAAAGTAGATCACATTTTGAATTAGGCAATGGTTTCTTAGATATAACCAAGGCAGAGTAACAAAAGAAAAGAAAGATAAATTGGACTTCAACAAAATTAAAAACTATTTTGCTTCAAAGGATACTAATCAAGAAAGGGAAAAGACAACCCATACAATGGGTGAAAATATCTGCATTGCATATAAAACAGTTTCCAGAATATTTAAAGAATTTTTACAGCTCAACAATAAAAAGATAAATAATCTAATTTTTTAAATGGGCAAAGAATTTGACGAGATGTTTCTCTAAAGAAGATATACAAATGGCTAGTAAGCACATTCACACCCATGAGGATAGCTATAATAAAAGACAGTAACCAGTTTTGGCAAGGATGTGGAGAAACTGGAACCCTCAAATATTATTGGTTAGAGCATAAAATGGCGTAGCCATGGAAAACAGTATGACAGTTCCTCAAAATGTTAAACATAGAGTTACCACATGACCCAGCAATTCCACTCCTAGGTATATATATATATATATACACCCAAGGAAACTAAAAAACATATGTCCACACAAAAACTTGTAGGTGAATGCTACTCACAATAGCAAAAAAACTGTAAACAACTCAAATATCAACTGATGAATGAATAAGTAAAATGGATTGTTATTCAGGCACAGAAAAGAATAAAATACTGAAACATGCTACAACATGGATAAACTCTGAGCATAGACTATGCTAAGTGAAAGAAGTTAGACATTAAAGGTCACATATCGTATGGTTCCACCTATATGTAATGTCCAGAACAGGCAAATCCATAAAGACAGAAAGTTGATTAGTAGATGTTAGGGGCTGGAGTGAAGGAGGAATGCAGAGTGACTGCTAATGTGTATGCGTTTCTTTTTGGAGCGATGCAAATGTTCTGAAATCAGTGGTAATAGTCACACAACTTTGGGAATATACTTAAAATCACTGAATTTTACCCTTTAAAAGGGTGAATTTTTTCCCCTCATCTGGAATTTTATTTTTTTCCTTTTCTTTACGGAGATATAATTGATATATAACATTATATTAGTTTCAGGTGTACAACATAATGATCTGTATATATTGTGATATGATCACCACAATAAGTTGACATCCATCACCACACACAGCTACAAATTTTTTTTCTTGTGATGAGAACTTTTAAATCTACAGTCTTAGCAACTTTCAAATATACAATACAGTATTATTAACTATAGTCAACCATGCTGTACATTATATCCTATGACATTTATTGAATAACTGTAAGTTTGTACCTTTTGATCCCCTTCTCCCATTTCACCTACCCCTTCATACCCCACCACCTCCCACTTCTAGCAACTACCAATCTGTTTTAGGCACCCGAGTTTGGCCTTTTGCTTTGTTTTGTTTTTAGATTTCACATATAAGCGAGATCATATGGTACCTGTCTTTCACTGTCTTATTTCACTTCGCATAGCGCCCTCAAGGTCCATCCATGTTGTTGCAAAAGGCAAGACTTCATTCTTTTTTTACGGTGGAGTAATATTCCATTGTGTATATGTATATACACGCACACACCTTGTATCTTCTTTATCCATCCAACCATGATGGACACTTTAGTTGATTCCATGTCTTGGCTATTGTAAAATGTTGCAATGAACATAGGGATACAGATATTTTTTTCGAGATAGAATTTTGTTTCCTTCGGACAAATACACAGAAGTAGAATTGCTAGATCATATGGTAGTTTTATTTTTAATTTTTTAAGGAACCTCCATACTGTTTTCCATAGTGGCCACACCAATTTACATTCCCACCAAGAGTACACGAGGGTTTCCTTTTCTCTACATCCTCACCAACACTTATTTCTTGACTTTTTGATAATAGTCATGCTAACAGGTGAGGTGATATCTCATTGTAGTTTTGATTTGCATTTCCCTAATAATTAGTGATACTGAACATCTTTTCATGTACCTGCTGGCCATCTATACAGATGTCCTCTTTAGGAAAACGTCTGTTCAAATCCTTGGCTCATTTTTTAAACAGATTTCTTTTTTGCTATTAAATTCTTTAAATATTTTGGATATTAAATCCTTATCAGATATATGGTTTGTAAATATTTTCTCCCATTCCGTAGATTGTCTTTTCATTTTGTTGATGGTTTCTTTTGCTGTGCAGAAGGTTTCTAGTTTGATGTAGTCCCACTTGTTTACTTTTGTTTTGTTGCCTAAAAAGGGTGCATTTCACGATATGTGAATTACACCTCAATTTTTTGAAAAAGTAGGTAACTAACTAAAAAGAACACAGGGAAATAGGAGATGATCAATGACAGAACTCTGGGAAACATTAACATTTAAGAAGTTGATAAGGAGCATGAATTTAGGAGATTAAGAAGAATAGTTCAAAAAGAAGAGAACTCATATAACACAGTACAATCAAGCCCAAGAAAACCATTTTAGAAATAGGAGGAGATTACAATTAGTAAAAAAAAAAAAAAAAAAAGAAAAAACTTCACCTTTACCAGTAATAATGCAAATTTAAATAACAATTCACCATTTTGGCCTAAGAAAAGGTTTAAAAAAAATATTGAGGTGTAATTCACATAACATACAATTCATCACTTAAAGCATACAATTTAATGTTTTTAGCATATTCAGATATTTATAACCATTACCATAGTCAATTTTATAACATTTTAATCACCTCAAAAAGACACCCTGTTATCCTTGAGCTATTACCCTCCCCTTCCTCCAATAATCACTAACAATCATAAGCAATCACTAATCTACTTTCTGTCTCTATAGAGATTAAGTTTATTGATTCTGCCCTCAATAGCAGACAATTTACTTAAGGGAGTTAACTAAGTACAAACTGATAGAAATACAGGCAAGTACTTCATTAGCATAAACTATTTAACTGTATTCAGAGTCTCAAAGCTCCCAATCTAAACTATTATTTAGTAAGGCTGCTCAAGTTTATTAGGTTAAAAACTATAATGTCCATTTTTCAAATTTTTTAATTAAAAAAATTACTTTCTTCTCATAATCACACACTAGAACTTGAATGTTTTTCATTATATGTCCAGACCTCATAAACACTTTAAAAATTAAACATGTTACCTTTTTTTAAAAAAATAAATTTACTTATTTATTTTTGGCTGCGTTGGGTCTTCGTTGCTGCATGCAGGCTTTCTCTAGTTGCGGCGAGCTGGGGCTCCTCGTCGCTGCGGTGCGCGGGCTTCTCACTGTGGTGGCTTCTCTTTGTTGCAGAGCACGGACTCTAGGCGCGAGGGCTTTCAGTAGTTGCAGCACGTGGCTCTAGAGCGCAGGCTCAGTAGTTGTGGCGCACGGGCTTAGTTGCCCCGCGGCACATGGGATCTTCCCAGACCAGGGCTCGAACCCGTGTCCCCTGCATTGGCAGGCAGATTCTTAACCACTGCGCCACCAGGGAAGCCCAAACCTGTTATCTTTTAAGGGCCATTTAACTTCAGAAAAAAAAAAAAAAACATTCTATAGGCACAGTATGAACTTCATAATCCAAGCTAACAAACCTCAAAAACGTATGTTTGTACACTGTATGGACAAGGGTATGAGGAAACAGGCACTTCTGCAGATAGGAAGGTAAATTCACACACTCTCTATGGAAGCAAACTGGCAAGATCTATCAAAATTTAAAATGTACAATTCTCTGACCCAGCAATTCTCCTTCTAGGACTTTATCCTACAGATGTAGTCATGTATGTAAAAAATGACATAAGCTCAAGATTATTCAGTACAGTACTAGCTGTACAGTAGCTACAGAATGGGCATAATCTTAATTGTGGTATATATAATCACTAATAAAATGCAGCTATGAAAAAGAATGAGTAAGTGAAGTAAGTCAGATAAAGACAAATATATGATATCGCTTATATGCAGAATCTAAAAAAATGATAGAAATGAACTTATTTACAAAACAGAAACAGACTCACAGACTTAGAGAGCGAATTTACAGTTACCAGGGAGGAAGGGGGAGAGGGACAGATTGGGAGTTTGGGATTGACATGTACACATTGCTATACTTAAAATAGATAACCAAGAAGGACCTACTGTATAGTACAAGGAACTCTGTTTAATATTCTGTAATAACCTAAATGGGGAAAGAACTTGAAAAAGAATAATACATGTACATGTATAACTGAAAGACTCTGCTGTACACCTGAAACTAACACATTGTTAATCAACTATACTCCCAATATAAAATAAAAATTAAAAAAAGAAAAAGAATGAGACTGTTATTTATGTACTCAAAGGTTCTCCACGATATTGTTGTTATTATTAAGTGAAAATAAAATTAAGAAGCACCAGTGTGTACAATATGCCGTCTGTAGAGAAAAGGTACACATTTACACACGTTGCTATTCAAAACAGGTATTAAATTTTAAAAAGAAAGTATACGTTAAAAGCAATGACACATACTTTGTTATGTCATACTCTTGATGCCTGGAGGATGAACACAAATCAATTTTTACCAGAATGTCAAAATTTGAATAGACAGAGTAGTTAAAGAACAGCACAGCTAGATATTCATTTAATCACTGGTTCAGCAAACAGATAATTTATTAAGGGTGTGGAGGCTCTCTGCTAGGCATTGGGGATATGCTGAAACTTGAGTCTGACCAGAGACAATTAAACACATAATACTGTCCCATGAGTGTTCTGACAGAGTAAATAGAGGGGACTCAGAGAACATAAAGCAGGGGACCCATCCTGGTCTAGGAATCAAAGAAGGATGAAGTGTTTAGCAGACACAAAAAAGAGCAACAGCAGTTAGATAGGTTAGGTACAAGTTCTAAGAGCTCAGTGTCTGGAGTGCCTCAGGTAAGTGGCAAGAAATGAGACTAGAGAGGAAAGTCAGATTGTTCAGGGTCTACAGTAACCTATGTTACAGAGCTGGGTTTTTGTATTCAAAGGGTAAGAGAGGTAAAGGAAGTTATCAGAAAGTTTTAAGCAGGTGATCATGTTTGAAAGGTTATTCTGGAAGAGTAACCAACCAAAGGTAGAGAGACCTTAAGAATTTATTAGGAATTTGTTGCAGCAGTACAGATGAGACATAATGCTAGCCTGACCAAAGTAGAGTAGAGGGATGGAAAAAATGTAAGGACTGAAGAGGTACTTGAGCAGTGAAGAGAACCTGATGATAGGAAACGAGGTCAAGACAGAACAAGGAGTCAAGGAAGACATCTAGGTTTCTGACTGGGGCAACAGGGTGAATGAAAGTAATGAGAGATAGTGAAGAAACAGATTTGGGGAATGGGGAATGGGTTCAATTTTGGACATGCTGAATTTGAGGTATTTATGAGCTATCCAAGTGGAGATAATTAGTAATTCATTAGACATACAAACAGTATGTGTCTTCAACTAGCCTGAGGTGAAGAGAAGCATTTAGTTCTCCCAGAGAGAATACTGTGCAAGAAGTACTGCAGAATTAGGACCAAGTCCTGAAGAACACCAACATCTAGAAAATGGAGAGATAAGGATGCAACTGCATAGATTAAGAAGGAAAGGTATGAGGAGTAGGAGGAAAATAAGTTTTATTTAATTTTAATTTAGTTAAGAAATGGCTCTTAATTAAATCCAAAAGAGCATGTAAGGTTAAAAGAAATGTATCACTCTTTTTTTTTTTTTTAAACCGTAGTGACATTTTAGTTTTACACCAAGAATTTTCCTTTTCTTGTTAACTGAACTATAGGTGATTTACAACATTGTGCTAGTTTCAGGTATACAGCAAAGTGATTCTGCTATCCATACAAATATATTCTTTTTCAGATTCTTTTCCATCATAGCTTATTACAAGACATTGAATATAGTTCGCTGTGCTATACAGTAAATCCTTGTTGTTTATCTATTTTATATATAGTGGTGTGTTTCTGTTAATCCCATACGCCTAATTTATCCTCCCCCTACCTTCCCCTGTGGTAACCATAAGTTTTTTCTATGTCTGTGAGTCTGTAAATAAGTTCATTTATATTGGTTTTTAGATTCCACATATAAGTGATATAATATAATATTTGTCTTTCTCTGTCTGACTTACTTCATTTAGTATGATAATTTCTTTTTTTGGCTGTGCCGCATGGCTTGTGGGATCTTAGTTCCCCAACCAGGGATTGAACCCAGGACACCGCAGTGAAAGCACTGAGTCCCAACCACTGGACCGCCAGGGAATTCCCCAGTATGTTAATTTCTAGGTCCATCCAAGTTGCTGCAAATGGCAATATTTCATTCTCTTTTATGGCTGATTAATATTCCATTCTGTGTGTATACACACACACACACCCTTCTTTAACCATTCATCTGTTTATGGACACTTAGATTGCTTCCATGTCTTGGCTATTGTAAATAGTGCTGCTATGAACACTGGGATGCATCAAATTAGAGTTTTTGCCTTTTCTGGATATACGCACAGGAGTGGGATTGCTGGGTCATATGGTAACTCTACTTTCAGTTTCGTTTTGTTTTTTTTAAATGAAATATAGTTGATTTACAATGTTGTGTTAATTTTTAGTTTTTTAAGGAAACTCCATACTGTTTTCCATAGTGGCTGCACGAATTTACATTCCCACCAATAGTGTAGGAGGGTTCCCGTTTCTCCGTACCCTCTCCAGCATTTATTGTTTGTAGACTTTCTGATGTGTATCACTCAATAAAACTACATCCCAACGTCTAGGGCCATACTGTAATCAACTCTCAATATCACCTATAACTGGAAAAAAATTTGTAAAAATGCAACACACATATTATCCGAAAACAATTTCAAAGAACAGTTTCATAAAAATAAAGATCATTGAATCTAGACAGGCCCCCCAATTCATCAATAATACCAGTGGACTCCTAGCAAGTAGGTCTAATATTGTATTTTCCTGACAATAAAGTTGCTCATCTAATAAGAAGCATTCTTTCACATGCTAGCGTATGTACTTGTCCAAACTTTGGAAAATCTGGGAGCGAGGGCCTAAACTTAGGCAATGCAGACAGACTCGAATAGTCTAGAACTTTTTTTTTTTTTTTGGCCGCGCGGCATGTAGGATCTTAGTCCCCCGACCAGGGAGCGAACCCATGCCCCCTGCACTGGAAGCTCAGCATCTTAACCACTGGACCGCTAAGAAAGTCCCTAGAACTTTTTTTTCAAAAGAAATTATATAGCCAGAGTACCTGCATTGAGTACAATAGCTATTTAATATTCTGTTGTAACTGACAAAGTAGCCTTTTCTAGGGGAAAGTCCTGTATCTATTCCCTCAAAGGCATCAGATGAAGGGACTCATAATAATGGTCATGCTGCAAACGCTAGCTGGATTAATAAAAACACCTGAAGGCAATCTATACTATAGAAAAAAAAAAAGAAAGTATTATTTAATGACCTGACTTCCAATGCCTGGAACATTCATAGTACACAAAGAACTCTAAAGGAATTAGAATGTACAGGACTTTAGAGGCAGATAATCTATGTTCTGATCTCATATTTGCTACTTTATTTATGACCTTGGACAAGTCAATTTCCTCACTGTAGAAATATAAGCAAGTTTTGACCAATAGCAGTATTTCATCAGAGAGCTGTCTGTGGCTAAATTCTAAGACTTACCTCATTAATTAGGGCCTCAAATTGGTTCTAATTTCCTAAAAACCATATAGGTAAATCACTATATCCATTTCTCTTTAGCAGTCCATAGTAAACTACAGGCTTAAAAATACTACCTTCCCCACCCCGCAAAATTTAATGCTGTTTGCATTCCCAACTCACTTTTCATAGGATGACATAATTAGATTTCATATGCATATCTTACATCAAGAATTACCTATAGTTTAACTAGAACAGGTAAACTCTTGTTTAAATTAAACCCTGGCCAATTTCAAGGATGAAGCTTCTAATACAATGCTTGGACATTGTCATGCTATTTGAGCTATAAACTCAAAATGTCCATGGGCCAAAGTAAAGAGATGGAGGTAAAGTTGCTAAGCTTACCTGAATCCTCTCATTGCACTACAGCTCATTTAAAAATTTCGTCAGCAAACCCTAAGTATCTCATACTGGCCAACAGACTAAGCATAACAAAACTGAAGAGCAAAAATTTACCTTAACTGCAACCCTACTGGGTTGATCCTGATTCTTAAAATATTATAAATTCTTGTCACTAGTTGGTCCATTATTTCTAGAGTAGCTCTGACTTTTAACGTCCAAAGTTTGCATACCTCCCTCCCTTTTAAAAGTAGATTTTTTTAAAGAGCAGTTTTAGGTTCGTGGCAAAATTAGACAGAAGGTACAGAAATTTCCCATATATCCCTTGTCCCCACATACCCACAGTCTCCCATACTATCAACATCCCACACGGGGTACACTTATTACAGTCAACGAACCTATACTGACACGTCATTAATACTCAAAGTACATATTTTACATTAGAGTGCATTCTTGGTGGTGTATCTTGAGTTTTGACAAATTTACAACATGTAGTCACCATTACAGTATCATAAGGAATAATTTCACTGCCCTAAAAATCCACTGGGCTCTGTCTACTCATCCTTTGCTTACCCATTTTTAAGCCCTAAATTGCAAATAGTAGTTAAGAGATTCTAAATGCTGAAATGACATTCAGAATCTTGAGGATGAAAAGGGAAGGCAAAAGCCAGGGCAGAAAAAAATAGGCCAAAAATAAGAGCAAAGGAGAAGTAAAGGAGAGCAGCTGCATTTTAAGAATCAAAACACTCCATCCCTTAAAGAGCCGAAGCCAGATCCTTTAAGTACTGTTTTTCCTTCCCATTCTCTTCTAGGAGTTCTGAGAGGGTCTTGGCTAATATACTATAACTGAGCCTTCTTAAGTAGGCAAAGCGTTACAGCTTAAGTAAATTCCTGATCTACATATAAACATTTATTGGAAGTGACTCATACCTTAGACTCACTTATTTTTAAGATACTAGTGGCAAAAACTATGAACAGTCTTGAGTTGGATGCTCTTTGATAGCACATTGTACACTGGCTCTGCAGTCCTCTAGGCTGTATTCGTGAATAGGATTAGCTTGATTAAACAGATTGAAGAAATTTTATAACCGACACTCAGCCTTCCCAAATGTTAAGTCCATTCCTTTCAACACATCTGCCCTTTATTCAGCACAAGTGATATATTGCCTATAGCATCAATTCTTTTTACAGTGTTCTGTATTTCATCTGTTCCTTAACCACTGCTTACCCTCCTTGACTAATGCAATCTTATCCTTGATAGCTCTCATTTTCAGTAATACTCTCCCTCTAATCTATCACTAATCACTAGCTAACTCCTATTACTGCTCTTAGGAGATTAAGTCCTACAGTAGTTTCCAAGTGTCCTAGAAATTAATTCCAAGATGCCTTACCTTACCTTCGTTGCCAAGTCTTTAATAAGGTGTCCCAGATTACTCCTCCTTCCTTCCTTTCCTCATCTATCACCCTCTGGTATGCCTGTTTTAAATGCCCTTTACCTGACAGCCCTCCATTTCCAGCTCACATGTTGTGCCACAGGCCTAGAATGCCTCCTTCCCCCCAAGGCAATCTACTGGTCATCTTCCTCCCATCATTAAAACTTCACTTGCCATGAGGTTTTGTCAGATTACTGTTAGGAGATGCTACTTTTTCTAAAATAATGGATCACAACCCTGGGTGCACACTGAAATCACCAGTGTGTGAAGTTAAGTTTCACCAGCGTATGAGATGTCTTAAAATAAAATACTGAGGCCCTGGCTCCATATCAGACCAATTAAAATAGAATCTCTAGGCAAAGGACCCAGATACCAGTAGTGATAGGTGGGGAGTTGTTTATGTTTGGCTGTTTGTCTCCAAAGCCCCACAGGTGACTCTAAGAAGCAGTCAGGGCTGTGAACCACTACATGAATCCTACCCAGGCTAGAAACAACTCCCATAACATTTATCCAATATGTTCTCTAAATATATCCATATCCCATATCCCAAAAATACACTTACCACATAGCCTTGACCAATATATATAATGTAAATATCCAAATATGCTCCTTCATGAGGCTTAAACACTTTACAGTAGTTTATACACTTGAGCACAGGGTTTCTCTTTTGTAAAATGGGAAGATACTGTCTACATTATAGGGCTGTCATGAAAGTCAAACAAGATACTGGATTTAGCAAAGTAACTGACTTATAAAGGGCACAAATGTTAAATCCCTTCAGGTATCAAGATTAACACCTGGATTCACTTTTTAAGAAAGAAACAAAACTCAAGTGGCAGTATGGAAGATACAAGCTATCTGGATGAGGCTGAGTAGACAGCTCTTGGCCAAGGGTTCTAATCAAAGGGGTCATTCTTTGCATAATACAGACACTCAACAAATTTCACCAGAAGTATGTCCCATCCTGATCCAACCCTTCCTTTAAAAAATTTTATATAGGTGAAATCTGGTTAAAATTAATGCCCAAACCAATAAAAACCTGGAGAAAAAGTCTTTGAAAGTAAGTAAAATACAGCCCAGGGAGGTGCCTGACTCTCATAGTCCCTTGGCCACACTGTGTGAAGAGGCTGTTCCCAGATCACACAGAAGTGCTGTCAGCTGGCTCTATCTGCTTCCTTGGTCCCTGCGTTTACAAGCACCCCAGCACGGGATATCTAGAGAGGAATCTGCTGCCAGGGACTGGTCTGCCAGAAAGTTAAAATGGAATAAACCTTATTCCTTTAAGTATCAAAACAAAGGTTAAAAGTTATAAAGTCAAAACTCAAATGAGTATTAGAGAACAGAAAATAGGCCAGTAATGACAAATAATGCCAATTTCAATTGACTGACAAGGGCTACCAGGACTGGTGGTGCTGTATTTTAAGAAGAATTCAGAGACTGAATATATAGGTTTATCAGGAAAGCATGCCTCGAGAGATAATGGATATTGGTCATGGGAAGAGGAGGTGAAAAGGACAGCATGTATGACATGTATTTTCCATCCAGAAGACTCATAACTTCAAGAGTCTAAAGAGTCTAAACCTAAAAAGGTAAGCGGTAATGATGTACACACAGAATGGCATAGTTCTATCAGTACTAATCATACTTTGTTATCAATCATTTGTTTCTGAGGGCAGAAAGTGTGTGTATCTTATTCTTTTTTTGTATCTCCAACACATATCAGAATGACCTATATTTAACAGACTGTTAACAAAAGTATACTTAATTAACTCTATAATAAGAAAACAGAATTATGAGATCACATTATTTTGTGATATGACATAATGTCACATTATTTTGTGATATGACATTATATGACTTAAGGTCTATACACCAAAATACTTTCACACCCTAATAAATTAGCATTTGAACTGCAAGCTTGATTGCAGTAGGTAGGTAGTGAGAAAAACAAGCAGTACCCAAAATGGGAAAGACCAGGACTAGATTTAGAAGCACAACTTTTAAAAGGGACACCTCTCACCTCATTCTACTCTTGGGAGATAGAAGCAAAAAGTTAAACTTAAGGTTAACCAACAATGAAATGATACTCCATTTCATTTTGCATAAGTTTTCACTAGACAAATCCCAATCACCATGAACTTGTATTTAGTTCTCGTACATGGCACAACATCCACTATGTGTAATCAAGCACTTAAATATTTAATATGGTGAGGTTCTAATGTCTATTTTCACTTAGGCACTACAATACCATTAGTACTACTTTAATGAAAACAGCTAGTGTGTGATAGAAGAGCAACCTTCCCACACTTGCTCCACAATTGGACCAGAAGAGTGAAAATTAGTTTTACTCAGGGCTTAAAATTTTATCTATTCTCAAGCTCAAAACTACAATATCAAAACAAATAAACACCTTAAAAGATTATTTTAGGTTACAGGATAGAGGTGTTAAAAGCAAAGTTGGTGGTTAATTCCAAAAATTAAGCTTTGCAAAAAATTAATGTAATATTAATGACAAGTATACTTGTGACTAGAAAGAATGGGTCTGGATGATCTCTCAAGGAATCTTTTTCTGGATTTTCCACACTTGTGCCTCCTTCCCTATTTGAAGGGACACAAGCTTAACTGGCTCTTTGCTATTTTCTCTAGATTTTTGACACATAAACAAGTTAACCTTGTTAACGTGCCTTTCCCCACAGTTCCAAAATTTCTGTCATAAGAATCAAGTGACTAGGCAATGAATATAGATTTCTTTCTGTGGTAGTTCTGGAAGCAACAAGTGATTGACTATTGAAAAGGGCTTTAAAGCCTTAGATTGCTGAATCTTAATGCTTATAGTTAATAAAATATCAGACATCAATTTGATCTCACCAATAGGGCAAATTTAAGAAACATTATTAATTGTAGGTTATCTGAGCAAAAGGGGCTTTCATATCTCAAAAAAGAAAAAAAAAATCAAAGTACACAAAGTGATCAACTTCATACCATCATCAGCAAACATTTGCCAGCATTTGAAGAGAGCTAGGAGTAAAGGGAGCTAGTAAAGAGCTAGGAGTAAAAGGACTTACGTTTTGGTCCAGGCTATGCCTCTAATTAACCATGTGATTTTGCAAGTAATCCAGCCTCAGATTCTTCACCTATAAAACAATGAATCTGCCACTCCCTACCCTACTTACCTCATAGGGTTTCTGTGAGGATCCAATTAGATAACCTATTTGGAAAACTATGAAGACCTAAAATATATATATATATATATATGGAACCATCATCATGCTAATCACCATGTAAAAAGAAATCACTAGTCCACAATTTCCTCCATTCTACCCACTTCATAATCAAAATCACATAACTGTACCAAAAGGAACTATATTGCTATGTGGTTCATTTTTATTACCTAAATTCAGTCTGCTCTCCAAAAGGCTATATAACGACATGTAAAGATGAACTAGCAGAAGAATATATGTGGCAAAGTAGGTAGAGAATTAAGTCATTAAAATCTTTTCTAAAGATTGTCTGCCCCAAACTCAAAGATTCCTGATGGGTCCTTTGAAATCTTCACTTTCCTCCGATTTCAGATGCTTAATTAAAGCATTCTTTTCACCATTTAATTAAGACACAGGAATATTTTTTCTCCCACAATTCTGAGTTTTGTGACCTTCTAGTAAACATACCATAACAGTTTTAACTGGATCATTCCAATTGGGCTCTATAATACTGCTCTCTAGTGGCTTTCCCATGAGTGAGAAGCAATTTCCTACATCTTTACTGGGCTGTAGAAAGCTGTATATGGTTCCCAAATAATAGAGAATTCTTCCTCTACTGTCACAGTTCTTGATAGTATGGTTTCTATGCTATGTAAGCCAGGTTCCTGGCTGCCACTGTATGAAGGTGTATGAATCTAGACAACTCACTTATAGTGACTGGGGACTCAGTTTCCACATCTATAAGAATGAGAACTGGATCATCTCCAAGGATCTGTCTGGTTGAAATAGTGTATGATTCTCTTCAGATCACATTTATCAACCCTGTGACTAAGAGACCCCAAAGAACAATCCCATCATAGCTGCAGCTTCAAAATATTCAAAACATATTTCATCACTCCCCCAGCCCCCAAACGACAGTCACAGCTACTGTAGAACGAATAAGGAATGTTTTAACAGTGCACGGTGTTTTTTTTTTTTGGGGGGGGGTGCGTCTCCCAATGAAAACTACCTAGTTACACAACAGTTAAGACTGCAGTTCTCAGGGTCATTAGATTCCAAAAAGAAACTGAATCAGAAAGATAATAGGAAGACACATGCAAGAAAATAAACATGAGTGTTCATTTCCAGAAACCAGTCCAATTTCACACCAGGTTATCTCCTGTGGCTAGGGATAATCTGAGGAGTCCAAGCCTAACCTCTGTCACTTCTAATCTTAGAATACCAAAAGAGTCAGCAAGCCTTCACAGATCACTCAGTTTCAATCAACTCTGGGAATCTTGAATAAGAGGCCTGTATGAGGTGTGGTGGGCATGGGGGGTAGAGAGGGAAGTGGCTCACAGGATGAGCACAGAGGCAAGGGTCTCCCTTCCAGGTAAGACTTCATCTTAATGGTTAATTAAAATAATGTTCGAAAACCAAAATCCAATAATGAATGATTTGCTCAAAAACTAAATACAAGGAACTCAGCTAGGAACACGATGGGATACGCAGATGAATTCAGGGAATTTAAAATTCCTTGATGTTCTGGCTCTGGTTGAAGTGGGCATGGGGAGGCTGTCATCCCTTAATTGCGTTCTCCACACTACCCCTTGTCTGGTCAGCTTGAAAACATAATATTAAGAAAAATGTACCCAAATATTAATACTTAAGGAAATATGCTGTCTCATGAGTCTCCTAATGACTTAGGAATTCAGTGGCTGACTGGCCATCCAGCTTTAGTAATCAATGAAGACTTAGCAGGGATTAGTTTTGAGCAGGGTGTTGAAAGAGAGTAACAAGTCTACTTTAGTTACCTGGGAATATATATACTTTTAATATAACATAACGGATGGGAGAAGCATGCTCGGAAACAAGGACAAGGATCACCATTAGCAAGCATGCAGAAAAACATCAAGTCACCAGTTAACAGCAGTCTAGCAGCCCTTCTTCATCGTGTGGTTTCCACCGTCTCAGGCATTACATTCGTGCTCAACCAACTACAAAGTTTATTTCTGTTACAATGACCACTACTGTTTTATCTAAAACACATAGGCTTGAGGGGAGCCTCCCAGACATCAATTTCTACTGTGAAACACCACCACCCAATGCAAATGATCATTCCCTTCTTTTCAAGCTCTCTCCTTATCTGCTACCTTCAACCCTACCATGCATCTGAGGAGCATAAATATGTACATGACTATAAGTTAAGATGATATACATTATAATGATTTCCATTATTTCTCAAGGGCAAACTGCTTTGAAATGTGATTTTAGGTTACTTGCACTTATGTAAGAACACAAAGCTCTTACATGTCTGGGTTTCTAGTACAGGCAGAAGGTTAAGGCAGAAAGAGTATTAAAAGCCTCTATCCTAGAAGCACCCCCCCACAAACCAAAATTGTTTCCAGTCCAATACATTTAAATAAAAAGATGTTACCCCAGAAAATATAAAATTATCCAAACCTTTCAAATATCATGATACTTCTGATAGATTCTACAGTAACACCTATAATCATAGTTAAAGGCTTAGAATGTAAAGAACTTACACATTTTTATGCTCCTCCCCCAAATTTAAAATAATATATAAACCCTACTTTTGCTAGTATACGGTGAACCTGCATTTACCTAAAAAAGAAACTGCAGTTAACAGCACTGCTTAAGAAAAGTTATTTGAAGAGAAAATATAAAGAAACCCCAACCCAAGTAAAAGAGACATATCTTTCCCACTAGTGTTGCTGGTAACTTCTAAAGCTCTAAGTGGTATAATTCATCTTCTCACATACAGGATAATAATGCTTCCAGTTGTTAACACAAATTATGTCAAATATAACGAAGGGGAAAAAATCATCAGCTATACAAGGTCTTCCAACACATCACATAGATAACATGAAAGTCAATCTCAGCTTCACATAACTTGGTCAAACCTGGTAGAAACCAAGAGGGTGTGGATGTACCAGCAACAGTTACCACCGACTAGGCTAAATGCTAATAAGCCACAAATTAAAGGTACGGTATAAGGAACACCGCACACCTCTCGATATTACACACCTCTGCTTTCTTCAATGTTTGGATTGAAAGAAAATAATTTATCCCCCTCCATGCGTTTTCTCCTTTACAATATAAATTATTTCCAAGCCTGGCTGGCTAGTGACATAAAACATTTTCCCCAAGAGAAACCTACAGAAAGATACAGAAGCCTAGGGCTTTCTCTCTCTTTCTAATTTTAATTAAGCCCGTGACTCCACCTCTTCTTACACTTTCCTCTAGGTTACCTCTCCGGAGGGTGTGAAAATATCAACAGACGGTCCCCCAGCCCCACCCTCTCAGTAGTGCCTCGCACTGACTAGGCTCATCCCGCTCCTTCCCTTTCAGCCTCATCACCTTTGAGAAGCTTATCGAATACTTCTCCCCATTTATACCCGCACCCTTATTCATGGCCGAGCACGACAAGCTCCGCATCCTTCTTCCAAGGAAGGGACTAGCAAAAAAGAAAGAGGCATGCTCGAGAAACGACAGACGAAGAAACGTGACAGCCAGACACTTTATACCAGCGGGGTTGGCCCTTCTCCCCCACCTCAGCCTGGAACCAGCAGTCGGTTCCCTAAATACTGAAATCTCTGGTCTTCACGCTCTCCCCACCCCCGCAGAGATGAGGCCGGAAAATGAAAAGGCCGGGGTGAGACGCAAGGCTGGGTCAACCCTAACGGAGCCCGCTGCCCCCACCCCCCGGGCTGGCGTCCCCGGGGAGGATGGAGATCGCGGGAGGAGCGAGGGCTCCCGGCCCGGGACCCGCCAGCGCGCCCGCCCGAAGCCCCCAGAGACGCAGCCCGCTACACCCGGGCCCTTCCCCGCCGGCCTCCCCCGGCCCAGCCCCCCGAAGGGCCCCTCCCCGCCCCGGCACTGCAGCGGCACCCGGGGCGGACCCCAAGCTGGCCTCACTCGCACACACGCCACACACAAAAGCGCCGCCGCGGCCGCCGCCGCCGCCTTCCCGCCCCCACCGCGCGGCGGAGTAATCAATGAGGCAGCCGGCGCCCGCGTCCTCTCCGTGCACGCCCGAATGCGGGGCCCGGGCGGCAGGGGCGGCGGCGAGGCTCACCATCGCTCCGCTTGATCTCCACGTAAATCCCGATCTGGATCTTGCCGAAGTTGGCCGTTGCCATCACCTCATCTGGAGCAGCGGCGGCTGGCCGAGGGAGGGGGACGCGAGGGCGGAAAAGGCGGGGAGGGGACGGGGTAGGTGTGGGAGGGGGAGCGGTTGCCCGCGGCCGCGCCGGCCCGGGCGACAGCGTGAACGCGAGCCGGGGCCGCGAAGAGCAGCGGCGGGCTGGCAGGCGGAGGCCCCGGGCCTGCAGGCCGGCGGGAGGACGCGCACGCCGGGGCGTCGGGGTGAAGCGAGGGCCGGGGCCGTGAGGCGGCGCGGGCGAAAGTGGGAGGGCCCGCACCGCCCGCCCTGGAGCCGACGCTAGGGAGGCGGGGCGCCGCGCGCCTGCGCAGAGCGCTCCTCCCGCGTCTCTTCCTCCTCTGCCTGCCTTTCCCGGCTGCCTCGAGGCGGCCCCGCCCGCAGTGAGGTCGGCAGAGGGAGTGGAGCGCGCGCTCTACGGGCAGCAGCGAATCTGCGCCTCGTTTGATTTCGGCGTGCGGCCTGGAAGAGGCAGGAACCCGCGCCCCGGTGCCATCCGGCCTCTCTGGCTTCCAAAAATTGGCGCTGTTGCTGGAATGGATTAAGGACCCTGTGGTTTCTGGGCGTTCCGGCTGGAGCGCGTGGCTGAGGGATGAATTTAGGGGTCGGCCATTGACAGCATGGGTGCAGTGTTTCATCTGAGAGTGTCACCTCTGTTGCTACTTAGAGGTGGCCTGTCCAAGTAACCGTCCCAAGGTTTCCCATCCAGTTGTGGAAGAAAAGAAGAAACACCTTTGAGGTGTCACCCATCCTAGGTCAGAATGAAGGTCCTCTTTTCATGGCTTTGACTTATGCTCATCGCCACTCAAAAAGAAACCCTGTGGTATGGGGGCGGGGGGGCGGGGCTTGACTGCTCGGTTTATGATGCATCCAATGCTGGTGTCTTGTCTCTGCTGTAGGGTTCAAGACTATTTGCACTGGACCATAAAACCAGTAACTATGATTCAAGGACAGAGGGCAGACACAAGGTTGACTAAGGAAGGTGCCTTTCCTGCAGTCACTTGATTAGTCTGACCACATCAGCAAGTGGAGAGCGGGATTCTTCATCCTGGCAGAGCAGGAAGGCCATGTGGACAGGGACCATGGAAACTATGTTTACAGGACTGTGTAAAACAAACCTCCAAACGTGTGACTTTTGCTTCTAGTATTAGGATTTGATATGGAGGAAACACACTTATCGTGCCCTACTTTCTCTAGTCATTGTTCATCTCCCTGTAATATTAACTAAAAACTTAACAGTTTTAAAATTTAAAAATTGGAAATGATATATGTGTGTTAAGTGCGTGTGTGGATATATGCAAATGGCTAGAGTTTTCAACCTAATATAAGTAATCAAGTCAAATAGATCCTAAAAGAATTGTTGAAAGATTCAGACTACGTTTGTAACTTGAATATATTAAAGGCATAGTTGTCAAAAGAAGAAAGTTTCTTAGATCCAATCTAAAGTAAAAATAATGTCTATGAAAAAAACACCGGGTAGACAAGTTAGAAAATAACCGACTTTTACGTTCCAGAAATGACATTACTGTAAATCTCAATTCAGGACCTCTGTTTCAAAATAAGATTTGAGCAAATCAAGATTCAGTTTTTTTTTTTTAATAATCTTGAGTGTTTTATCTGAACTCTTTGATCTTCTGTCCAGTAGAACTCATTCCCTGATGTTTCTATGACTGAGGTATACAGCATCTATTTATTTGCTTGCAAATTCTTTAAAGAAAAAAAGAAATCAAGCTATACACCTATTAAATTTAAAATTGCTTCATAAAATATTATGTTTTATCATGGTTGCTGACACATACTTTGCGACCTGTGGGAGGTTTTCATGAGGGTCAAATGAAATAAAATGTGATAGTACTTTGTATTTATAATCAAGTTATAAAACAAAGTAAACCACCCTACAAAAAATAACCTAGTACTCTACTGTAATCTTCAAATCATTAATTCAAATTTTATATCCAGTGATGTAAAATTAAACACACTTTGCAATTTGCCTCTGGCCCTCAACACCTCACATTTGAGAGGATAGCAAGAGCTTTACAGACCTGTCTGTATTCTTTTACCCACTCGAGTCCATCCTAACTTAACTGACAGAATAATCTTGCTTAAGGATAATTTCCATCAAGTCATATCCTATTAATAGTGGCTGCTGTTGTCCTACCCTATCCTGAGTTGATAAACCATTTCAAAAAAATCATAGTTATTGTCATCGAGCCAAGCCAATCTCTTTATAAGGCCCAGATTAAAAAAATTTTTTTTCTGCTTTGGGGTCATTAGTACATAAACGTTAAGAGATTATTCCAAGAAAGAGGCTGTTAAGCCAGTGAGCAGGATTTGAAGCAGAAGCCAACACTCACCTTAACCAGTTACCTGCTCCCCTGGGGAAGAGCAGAGGCATGACTTGGCTCCAGTTCTAGCTCAAATTAGACGGACGTGTCTACATCTTCTTACTTGAAGTTTTCCATTCAGTGTTTGCATCTATTCTCAGTTACACAAAGTTTGTGGATCTAGGATCAAATGAAGAAAATGGATACAGTTGACAGAAACTCTTTGACTTTGTTGTCTCCTTTCTGTCCTGTGCTGTTTTGGAGACTTTTCGGTTGTCAGTGTTTCCCAGTCCCATTAAATTTACTTAAATTTTAATTCTAATTAAACTGGTGTAATTTTATTGTAATATATTTTAGTCCTTAAGCAAATACATTAAAAACACCTGGGAGATATAAATCCCAATTTTACCCGCTCTGAATATTTGCTCTTTTCTTCTCTGTTGGATTTCTCTTCCTGCCTGCAAACATTTTCAGGCTCCTTTGTCTTGGAAAAATAATCTTCTTTTGATCCTTCTCTTCCTATATAAATTCCATTCTATTTTTTACTTTCCTTCCCCTGCCAAATTCTCAAATGCCTGCTTTAAATACCCACTACCTTGATTCCCCATCACTCATTCATTTCCTAGCCCCTAAATCTGGATTCAATCCTTTACTGAATTATAGTTTTTTAAAGTCAACAGTTACTTGTAATTATCTCATTCAGTATACACTACCATCTTTTTTTTGAATTTTATTTATTTTTTATACAGCAGGTTCTTATTAGTTATCTATTTTATACACATTAGTGTATATATGCCAATCCCAATCTCCCAATTCATCCCACCACTACCACCGTCACCCCCCGCCCCGCTTTTCCCGCTACACTACCATCTTTATTTGCCTTGAATTCATTGAAGAATGGCCTACCTGCTCTCTCCCAAACAATACTGTTTCTGCTCATATAGTAAGTGATTTACTCTCCTCTATTTTTATTTTTGGCTGTGCCACATGGCTTGGGGGATTAGTTCCCTGACCAGGGATTGAATCCATGCCCCCTGCAGTGGAAGCACAGAGTCCTAACCACTAGACCACCAGGGAAGTCCCTTACTCTGCTCTATTTAAAGCCTTTCTATGTGGCAAGGCACAGCTGTAGTATCCCTTCTTTTTGGTGCTTTCTCCACCCAATCTAATCTATAATGACTGTCCTATTTGGGTGATTCTCCCCCCAGCCATGATCATCAGAAGCACTTAAGAAATATTTTAATAAAAATACGTAAGCACAAACTCTACTCCAGGCCTAACAGTTTAAAATTTCCAGGGGGGAACTTAATGTGGTCTGTTTTTTAAAAACTCATCTGGAGATTCTGAGGTGTATATATAACTGGTTGAGAACCAGTTGATTACCCTTGAATTTCCATAATTTGATATTTTCTATACGTTGCCCATGTAGGGACTGGGGACTGAATAGACACTGATTGGTTATTTCCCTAGTCCACCTTCTTCATTATAATTCTTTCATGTATACTTTTATTTTTTTATTTTTTATTTTATTTTTGGCTGTGTTGGGTCTTCGTTTCTGTGCAAGGGCTTTCTCTAGTTGCAGCAAGCAGGGGCCACTCTTCATCGCGGTGCGCGGGCCTCTCACTATCGCGGCCTCTCGTTGCGGAGCACAGGCTCCAGACGCGCAGGCTCAGTAGTCGTGGCTCACGGGCCTAGTTGCTCCGCGGCATGTGGGATCTTCCCAGACCAGGGCTCGAACCCGTGTCCCCTGCATTGGCAGGCAGATTCTCAACCACTGCGCCACCAGGGAAGCCCCCATGTATACTTTTTGATAGTCTACTTATCAAACTCATTTTGATAGTATACTTTCACTTATACCTTTTGATAGTGTATTGGATTGTATTAACAGTAAGCTTTTGGTACAAAGCTAATTTACAAAGGCTTTTAAGGTCCATATTGAACTTAGATCTTAGAACTTAGAAATATCAAATAGTGTGGTGTCATATTCCATCATTGTCTACATTGAGGTATTCCTAATCTTTATACTTATTAATGACATATTTGCCTTAATTGTCATTTACATAACTAATTCCTCTCAAGTATAGGAAGTGTAGAGGTTTCCCCTTACACCAGATTTTCAGTAATTTGATGAGTATGAACTCATAAGTAACAGGAGGTGGTCTTTTCACCATTTGTAGTAATATATCCAAACTGAAAATCATTTATATATCCTTACATAGTTCTTATTAATTCGGGAGCTTAGTAAACTCTTTTATAGAGTTGTCATGGAGCATCAGTGATGTAAAACAAGATGATTGATGGTGTGCTACACATCCTCATTATTTTAAAAAACTATGGCCGGTGTTAGTTTTTTCAATGTATTCAGTCTAAGTCAAGTATAACTAGAGAGAACAGGTTTCCCTGAAATATTTCTTGTTGTTAAAGGATAGCACTTGATTTTTTGGTTGCTGTTTTGATGTAATCAACTTTACAGAAAGCAAATTTTCCAGTAAATATTAAGGTCCCAAACATACCTTATTTCCCTAATCTTTGTTAATATGCATACTTACTTTTATGGCTGTTTGAATTCCTTCTTTAAATCGAAAGTATATGTTATATACTGTGAGTGGAGCCTAGCTAGGCCATAGTAAATACATTTTACAACAGTGGAAATAAAAATTTTTTTCATTATAGATTTAGTCTCTTAAAATAATTGTTTTGCTTGACTTCACTTCTTATAACTATTTCAGTGTGTTTTTATAGTCCATATGTCCATATACTTATAATTTTTAATAGCCATATACTATTCCTTATATTTCTTTTTTTTTTTGACCTTGCTGCATGGCATGCGGAATCTTAGTTCCCCAACCAGGAATCCAAACATGTCCCTTACAGTGGAAGCACAGAGTCTTAACCACTGGACCACCAGGGAATTCCCATACTATTTGATATATTTCTAAATCATTTTTTGCTTACACATTCACTGTATTGTTGGGTTATCTTCAATATAAAATTCTAATTATGAACATCTTTGTAAACATTTTTTGTGGGAAAATTCCTCTAAATGAAAATATCAGGTCAAAGGATATGAAAGTTATACTTAAAACGTAAAAGAGATAACATCACTTCCTTCTTAAAATCAGTCACCGGCTTCCTAGAATAAAATCTAAATTCTTTACAGAACTATACATGATCTAGCTTTGGCTACCTCTCCACCCTTGTCTGGTACCACACTCCTGCTCATTCTGCTCTAGCCTCACTGAGTTCTTTTCTTTCCCTTAAATATGGCAAGCTCTTCCCCAGATCAAGATTGTGGCTCTTGCTCAGCTTTTCATATGATTGTTTCTTGTCATCTTTCAGGTCTTAGTCAAAAAGCACCTCCTGAAAAAAGTCTTCCCTTACCCCCCACCTCACCCCCACTTTACTCTCTATCACTCTGTAACTTAACACCACCTGCAATTACCTTGCTCCATTATTTACTTTTTGATCTGTCTCCTCCCCCATTTTAAAGTAATTTCCCTGAGGGTAGGAACCTTGTCTAATGTTCTTTGTTACATCTTCAGCACATAGAACAGTACCTGGAACACAGATGCTCAGCAAATATTTGTTGAATAAATGAAGGAAGTTTAACTCTTATATTGTCAAATTTGTACTCTTTGATTTGATAGTCTTTTCTTTTCTTGAATGAGCTAAACTGGTAATGTATTTCCTCATTTACATGACCTAGAAAATCAAAATTTAATGTTTCCATCTTCTAAATCTCAAAATCTCTAGTAGATATAGATTATTACATAAGTAATAAATTCTCATAAAGAATTTTATTTTTTTAATTTAGTTTTTATTTCATTTTAAAGTATAGTTGATTTTCTTTTTTTATTATTTTCATTTTATTTTTTAATTATTTTTTAACATCTTTATTGGAGTATAATTGCTTTACAATGGTGTGTTAGTTTCTGCTTTATAACAAAGTGAATCAGCTGTACATATACATATGTCTCCATATCTCCTCCCTCTTGCATCTCCCTCCCATCCTCCCTATCCCACCTCTCTAGGTGGTCACAAAGCACCGAGCTGATCTCCCTGTGCTATACGGCTGCTTCCCACTAGCTATCTATTTTACATTTGGTAGTGTATATATGTCCATGCCGCTCTCTCACTTTGTCCCAGCTTACACTTCAACCTCCCTGTGTCCTCAAGTCCATTCTCTATGTCTGCGTCGTTATTCATGTCCTGCCCCTAGGTTCTTCAGAACCATTTTTTTTCTTTTTTTTTTTTTTAGATTCCATATGTATGTGTTAGCATATGGTATTTGTTTTTCTCTTTCTGACTTACTTCACTCTGTATGACAGACTCTAGGTCCATCCACCTCACTACAAATAACTCAGTTTCATTTCCTTTTATGTCCCAATAATATTCCATTGTATATATGTGCCACATCGTCTTTATCCATTCATCTGTTGGTGGACATTTAGGTTGCTTCCATGTCCTGGTTATTGTAAATAGAGCTGCAATGAACATTGTGGTACATGTCTCTTTTTGAATTATGGTTTTCTCCAGGTATATGCCCAGTAGTGGGATTGCTGGGTCATATGGTAGTTCTGTTTTTAGTTTTTTAAGGAACCACCATACTGTTCTCCATAGTGGCTGTATCAATTTACATTCCTACCAACAGTGCAAGAGGGTTCTCTTTTCTCCACACCCTCTCCAGCATTTATTGTTTGTAGATTTTTTGATGATGGCCATTCTGACTGGTATAAGGTGATATCTCATTGTAGTTTTGATTTCCATTTCTCTAACGATTAGTGATGTTGAGGATCCTTTCATGTGTTTGTTGGCAATCTGTATATCTTCTTCGGAGAAATGTCTATTTAGGTCTTCTGCCCATTTTTGGATTGGGTTGTTTGTTTTCTTGATATTGAGCTGCATGAGCTGCTTGTAAAATTTGGAGATTAACCCTTTGTCAGTTACTTCATTTGCAAATATTTTCTCCCATTCTGAGGGTTGTCTTTTCGTCTTGTTTATGGTTTCCTTTGCTGTGCAAAAGCTTTTAAGTTTCATTAGGTCCCATTTGTTTATTTCTGTTTTTATTTCCATTTCTCTAGGAGGTAGGTCAAAAAGGATCTTGCTGTGATTTATGTCCTAGAGTGTTCTGCCTATGTTTCCCTCTAAGAGTTTTATAGTATCTGGCCTTGCATTTAGGTCTTTAATCCATTTTGAGTTTATTTTTGTGTCTGGTGTTAGGGAGTGTTCTAATTTCATTCTTTTACTTGTAGCTGTCCAGTTTTCCCAGCCCCACTTATTGAAGAGGCTGTCTTTTCTCCATTGTATATTCTTGCCTCCTTTATCAAACATAAGGTGACCATATGTGCGTGGTTTATCTCTGGGCTTTCTATCCTGTTCCATTGATCTATATTTCTGTTTTTGTGCCAGTACCATACTGTCTTGATTACTGTAGCTTTGTAGTATAGTCTGATGTCCAGGAGCCTGATTCCTCCAGCTCCGTTTTTCTTTCTCAAGATTGCTTTGGCTATTCAGGGTCTTTTGTGTGTCCATAGAAATTGTGCAATTTTTTGTTCTAGCTCTGTGAAAAATGCCAGTGGTAGTTTGATAGGGATTGCATTGAATCTGCAGATTACTTTGGGTAGTAGAGTCATTTTCACAATGTTGATTCTTCCAGTCTAAGAACATGGTATATCTCTCCATCTGTTTGTATCATCTTTAATTTCTTTCATCAGTGTCTTATAATTTTCTGCATACAGGTCTTTTGTCTCCTTAGGTAGGTTTATTCCTAGGTATATTATACTTTTTGTTGCAGTGGTAAATGGGAGTGTTTCCTTAATTTCTCTTTTAGATTTTTCATCATTAGTGTATAGGAATGCAGGAGATTTCTGTGCATTAATTTTGTATCCTGCTGCTTTACCAAATTCATTGATTAGCTCTAGTAGTTTTCTGGTAGCATCTTTAAGATTTTCTATGTATAGTATACCATCTGCAAACAGTGACAGCTTTACTTCTTCTTTTCCAATTTGGAATCCTTTCATTTTTTTTTCTTCTCTGATTGCTGTGGCTAAAACATCCAAAACTATGTTGAATAATAGTGGTGAGAGTGGACAACCTTGTCTTGTTTCTGATCTTGGAGAAAATGATTTCAGTTTTTCACCATTGAGAATGATGTTGGCTGTGGGTTTGTCATATATGGCCTTTATTATGTTGAGGTGAGTTCCCTTTATACCTACTTTCTGGAGGGTTGTTACCATAAACGGGTGTTGAATTCTGTTGAAAGCTTTTTCTGCATCTATTGAGATGATCATATTGTTTTTCTCCTTCAATTTGTTAATATGGTTTATCACACTGATTGATTTGTGTATACTGAAGAATCCTTGCATCCCTGGGATAAATCCTACTTGATCATGGTGTATGATCCTTTTAATGTGCTGTTGGGTTCTTTTGCTAGTATTTTGTTGAGGATTTTTGCATCTATGTTCATCAGTGATATTGTTCTGTAGTTTTCTTTCTTTGTGACATCTTTGTCTGGTTTTGGTATCAGGGTGATGGTGGCCTTGTAGAATGATTTTAGGGGTGTTCCTCCCTCTGCTATATTTTGGAAGAGTTTGAGAAGGATAGGTGTTAGCTCTTCTCTAAATGTTTGATAGAATTCACCTGTGAAGCCATCGGGTCCTGGGCTTTTGTTTGTTGGAAGATTTTTAATAACAGTCTCAATTTCAGTGCTGTTATTGGTCTGTTTATATTTTCTCTTTCTTCCTGGTTCAGTCTCAGAAGGTTGTGCATTTCTAAGAATTTTCCATTTCTTCCAGGTTGTCCATTTTATTGGCATATAGTTGCTTGTAGTAATCTCTCATGATCCTTTGTATTTCTGCAGCGTCAATTCTTACTTCTCCTTTTTCATTTCTAATTCTATTGATTTGAGCCCTCTCCCTTTTTTTCTTGATGAGTCTGGCTAATGGTTTATCAATTTTGTTTATCTTCTCAAAGAAACAGGTTTTAGTTTTATTGATCCTTGCTATTGTTTCCTTCATTTCTTTTTCATTTATTTCTGATCTGATCTTTATGATTTCTTTCCTTCTGCTAACTTTGGGGGTTTTTTGTTCTTTCTCTAATTGCTTTTGGTATAAGGCTAGGTTGTTTATTTGAGATATTTCTTGTTTCTTGAGGCAGAATTGTACTGCTATAAACTTCCCTCTTAGAACGGCTTTTGCTGAATCCCCTAGGTTTTAGGTCATCTTGTTTTCATTGTCATTTGTTTCTAGGTATTCTTTGATTTCCTCTCTGACTTCTTTAGTGATTTCTTGGTTATTTAGTAGTGTATTGTTTAGCCTCCATGTTTGTATTTGTATTTTTTACAGATTTTTTCCTGTAATTGATATCTAGTCTCATAGCATTGTGGTTGGAAAAGATACTTGATACAATTTTAATTTTCTTAAATTTACCAAGGCTTGATTTGTGACCCAAGATATGATCTATCCTGAAGAATGTTCCATGAGCACTTGAGAAGTAAGTGTATTCTGTTGTTTTTGGGTGGAATGTCCTATAAATATCAATTATGTCCATCTTGTTTAATGTATCATTTAAAACTTGTGTTTCCTTATTTATTTTCATTTTGGATGATATGTCCATTGGTGAAAGTGGCATATTAAAGTCCCCTACTCTTATTGTGTTACTGTCAATTTCCCCTTTTATGGCTGTTAGCATTTGCCTTATGTATTGAGGTGCTCCTATGTTGGGTGCATAAATATTTACAATTGTTATATCTTCTTCTTGGATTGATCCCTTGATCGTTATGTAGTGTCCTTCTTTGTCTCTTGTAATAGTCTTTATTTTAAAGTCTATTTTGTCTGATATGATAATTGCTACTCCAGCTTTCTTTTGATTTCTATTTGCATGGAATATCTTTTTCCATCCCCTCACTTTCAGTCTGTAGGTGTCCCTAGGTCTGAAGTGGGTCTCTTGTAGACAGCATATATACGGGTCTTGTTTTTGTATCCCTTCAGCCAGTCTATGTCTTTTGGTTGGAGCATTTAATCCATTTACATTTAGGGTAGTTATCGATGTGTATGTTCCTATTACCATTTTCTTAATTGTTTTGGGTTTGTTGTTGTAGGTGTTTTCCTTCTCTGTGTTTCCTGCCTAGAGAAGTTCCTTTAGCATTTGTTGTAAAGCTGGTTTGGTGGTGCTGAATTCTCTTAGCTTTAATTTCTCCATCAAATCTGAATGAGATCCTTGCTGGGTAGAGTAATCTTACTGTAGTTGCTGGGTAGAGTAATCTTACTGTAGTTTTTTCCCTTTCATCACTTTAAATATGTCTTGCCACTCCCTCTGGCTTACAGAGTTTCTGCTGAAAGATCAGCTGTTAACCTTATGGGGATTCCCTTGTATATTATTTGTTGTTTTTCCCTTGCTGCTTTTAATATTTTTTCTTTGTATTTAATTTTTGATAGTTTGATTAATATGTGTCTTGGCGTGTTTCTCCTTGGATTTATCCTGTATGGGACTCTCTGCGCTTCCTGAACTTGACTGACTATTTCCTTTCCCATATTAGGGAAGTTTTCAACTATATTCTCTTCAAATATTTTCTCAGTCCCTTTCTTTTTCTCTTCTTCTTCTGGGACCCCTATAATTCGAATGTTGGTGCGTTTAGTGCTGTCCTAGAGGTCTCTGAGACTGTCCTCTATTCTTTTCATTCTTTTCTCTTTATTCTGCTCTGCAGTAGTTATTTCCACTATTTTATCTTCCAGGTCACTTATCCGTTCTTCTGCCTCAGTTATTCTGCTATTGATTCCTTCTAGAGAATTTTAAATATCATTTATTTTGTTGTTCATCATTGTTTGTTTGCTCTTTAGTTCTTCTAGCTCCTTGTGAAACGTTTCTTGTATTTTCTCCATTCTACTTCCAAGATGTTGGATCATTTTTACTATCATTACCCTGAATTCTTTTTCAGGTAGACTGCCTATTTCCTCTTCCTTTCTTTGGTCTGGTGGGTTTTTACCTTGCTCCTTCATCTGCTCTGTGTTTCTCTGTCTTCTCATTTTGTTTAACTTACTGTGTTTGGGGTCTCCTTTTCGCAGGCTGCACGTTCATAGTTTCTGTTGTTTTTGGTGTCTGCCCCCAGTGGGTAAGGTTGGTTCAGTGGGTTGTGTAGGCTTCCTGGTGGAGGGGACTGGTGACTGTGTTCTGGTGGATGAGGCTGGATCTTGTCTTTCTGGTGGGTGGGACCACGTCCGGCAGTGTGTTTTAGGGTGTCTGTGTCCTTATTATGATTTTAGGCAGCCTCTCTGCTAATGGATGGGGCTTTGTTCCTGTCTTGCTAGTTGTTTGGCATCGGGTGTCCAGCACTGTAGCTTCCTGGTTGTTGAGTGGAGCTGGATCTTAACGTTGAGATGGAGATCTCTTGGAGAGCTTTTGTAGTTTGATATTATGTGGAGCCGGGAGGTCTCTGGTGGACCAATGTCCTGAACTCGGCTCTCCCACCTCAGAGGCACAGGCCTGACACCCGGCGGGAGCACCAAGACCCTGTTAGCCACACGGCCAGGTATGTGTGGAGTTTCTTGCCTTTTGGGAAGTCTGAGGTCTTCTGCCAGCGTTCAGTAGGTTTTCTGTAGGAGTTGTTCCACATGTAGATGTATTTCTGGTGTATTTGTGGGGAGGAAGGTGATCTCCACGTCTTACTCCTCCGCCATCTTGAAGGTCTCTCCCTCATAAAGAGTTTTAAAATGCAGAAGAGTATAAAGCAAAATGAAAGGGAAAACTCCCGGTCCTCCACCAACCCCCCCCTCACACAATCCCCCACCTTTGCTCGCCCTCCAAGTTCCTGGCCTGGGTGGAACCCCTGTTAATACTATATTAATCCAATAATCCCCAAACTGTATTGGGCACAAGATTCATGTGGGCTGATTGTTATGCAGAGTCTGGGGTTCAATCACCATAGATTGTGATTCTGTAGGTTTAGTATACTAGTTCAGTAGCAGATCTTGTATGATCTAGTAGATCAGTAGATCTAGTATGAAGCCCAGGAATATGTATTTTTAACATGTACTCTAGGTGATTTTTATACAAATAGATGATAAAGCTTCAAAAAAATTCTTTTAAAATGTCATTAAATATATGTAATAATACCTGTGTAATTTATATTTTAAAGAAATCATGCTGTATATACTATTCTGAAAGTTTCTTTTAAAATATATTTTGGACCTCTTTCCATGCCAGTGTTCATAGATCTATCTCTCTTTTAATAGCTCGTTATTATTCTGCTGTATATGTGAATAGTAGAGGAAAGTGTAAGCAAACCGGCATTTAGATAGCTATTTTGGTTGTTTCCATTTTTATCTCTTGCTCTTATCAACAGTATTTAGTACATTCACTTTGTACAGTTGCGTGAATATTTCTTTAGGATAACATCCTAGAAGTGGAATTGCTGAGCCAAAGGATAGTCACATTTACAATTTTGGTAAAATTGAGCAATTTTTTTGTTGTTTTGATGCTATTTTGATGTTTTAGATGTTACACATCAATTATATTTCACACATTATTTGAACTAAGCATAGTATATCATCATTTTTATTGTTAATCCATGCCCTGATATACCCTCTCTCATTCCTGTAGATCTCTAACCAAATTCTTGGCCTTGACATACTGCCTTGTTTTGACTTCTAGCTTTTGTACAAAGCCTGCCTCAGGAGTTGCTCTAGACCCCTGCTCTAAATTCACAGCCCAATTTTCTTTAATTTCCCAGGGCTAGCTCTTTCCATGCCTCCCTTGCACTCATTGCTATATCATGATTCTGTAAGTCCCCACCCCAGCCCAGGACTCCATAAAACAATTCCACCACATTCTTCTCACTTACTCTTATACATATGGAACAATAACAAACAATATTAACAATTGGTAGTTATGCGCTAATTGTGTGGTGTAGGCTCTAAGTAGAGAGGAAAGTCAATGAGAACTAGAGCAGTTAGGAAAGATTTTTTAAATGCTCTTTTTGTTTTTATGTTTTGTTTATGAGCATTGAAGAAGTTCAGTTTTAAAAAGAGAGTAGGGATCAAGAGGTGTGATTTCAGGTAGGCCCTGAAAGATGACTGAGATCTAAATAGACAGCTAGCAGAGAAGAAAGCAAACACAGCAAACAAACAAACAAACAAAACAGAAGTAAGGTATTTTTCACATGACCACTTTGATGAAGCCATTTTGATGCCAGGTAGGACAGCCCAGTTAAAATGTAAAAGTCACGATTTCCTTTTTAAATCCAAGTAATGTGTGCAACCAGACATCTGTAACCTGTGTTCTACCTCTAATGTTCACTCTAAATATGGTGGACTGCCATTTTCTACTTTAGTCACTTTTATATTGCTTGACCTTTAAGTTAGCATGTACTGCTTTTTTTTTTCCAGACTTTTTTGTAAAATTAATTAATTAATTAATTAAGTTTTGGCTGCATTGGGTCTTCGTTGCTGCATTCAGGCTTTCTCTAGTTGTGGTGAGCGGGGGTTACTCTTCATTGCGGTGCGCAGGCTTCTCGTTGTGGTGGCTTCTGTTCTTGTGGAGCACAGGCTCTAGGTGCACGGGCTTCAGTAGTTGTGGCTCGTGGGCTTAATTGCTCTGCGACATGTGGGATCTTCCTGGACCAGGGCTCAAACCCGTGTCCCCTGCATTGGCAGGCGGATTCTTAACCACTGTGCCACCAGGGAAGTCCCAATATGTACTGTTTTTATAATCAAGATTTTTTTTGCAAAAATGTAGGATCACAAACGTTTACAGGAGGGAGACTGAAGAGACGTATCTGATAAGAGATGTACAGCTTGAAAGTAACTAAAAAAATCTTTAGGTGGATATCATTATGGTGGGCTTTGAACCCCATGCAGAGACATTCACCCTTGGTAGGGACATCGGTGGTAACTCCTTTGAGGACAGGTATGACAAAGCAAAAAACAATTTATTTAAAGCTACAATTTACTTTATATTTTATTTTGATAGAATGTCCAAGTCAGTCACTTTAGATTCAGTACTGCAGTGAACATTTGTTGCTTCCTTCTCAATAATCTCTTCTTTCTTCCTAGTAATACCTTGAATTTCTCAATTATATGGTTTGAGTGGGATTGACTCCTCCTCCAACAGTTCCAAGGGTAGGCCCTGATTAGCATAAGCCTGTCAGTGTATTTCATCCCCTTGACTCAATGATTGGTTCATAGATGAAAACATTCCAATAAGTTGCAAAGAGTCTCCTTTCTCAGAATTGGTTTGAGTAATTGGGGAAGCAAACTCTCACTTTTCTGCAGAAAATGGACCTGAAGAAAGTAGCTCCAAAGTTGTTAGCAACCATCTTTGTGACCAGAAAGTGAGGACCTGGTAAAAATGGAGTCAACGTTGAAAAAGCAGAGCCAAACTTTTGAGGGAGAGAAACTGGGTACTTGTTCTGAGCTTTGTAGGACATTGTCAATATCATGTGTCATGTACAGGAAATGGACGTCAGGTTAGGGTTTGAATTTGTGCTTTGACAGAGTTTATAGCAGAAGCTGAAGTCACTAAGGTGCACATTCCCAAAGGGATATAGAATCTTTAGCAGAAGTTAAAATAGTCTCAGTAGATTTATTACAAGTCGGCTTCTAGAAATTATTTTCAGAAATCTCCTATCAAGCTTCTTCTTACCATTTAAACAAGTACTAGAAGAGATGGGGCTAAAGATGTAAAGCAGTTTGGGTAATTTTAGTTTATTTTCTAATCTCTTGATGAGAAGTATTTGCGCTACATTAAAAGATGTAAAAAAATGAGAAATTCAAAGTTTCTTTTTGAAATCAACTCACTTGGTTTTACATAAGATCCCAACTACAATCTGAAGATATAAGGTGCTATTTGAAACAAGTCATTGAGTAAACATATGTCCTTATTATTGAACTTGAAGATTTGGGAAATCTTTTTAAAGAAATGATTTTTCTCAGAATGTAGGAGCAGTTTCCTATAAATCATGTTAGTCCTGAAGAAATGATAGCAGGAGTGGCCCCAAGCCTCGTGGTATTTGTAAGAGTTGCTGTTGAAGGGCTAGCCAGCGCCATGGTTAAAAGAGTGATAACTAAGGAAATGAAGACTATCTGAAGAAAAGAAAAGAAAATACAAGTATTGATAAAACATCAGCTGATGTCAGGAATCCACGAAGGTTTAGTTTATGGTTTTGAAACAGGCATGGCTGTGATTGTGACAAAGGCAGTCAGAGCAGTTCAAAGAGAAAAAGTAAGTGGATCCTTCAGGAGTTTTGGGAACGTTTAGGTGGAGTATTGTCATGGTCAGTTGCTGGAACTATGACATAACTATCAGTACCTGTCCAGGAATTCAAAGAACTTCAGAAAGAGACTTTTGAGGAACAACCAGAATGTGTACACATACTGGATATTAGATATATTAAAGAATTGTCATTAATTTTATTGGGTATGAAAATAATATCACTGTTCTGTTTTTTTAAAAAATCCCATATTTAAAAAACCCCTTATTTGCTAAAGATACACACACACACACACACCCTACAGAGACTTTTATTAAAGTGGAGAGACCATGAATCTTTTAAGATCTTTAATAAAGATGGAATTTTCAGTCCTTGCAGGTTGAAGGGTGCTACAAGAATGTCACATGTCATGGAAAATGGAAGATTTGCAAGTCACAGGTGTTCTTTAAATGAGTAGCAGAGACTGCTAGGGATCCTCAGCCTTCCTTGTCTTAGTGTGGCCGTACGACAGAGTTCTGGCCAATGGAATGTTAGTAGAATTGATGTGCACTCTTTCAAGCCATCAAACTTATGCATTTTTCTCATTTTCTGTCCTCATCTGTCAGCTGAAGGGCAGAACTCCTAGAAAAGGGTGGAGCCAAAAGCCGGAAGGAGTCTGGATCCCTGAATGACTGTCCCTCTCCCCACTGAACTGCAATGCACCATGGGATGAGTAAGAAGCAAATTTTTATTGGGTTAAGCTACTAACATTTTGAGATTGTTTATTACAGAAGTTAGTCTGCTATGACTAATACACAAGTCACCATCAAATTTTTATTTTATTAAATGATAACTAAAAGTGGTGGTTTGATTATGACCAAGAGAATTCTCTCAGGTCACAGGTTTACTAGGAAGCAGACTCTGAAATAGATATTACCATATAGGAAATTTACTGGGAAGTGGATTTGGGATCAATACCTTTGAGAGAGTGAAAGAAACGGGACTGGGTGGAAGGAGAGTTGAACTGTGATGCGGTGACAACAAAGGCCACTGCAATTGCATGGATAGCTTTAGAGCTAGGATAGTCTTTCAAAGTTTCTGAAGTTGAAATGAGGGAGCAATTGTACCCCTTTATGTGGGCCAATTTTTGCCTATGGGTACTTCTGGGGGAGGGGAGTAGATGTTAGATGAGGCAGCGCCTGACGAGGAATTCAGCTGTGAGTCCTCAGTAGCCAACACTCCTATAACTGGGGAAATTAATGTCTTGGTTTTAAAGATGGGTCTGGGCAGTGCAACACATGCCCACTTCAGGAATATTCCAGGAGCTGGTTTGTGAGTGGCAATATGCTTTTAATGAATAGGCCAAGGAGCTATTTATTGTTTATGAAGAAGACTGCCTACTGAGGCCAAGGGATTAGTAAAGTCTGTATTGAATGCCAAGGAGTTTGAGAAAATAATATTAAGACGCCAGAAGATGGTAGATGGAAGAAGTAAGAGAATCTTCCTGGAGATTTTAACCAAGAGAGAGACCAGGCTAAAGGTAACTGCATGAACTAAAATACAGCTTCTAATTGTTACCCTCCACTGACTTTCTGATTATCCATTTGATGATAATTATCAAGTCTCATTTAAAACCAGTTGGAGGCTATTAAAATGATCAAAACAGGGGTTCAGTGAGGTCTTTAAAACTTGATTCTTAATACATTTTTAAAGAAGGCAATCTTTCTCTTAATGAATCTTTATTATTTGTTGCAGAACAATGTCTTGAAAGGGTAGAAAAGTTGCCCAAATATAAACTCCATTTAGAGCGTTAAGTCTAATGTTTTAAAATTACATCCCAATCTCTACTTGCTTCACAAAGCCAGAATGAGTGAGGGGTAGTTTGATCGAGGGCAACATTACTCCAGGGGTAACAAAAGAACTGCCGTGATGGAGTATCTACCTTTTTCCTCAGTTATTAACATACCCACCCCAAACAAAAAGAGAATATAATTAACACCTGTACACCCACCACCACTTATTAATAACTAATAATTAGTTAGTAAATAATAACAATTAGTATTTTATTCATAGTCAAAGATCTTTTTTACTTGTAAATGTTTTTAAATTATGTTCTTTATTTTTTATAAAGATGATTGGTTTGAATTATACTCAATCATAACCCCATTACTACCTTTCTAATTCACACAATGACATTTAGATAACCTTTGCTAACTCTTAAGACAAATGAAAAAGTGGGAACTTGCCCAAGAGAGGAAAGCCCCCTAAGAGTTCAGAGCTACAGAAATAAATCCTCAGGCCAACTCCATGGGTGCTCAGCTGATCTAGTTCATGTTTCTATTGGAGTGCTGACTTCAAAGTAAACTTCCTGAAACCTCACAAATACTGACCTCTTTCAGAAGCTGGTAATATGAAGCAAAACAAAGTTTCCAAACTCAGTTGCAATGAATTGTACTTGAGAACAGACGGTTCCTGTTAGAAGTAACTATACCCTATCATGTAGCCCAGCAAACTGTCCTGGATTACCACACTTGAGAAATTCAGGTTTGCTTTTTCTAAGTTTCCTATTCTTGGGAAAATCAATCTTTTTCAATGGTCATCTCATTGGAACAGAAATCACAGGCCTTACATATGAAATAAAGCATTATAATCTTTATAGATGTGTGTGTGTGTGTGTGTGTGTGTGTGTGTGAAATTGAGAGAGATAGTGTGTGTGTGTGTATATGAAATGCTAATGAATGTAAACTATAAAAGGAGTGATTTAGGGTACTCCATAAAAATACATGACCAATTTTTTCTTATTGGATTGTATAGAATATATAATATTAGTGAATCTGCTGCCAAGGAATTCTTTTCAAACTATTTCTGGAATTGGGGGTCCTGAAGAGTGAATTCTGCAAAATTCTCCTTGAGAATTATTCACTTATTCACCCATTCAACAAATATTTACTGAATGCCTGCTCTGTGCCAGGCATTATTGTAGGTGCATGGGACACATTATTGTACAAAACCAAGATCCTTGTCCTCATGCTATTGGGATCTTACATCCTACTCTAAAGAAAATGAATAAAAACATAATAAATAACTAAGTGATA
Source organism: Balaenoptera physalus (assembly GCF_965194825.1). NCBI lineage: Eukaryota > Metazoa > Chordata > Mammalia > Artiodactyla > Balaenopteridae > Balaenoptera > Balaenoptera physalus. The sequence goes on from NC_138890.1 coordinate 128,487,883, forward strand.
TAGTATATTAGAGGGTGAAAGGTATACAGAAAAAAGAAAAAGTAGAGCAGGATGAAAAGGATCAGAAGTGTTGGTGGGGCAGATAGTCTACAGGATTAAGTAGGAGAGTCAGGGCAAGACTCATTGGGATAGTGGGTTGTGAACAAAGACCAGAAAGACGTGAAGGAATTTAGCTCTGTGACTACGTGGGCGAACAGCACCGCAGCCTGAGGGAGCAGCCACACGAAGGCCTGTCTGGTTGGTTTGTGGAAGAGCAGGAGTGAGCAGAGGAAAAAGTCAAGCTGTGATGCAGCCGTGGCCAATCCCTCAGAGTTGTCTTGAGGTAGGCCAAAATGGTCAGGCCTTTATAGTCCCACGGTGATCTGTCAATGGATGTGGGCCACCCTGGAATGGCTGTGACCTTGAGCAAGGTGGCTCTCTGCAGCTGAGGGGGCTGAGAGCTGTGGGCTATCTAGTGCCATCACTCCTAGCAGCATTCATTGAAGAAATTGCTGGGGGGTACATCTCAGTATCAGTCTCCGTGGCCTCCTCATTCCCAAGGTCACCTGTGGTCCATGACGGCTGATGTAATTCCAGTATTCCAACCAGCTGGAAAAAGGGAGAGAATGGAAAGGAAATATCCCGGTAGTTGCATGTGCTACTTCTGCTCAGTCTGTTGAAAGAATCTAATCATATTGCCATATCTAGCTTCAAGGAAAGCTAGGTTATGTAGCCTTTATTCTTGGTGGACTAGGACAGCCAACAAACAGGCAAAAAGGATATCAAAGTACAATTAGCAGTCTCTGCTACTATCGTACTCCCCATTTTTGTAGGGAAGAGAATGTGGCTTCACCTCATGGAAGAATAAATAAAATGCAATCCTTTTAGCTTATTCGGGATTTCATGATTTGGGGTATTGGGGAATTGAGAGGCAGCAAAGAAACAATATTATCTTGAAGAGCTCATAGAAAAGAAGAATTTAGGGGAGAAGGGTGATAGCAGCTATACAGATAAAGGATCAGGCCTGTGAAGTCTGGGAATGAATGTGAAAAGATTTGTATCCATAGGCTGGTGGGGCTTGGGATCATTCGGGAGGTATTAATACAGCATAAATTACTATAGAACTACTTCCTTCTTGACCCCCTCCCTTGGCTTGCCTCTCCTGACTTTTCAGTCTTCTTTACTGGCTCTTCTTCCCATTCTTGACTCTTTAAAGTTGAGATTCTTCCTGGGTTCTGCCCTTAGTCTTCTTCTCTTTTCACAATGAATCATTGTGCGTTCTTTTCCTTTATTGGGTCATATAACTCTTTGAGAATATGATGACCTTCAACCCCAGAAAAATGTCCATATAAACATCACCAATTTATTGAATAGAATAACTTAATGGAATACAAACATTACAGATTTTATTTTTCTCCCATCTCTGTCTTCAACTATGTTATATCAACTCTCCCTTACTAGATAGGTCCTTCATGGTGTGTCAGGAAGAGCCCACAGCTTGCTAGACTCTTTCAGTTATTAAACAGCAGTGGACTTAAAACTTAAAACTCTAACCACATTTCCACTTTTCCACCAACTGAGACTTGACCCATGGTCTAAGTTCCATCAAAGTCGGCTCTTTGACTCTTCCTCCCCTCTCTCTTCTCATTCACTGGGTGGGAGTTCTCTAGGAGGAAAAGTAGGATTGGCTTGTATAACTGGTCTTCCTCTGGCCCTGTCTGGACCTGTTCTCTGTAGCTGGACTCTGCCAGGTAATGGCTTCTGCCTTGTAAATGGTGAGTAAGATTTTCTCTGGGTACTTCTCAGAGTCATCTTGGCCCCCTCTGATGGTAAGGACCTCTTTCATTCTCTACTCCTGTTAAGGACTGAATGTTTATGTCCCCCACCCCCAATTTATATGTTGAAATCCTAACCCCCAGTGTGCTGGCATTAGGAGGTTGGGCCTTTGAGAAGTGATTAGGCCTTGAAAGTGGAGCAGTCATGAGTGGGATTAGTGCTGTTATAAAAGACAATCCAGAGAGCTCCCTCATCCCTTCCACCATGTGAGGATGTAATGTGAAGATGGCCAGCTATGGACCAGGAAGCAGGTCCTCACCGGACACCGAATCTACCAGTGCCTTGATCTTGGACTTCCCAATATCTCCCAGCCTCCAGAACTGTGGGAAATTTTTGTTGTTCATAAGCCATGCAGTCCATAGTATTCTGTTACAGCAGTCTGAGCAGAATAGGATGACTCCCAAGACTGTCTCTGAAAGAACATCACCTGTTTTAGCTGGTGGCTGCCTGGACAGCCTTATAGCTTCTGTCTTCAAGGCTCCTTCAATATTACATTTTCTACATGTTAATTGCACATACGTACAACATTTGCATTCTACAGGCAGGCAGATCTCAGAGGAAGAGGAAAGAAGGGTTGAATTGCACATACTTTAATTTCTTCCTCCAAATTCATTGATCAGGTGCCTCTCTCCTCTGTGGAAGGCAGTGAGTGATGAGGAAAAAGGAGGACTGAAGTGTTACTCTAATGGAACTTCCATGGCATGGAAACGTCAGGTGTGGAGGAAAAATGTTCCTGATTAATAGTTTACATGTAACTATCTACTTACTATATAACTACACTTAAATATGTCACATAGGCATATTGAACTTAAAAATCTATCATACTGAACTCATTATTTTCAAATACATTCCAATCTCATAATCTGTATTTCCAACTGTATTTTTTAAATCTAACCATCCACCTAATTACTCAGGGAAAAAAATCTGGGAATCATCTTGGATCCTCCTTGGCCTCCCCACCATCCCAGTCAATCACCAGATTTTATATTTTAGATTTTACTTCTCTCCAGAATCTCGTCGCTATTTCTATTGCTTTAGTTGAGGCTACTACTAGCTCTTATTTGGATTATTACAACAACTTTCTAATAAATCTCTCTATATCCAGATTTACCTTCCTCAAATCCATTTTGCTTACTGCATCTAGCATAATCTTTCTAAAATTCAGACCTCATGAAGTGATACTCCTGCCTAAAACCCTCCAGCAGCTCCCCACTGTACTATGGTGTTTATCAAATGTGGTCCTTAGAACACATTTGACTAGAATCACTTGGATGGCATATTAGAAATACAAATTCTTAGGCCTTATTGAAGACTTAGAATCTCTGGGGATGGAACCCTGAAGTCTGCATTTTTAACTTGTATTTTTAGAAAGTGGTTTTTATGCACAAATTTTTTGTGTGAATGCTAATCTGTAAGATAAGTCTAAACTCCTTTTCAGGGTATACAAGGCTCTTTAACATTTGGCTTCTATTGCCTCTTTAATTTTTTTGTCCTACCACTACCTCTGCCACTTGTGTTCTAGGAAACACATGTTTCCTAATAAGCCGATTCATACTTCTCTGTCTTTGAATATGCTAGTTCCTTGGCTTGGAGCATTTTTCTCCCTCACCTCTCTACCACCTCATGAAAACCTTTTTATCCTTCAAAATCTTATTACTTTCTCTCTCTCTCTCTCTCTCTCTCTCTATATATATATATATATATATATGTTCTCATGACATGGCATGTGGTTTCCCCCAGAGTGAATGATCTAAAGGAGCAAGACAGACACTGTAACACTTTCATTTTTTTAATTTATTTTTTATTAAATTTTTTTATTGAGGTATAATATATATAATAATATATATTATAAAGCTGTAATATTTTTTATGACCTAGACATAGAAGTCATACTCTGTTTTTTCTTAATATCCTAATAGTTATATAGGTCATCCTCATTCGGTGTGGGAGGAGACTACGCAAGTGTGTGAATGACAGGAGGTGAAATTCACTGGGGGTAATCTGGGGGGCTGGATCCCAAGGGCATTGTAATTTGCACAGCTTGCATTAGGTTCCTAGTCTGTATGGCCAGAGTGAAGATAAAATATGAGATCACGTGGGAACATTCAACTCCTTTGAGGGAAGAGAAGAGGCACTATGTGGATGGAGAAGGTGAAGAAGAAATATCTAGAAAAATTGGGGGAAGAATGCTGGGAAAAAGATGTGTCGATTACTAGTCACAGTATGGAAAACTCCCTTGAACAAGAGAGTTTTTGAATGCACCTCTGTGGTACCACTTGGCATACTACATCCCAATCATGAATTCACAAATATTTCTCTGCTACTAGATTATGAGATCTCTTCCTTCATCTTTGAGTTTACATCACCATGTACGTTGTCTGGCACAAAGTAGATGAACAAATATATGTGAACTGAACTGAACTAAACAGATGAGGACATGAGCAAAGTTCTTAAATAATTAAAGATATGGTTAGGGTGAGCACAAAATCAAAATCAAATCTCAAATTAGAAGGCATTTCTTGACACTTGAAAGACATGCTCTTTAGATGAAATGAGTTAAAAGTTTTTGAAATTTGTATCTTCAAAAGGTAGAATAGGCTAAAGTATGAATAATTTGTTAGATATTAAATAAATACAATTTATTGAATAAATGAACATTAGTTGGGACTTTTATTTCTTGGTGCCAGGAACAGAAGCCAGCTCAAACTAGTTTAACAATAAAAAGAGGGTGGATTTATTGGAAAGTAACTGGAGTAGTTAATGGAATCCAAGAGGCACCAGATCCTCAAGAATAGAAACACTAACTGTAGCACAAAAGGAAACCCAGAAATTCTTCTCCTTGTGACCCTTATCTCTACTCTCTCTCCACATCTGCTTCACTTTCTCAGTGTAGACCAGCTTTCTTGTTTGCAAACCACATGCCAGTAGGAACAGTTCTCAAGTTAGCATTTATAGTGCAGCCACTAGAGAGAGATGATCTGTTCCTCTTGGTTCCAGTTTTTAAATTCCTGGGAAGTGACCAATAGACTCATTTAAGGTCAAGTGCCCACTCCCAAAACTAACTGATGATGCTTGGGGAGCAGTGTCACGTTATAAAAATATTGTAAAACCTGCTGCAACCCTAGAGGTTGGACAATGGGGTGGGGGCAGTTCCTGGAAAATAGCTCCTGGGTATACAAAAAAATAGGTATCTGTTCCATGAAGATTTAGATGTTAAGGGATGACATATTCATTCTAAAACACAAAGTTTGTTCAAGGTCCAACACAGTCTCTGGAGCTTGATATGAAATCACAAGATAGTTTCAGTGTCATTGTAAGAAATGATTGGCTGGAATCTTGGTCTGAGGCAGGGTAACATTTCTCATGTTCTGGTCATTATTACAACATTATCCTGGCCAGGGGGAAAGCATTGTCTGCATTGCTACATGTAATGAAAAGGGTTTAATTAAGATTTTTAATTTCCTTTGCTGACGTATTGAGGAAGGTGTCAGAAGAGATTAACTATAGATTACAGCTTTAACTACATTATTTAGCCATAAAGGAGGATTCAGATGGCTTTTATAACACCTACTTCCTTCTAAGATTTTGGTGACAGCAGTAGTAGATTTGCTAATAACTGACTTCAGCATCTGGGAGTTTAATGCCTATGTTTAAACGCAAATGATTTTTGATGCTACCTACTCTTTTTTGTTTCATGTACTTTGGCAAAAAAGAAAGTGTCTCTAAAAGGTTTTAAGACTGCCATTACAAATGTGGTTATTATAGTAAAAATAGAAAATATAAGACTATTGAATGTGAAAAGTATGGAAGAATATGTTCTTGATCTAGTTTTTAAAAGGAAGAGAAATTATGATCAGAGTGAAGTTACCTCTGTCATACATTACTTACTTAGTCTGTTTGTAATGTTATAACAAAATACCAGAGACTGGTAGCTTATAAACAACAGAAATTTCACATTTCTGAAGGATGGGAAGTCCAAGATCGAGGCACTAGCAGATTCAGTGTCTGGTGAGAGCTGGCGTCTTTGATGGCTGTCTTTTTGTCATAACCTCACATGGCAGAAGGGGCAAGGAAGCTTTCAGGGTCTCTTTTATTTTATTTATTTTATTTTATTTTTAACATCTTTATTGGAGTATAATTGCTTTACAATGGTGTGTTAGTTTCTGCTTTATAACAAAGTGAATTAGCTATACATATACATATATCCCCATATCTCCTCCATCTTGTGTCTCCTTCCCTCCCACCCTCCCTATCCCAGCCCCCTAAGTGGTCACAAAGCACCGAGCTGATCTCCTTGTGCTATGCGCTGCTTTGCACTAGCTATATTTTTTACGTTTGGTAGTGTATATATGTCCATGCCACTCTCTCACTTTGTCCCAGCTTACCCTTCCCACTCCCCATATCCCTCAAGACCATTCTTTAGTAGGTCTGTGTCTTTATTCCCGTCTTGCCCCTAGGTTCTTCATGACCATTTTATTTATTTATTTATTTTTAGACTCCATATATATGTGTTAGCTTACAGTATTTGTTTTTCCTCTTTCTGACTTACTTCACTCTGTATGACAGACTCTAGGTCCATCCACCTCACTACAAATAACTCAATTTTGTTTCTTTTTATGGCTGAATAATATTCCATTGTATATATGTGCCACATCTTCTTTATCCATTCATCTGTCGATGGACACTTAGGTTGCTTCCATGTGCTGGCTATTGTAAATAGAGCTGCAATGAACATTGTGGTACATGACTCTTTGTGAATTATGGTTTTCTCAGGGTATATGCCCAGTAGTGAGATTGCTGGGTCGTATGGTAGTTCTATTTTCAGTTTTTTAAGGAACTCCATACTATTCTCCATAGTGGCTGTATCAATTTACATTTCCACCAGCAGTGCAAGAGGGTTCCCTTTTCTCCACACCCTCTCCAGCATTTATTGTTTGTAGATTTTTTGATGATGGCCATTCTGACTGGTATGAGGTGACACCTCATTGTAGTTTGATTTGCATTTCTCTAATGATTAATGATGTTGAGCATCCTTTCATGTGTTTGTTGGCAATCTGTATATCTTTTTTGGAGAAATGTCTATTTAGGTCTTCTGCCCATTTTTGGATTGGGTTGTTTGTTTTTTTGATATTGAGCTGCATGAGATACTGGTAAATTTTGGAGATTAATCTTTTGTCAGTTGCTTCATTTGCAAATATTTTCTCCCATTCTGAGGGTTGTCTTTTCCTCTTGTTTATGTTTTCCTATGCTTTGCAAAAGCTTTTAAGTTTCATTAGGTCCCATTTGTTTATTTTTATTTTTATTTCCATTTCTCTAGGAGGTGTGTCAAAAAGGATCTTGCTGTGATTTATGTCATAGAGTGTTCTGCCTATGTTTTCCTCTAAGAGTTTTACAGTGTCTGGCCTTACATTTAGGTCTTTAATCCATTTTGAGTTTATTTTTGTGTATGGTGTTAGGGAATGTTCTAATTTCATTTTTTACATGTAGCTGTCCAGTTTTCCCAGCACCACTTATTGAAGGGGCTGTCTTTTCTCCACTGTATATTCTTGCCTCCTTTATCAAAGATAAGGTGACCATATGTGCGTGGGTTTATCTCTGGGCTTTCTATCCTGTTCTATTGATCTGTATTTCTGTTTTTGTGCCAGTACCATACTGTCTTGATTACTGTAGCTTTATAGTATAGTCTGAAGTCAGGGAGCCTGATTCCTCCAGCTCCGTTTTTCTTTCTCAAGATTGCTTTGGCTATTTGGGGTCTTTTGTGTTTCCATACAAATTGTGAAATATTTTGTCCTAGTTCTGTGAAAAATGCCAGTGGTAGTTTAATAGGGATTGCATTGAATCTGCAGATTGCTTTGGGTAGTATAGTCATTTTCACAATATTGATTCTTCCAATCCAAGAACATGGTATATCTCTCCATCTATTTGTATCATCTTTAATTTCTTTCATCAGTGTCTTATAATTTTCTGCATACAGGTCTTTTGTCTCGTTAGGTAGGTTTATTCCTAGATATTTTATTATTTTTGTTGCAATGGTAAATGGGTATGTTTTCTTAATTTCACTTTCAGATTTGTCATCATTAGTGTATAGGAATGCAGAAGATTTCTGTGCATTAATTTTCTATCCTGCTACTTTACCAAATTCATTGATTAGCTCTAGTAGTATTCTGGTAGCATCTTTAGGATTCTCTATGTATAGGATCATGTCCTCTGCAAACAGTGACAGCTTTACTTCTTCTTTTCCGATTTGGATTCCTTTTATTTCTTTTTCTTCTCTGATTGCTTGGCTAAAACTTCCAGGACTCTGTTGAATAATAGTGGTGAGAGTGGGCAACCTTGTCTTGTTCCTTATCTTGGAGTAAATGGTTTCAGTTGTTCACCCACGCACATATGGTCACCTTATCTTTGATAAAGGAGGCAAGAATATACAGTGGAGAAAAGACAGCCCCTTCAATAAGTGGTGCTGGGAAAACTGGACAGCTACATGTAAAAAATGAAATTAGAACATTCCCTAACACCATACACAAAAATAAACTCAAAATGGATTAAAGACCTAAGGACGATGTTGGCTGTGGGTTGCACACAGCATGCCCAGGGTCTCTTTTAAAAAAGCACTAATTCCATGGGTGAGGGCTTTGCTTTCATGACATAATCACTTCCCAAAGACTCTACCTCCTAATACCATCACCTTGGAGGTTAGGATTTCAACGTATGAATTTGGGTGGAACATAAACATTTAAACCATAGCAGTTACTATCAGGTGAATGGCTTCTAATCAGCAGATTGTGTGTGTGTGTGTGTGTGTGTTGTGCTATGAGGGGAGGGACTGGGAAGAATGAAGACTATTCTTAGATCCTTTCTCCAATGCTCCCAAATCAACACTTTCCATTTTATTGTTTATCATATACGACACTCCCCTTTCTTCTGGTAATACCACTGAAGTCAGCGTTAGAACCAGGGAAACATGATCTCCACAACATTAGTGTTCTCTGCTCATTCCTGCCTTTGCATGGGCTGAGGGAGGAGGAAGCATATACCAACCTCCTCCACTGCCTATTAAGTTACCTTGCTCATTTTTTTCCCCTGGGCTTCCATGTTTCCTGACTAGGCTTTTTCACATTGCCGGGACTATGATTAATGCCACTAGCTCTTTCCATTAAGGTCTAGCGAAGGCTTGTCATTCATTGATTTGGTTTCTACTTTGAGGTTCAAATTTTGTTGTAATGCTCTTCTCAGTCAAACTCATCAATGCCAGCATTTACTGCTCATTATAATTATGATTCTATTTCCTTTACATAATCAATGATCAACTCCTAAAAGCGATTTCCATGAATTTTGGCAGATTTACATTTTTTCTGTCTTCTCTTTCTTTTCAGGTATTTTATTATCAAAATGTCTCACATTTTGTAAAATCCGTGTATTCTCTCCACTCGTGAATATAACTTTTTAAGTGAATAATAAACAAAGTAAATGTGTTTTCAGCTTCTGGGTAATTAATCCATCCAGTGTCTGTGGTCTAGATGAGAAAAATTATAAAGCTTTTGTCAGTCCTACAGAGAGACAGACAACCCAAAGGGAGGTAGGACCATTGCACTCTGTAAGATTCTGCACAAAGATGGGGAGACAGAGTCCCAAACTAAACTGTAATTCACGTGTTTGGACCTGCCCAGTATTAGTCATCTGTCAGCCTGATTATATAGTAATCAGAAGCTTAATAGCAACAAATTACATAGTGCTAAGAAACACTTCAAATGGATTTGTCCCTAAATTCATGGCTTTTGTCATGTCATTATTTTTGTAGCATTTATGTTGTGGTTTAAATTAATACTTTACTATGTTCTGTGTTTCCTTTTTAAACTCGTTCCCCCAAATTCCTCCCAAATACTTTTGACTTAGGAATTTGTGCCTGGAACAAAGTAAGTTCCAATAAATATTTGTTAAATGAATGAATATAAATTGGACAGAATAATACATTCTTTTATTTTTGCCACTGGATTTCTTTGGCAGTCTAATGAAGCCTGTGGACCCTTCTCAGAATAATGTTTTTAATGTATAAAATAAAATACATAAGATTACAAAGGAAATCGAATATATTGGAGAAATAAAGTATTTCTGAAAACTGAGAAAAACTAATACATGGATTTCTTTATCAATCCATTAAATTAAGTGATTGTGTCCAATAACTACCATAATTTTGAAGTACATAATGATGAATATAATGATTTTTTGAGATATCTGCAACAACTGTAATGAGATATGAAAATATCTGAAATTTCCATTGGTGACAGTGTCTGTGCTAAAGTTGCCATCTCCGGATGTTGTCAGCATCTGCTCCATGACGCTGGGTCTGTGTCCTTTCTTTCCTGGGACCCAAAGTAACCCTAGTTGTATCCGGAGTTTCTGAAAGTCTCTCTCGAAGGTTGACCCTTCAGACATTTGCTCTTTGCCTTTCATCTCCTGCAAGCAACCCTCAGAAGTTCCCCTATTCCCACCCTCTCCAGAGGAATAAGTGATACTTCAGACAAGTGAAGGAATGTTAATTCACCACTTCCTGCCTGCCCTCCAATCAACAAAATCTTAAAGACATAGGTCTGATTTTTGTCTTTCACCCTGTGTGGTTTCAATTCTTTAGATGACAACATCATCTTATTTATTTTGGATTTTTTTCTAGTCATTCTGGTTTTAGAATTTTAGAATTTATATTGATTGTCTCTCCCTGTATTTACTGACATCACAACCCAGAAGTTGTGCTCTTACCCAACTGGCTGGAATGATGGTTCCAGCTGCTTCTAGACTTGCTGGACAGCCACCTACATCTTAATACCAAATGCAGAGGGGTCAGTAGGTTGCAACTATATTTTGCGGTAAAGCTCAAAACAAACTGTTTTATCTAAGACTTGACCCCACTTTAAACATTATAGATATTCCCAGGGTTCAATCCTTAGCACTCTTTACTTATCTTCATAATCTTTAATAATTCCCAGGCTTGGTTTCTCTGGGTTCTTCACTCCACTCCCTTGCTTCCTTCTCTGGAGAGCTGGATCCGGCATTTTGTGATCTCTTTCTATTGGTTGGAGTCCTATTATCAATAGACAGTATGATGGTTAATTTTATGTGTCAACTTGGCTAAGCTATGGTATCCAGTTGTTTGGTCCAACATCAGGCCAGATATTGTTGTGCAGGTATTTTTAAGATGTGATTAACATTTAAATCAGTACACTTTGAATAAAGTAGATTACCCTCCATTATGTATGGGTGGGCCTCATCCGACTGGTTGAAGGCCTTGAGAGAAAAGACTGAGGAAGAAGGAGTTCTGCCTCTAGACTGCCTTATGGGTCTCCAGCCTGCTGGCCCACCCTGCGCATTTCATACTTGCCAGCCTCCACAGTTGTGTGAGCAACTTCCTTAAAATCTCTCTCTCTTTCCATCCTAATGGTTCTATTTCTCTGTAGAGCTTAATACAGATTCATTGTCCTGAACCTTGATGAGTTTACCCCCTGACTTTGAGTTTTGTTTCTTTGTTTGGGCTTCTCCCACTGTCATGTTATTTGGATCTGTCCCCACCAATATCTATACATGCCTGTCCCAAACATGATTTTTTCCATTTCTTGGAATATTGGACATTTTATTTTCCAGTGGCCTTTGCTGGCACCAGCTCTGCAGCAGGATCATTTTTCTCCTAACCTCTCCCATTTTTTCTAGTTTTCTTCTGTCTTCTCCCCAGACTAACTTGATGAGGTCCCATAAAGTCTAGTGCCTGAGTCTGAGGAATCTTGATCCTTCTAAACATAGAACATATTCTAAGCACATCATTAGTTCCAGTTATTAAAACATGGATATTTTCCTTGGTAAGTGAATAGATTCATAATCTAGTTTTCAATTCATTTCTTGTGAATTTGGTTAGTGGGGTGTAGTCATCCAGAACCAGTGTGTGTATGATTGAACTAATGAAACTGAATTTTCAGGACCAGCAAAGTTGAGTTGATGAATTGAGTAAAGGTACTTGTGTTAGCTTCCTAGGGCTTCTGTAATAAATTACCTCAAATTTTGTGGCTTAAAACAAAAGAAATTTATTCTCCCTCAGTTCTGGAGGCCAGAAGTTCCAAAATCAAGGACTTCTCTCTAGAGGCTTTAAGGGCAATTTCTTCCTTGCCTCCTCCAGCTTCTGGTGGCTGTTAGCATTCTTCAGCTTCCTTGGTCTGTGGTCCCATCACTCCAAGCTTTGCCTCCATCTTCACATCACCTTCTCCTCTATGTATCTGTGTCAAACTTCCCTCTGTATTTCTCTTGTGTTGCCGTTAAGGCCACCCAGGTAATCCAGGGTAATCTCACCTAAAGGTAACATTCACAGGTTCTGGAGATTAGGATGTGGGCGAATCTTCAGGGAGCCATTTTTTTACCTACCACAATATCCTTTTGCAACAGCCAACTCCCTCTTTGACTTCTCTTAATTTCATGAGCAGTTTCTAATAAAAGTTCTGTCTGAAAACTGCAGGTGGAGTTCTTTGAAATGGGTCAGTATAATGTGTAAATTACACAGTCTACAGAATGGGGATGGGAGCTATATCAAGAATGTTATATCCACATTTTTAGTAGATTTCTTTGCAGATTCAATCATATGAGGCAGAGAGTCTGTAAGAAATTGACCTCGATAGGTCTTGCCATGCAAAATGCATCAAAACAAGGCCCAGGAGCAAAGAGTGTCTGTCATTTGACTTCTGGTGACCCTAATTACTCACACGATAATGAAATCCAAATATATAGTTTCAGATTCAGGATGAGATAGATGCTGTAGTGAAATGGATGTTTGTAACACTACTAGAAGTACAAGAAAGCAGTCAGATCCAGTAGTGATGTATGAAAAATCGGCAAAAAGACTTTCTACAACATTTTTCTTAATAATATTTTAATAATCAGTGAAGCTTTTGCACAATAAATATTTGCTGGATGAATGAATGGATTTCATGGGTATTGTGATATTGCTAGAGGCTGTGGTGGGACAGTTTGTGCTTTCCCTCAGTGTTACAAGGTGGTAAGCAAAAGTGTTTTAAGAAGGAACTTTGCCACACCACTAGGAATCTATGTTAGGAAATCTAACACCATTTATAGCTTTGCTTTTCCAAGGTTTTTTTTCCTGGATGGGTCATCTCCAAGGGAGAATTAGTGTCATTTCTTTTGCATTCAGTCCTTGCATCAGTATCCTTAAAACTAAGAAATAAACTTTTTATTTGATGGATTATTGATAAATTTAAATATTAACATGTCACACTTAACCAGTGACATTTACCTAGTGAAAACCACCAATTGTATCAATACATTTGATTATATTCAATGAAAATTATGACTTTGCCTTAAAATATTTCTTTAAAATGTTTTGAATTTGAAAAACTGACTTCTATGTCCCATTTTATTGATTGATGCCTATACTAGTAAGTTCTCATAACTTTTGGTGGTGTGCATTACCTCCCACTTCAGTTTTGGTGGGAAAGTTATTTTTCTGTACACATCCTTTCCCTAGAAGATTGCTTTGGTTATTAGAGGATGTTGGTCAAAACACTGAACAAGCACATCAAATTTTTTTTCTGAGAGTAAAAGCAATGGCACTTTAGGAGATATTCTAGTGAATAACTGCTCTGACTAAGCTTTCACAGATGTTTGCCTTCATTGGCTGCTATTTTGGGTTCACACTATCAGCAGGAACCAGAAATGTGATTCTCTTTTGACCCTCAATTTTAGCAGAAAATGTACACTGAAGAAGCATGTGGAGGGGGGAAATACGATTAGGAAATACCAGTAGTAGCAATATAATCAACATGCTCAACTAAAGGTCTTTTCTTGTTTTAAAATATCCCCGAGAATTTTAACACCACAGTAAAAGTGCACTCTCAAACATTTTTTGGTTTAGGGAAGACACAAATGGTAGTCTGTGTTGCAAGGCATTCTCAGGACTCAACATAAAACACTGTGTAGGAGAAATTATGTTCTCTTTACATTAGGCCAAGTGACTTGCCTACTAGTCAGGTTTTAAAGAATGAGATGAACTATGTGTTTTCCTTCTTGCATTGAAGCAAATTAAACTTTGTTATTGAACATGACAGTGATTTTTTGAACATCTAGCACATATTTTTTAATATTTTATTTTTATTTCATCTGAATTTGTATTTAAGGAGAGAATATTTTCTTACAGTGTAACTCATTTTTATAACTTTCAGAACATCAAAAATCTTTGAAATGGTAAAAGCAAAGAAATACCTTTTTTGTTCACTTAATTTTAATTTTTTATGCATCAAAAGTCCTTTGAATTTGTTTCCTTTTTCTTGAGTTTATCTGAAAGTAATATGCACACTCAAACACTAATAAGAGTTGTAAACATGTCCACATTCATAGTTCCCATCAAAAAAGAGATATTTCTGAAAAAGGTTACAGTATTCTAAATTCTCTTACCAAGAGGAAAAATATTATGTATTCCAAATTCATGTTAATTACCTATTATAAAAGCCTTGTGAAGTGAAATATCTTGTGAATCCATATCTATTTCCATCTATATCTATATCTTTATATCTATGTCTCTATAACATTTGTTATATTGACAGACTCTTCATATGTGTTACATCAACAATTCAGATTTCTGCTTATTTTTAAGCTGCCCAGAGTGCCAACTAAACGGTTAGTACTGTCATTTCAAGTTAATGTGCAAGGTGGAGTTAAGGGGTTCAAGATAGGGATAGCAGAGTTTCAGGGTACTCAACATGTTCAGATGATTATTTCTTTAAAAATAGATTCTTGGTTGCTATCACACTAGGTTGAAATGATATGTTTATAAAATCGTATACCACAATTGTCATGAATCTTTCTAGATGTCTGTCTAATATAAAAATATACCCAGGAATCAGGGAATTAAATAGTACCGTACAAAGAGTATGGACTTTGGAGTCAGACAGACTTAGATTTGAACTCCATATCTATCTCTTTTTTCCTGTCTCTTGGTTAGTTAATGTTTGTGAGCCTCTGTTTTGCCATCTTTAAAATAGAAATAGTATCATCTTTTGTAAATTAAGTTAGAAAATGTATATAAAATGCTTATTAGAGTACCTGATACATCAAGTCCCCTATAATTATTAATATTTTCCTACCTTTTAAAGACCTGAATTAAATTAAAATAACTCTAGATATAGTCTAATAAAGCAAAAGTCCTTATGTACATTATTACAGTCATTAAGATAAACATAGATTCCTAAAACAAATATGATTGGGTCTATTAGCAATTGAGCTGGGGTCTCTAAGTAACTTAAACTTTCTCCTTTAATAATAGTATAATATAAATAAAGCCAGTAGAGGTATAGCAGTAACGATAGACATTTATTGGGCACTGGGCCATGCATTTTGTTGTATGCACTCTTGTTTAATTCTTACAACAATCTCATGAGACATATACTACTATCATCCCTATTTTAGGAAGGTTCAGTAACTTGCTCAAGGTCACACAATTAGTAAGTGACAAGGCTGGGACTTGAAGTCTATATGACTTCAAGTTGTGCACCTGAATTAAGGTGTGGCAGCGGAAATAGAAAGAGGTATTAAGAGTTAAAATGGATTGGAATTCCTGACTGTTTGGATGGGGCCTAAAGGATAAAGTGGAGTCAAGGCAAGTAAATGCATCACTAGTGGCTCCCTTCTAAGTAGAACAGTTGCAAGTAACGAAAACCCTTATGAGTTAACTTAAGCTCCCCCAAATAATTTATTGTAAGGTTCCAGTAGTGACCCACAGAACCCAAAGCCGGGAATGCAGCTGCTATAGGAACACAGGAAATATTTTTTTCTCTTCTCTGAACATTTGGTTCACTTGTCTCAATGCAGGTGGGCTTCCTTGGCTCCCAACCTCCATGGAACAATTCATCACTGGCCCCCAGCTCCCAAGTTTACCTACTTCAGGTTCAGCTACATAGAGAAACATTCTCTCTTTCTCTCCTAATACAAAGGTAATCAAGCTGACCCAACTGGAATCAGGTGCCCCCAATCCAAGAAACTGTTGCCAGGGCTGCAGAGTTATATAACACAAACTTGGCTTCTGGGAAACAATCCAGGGTGGGAGCAATCCCCAGAAAAGACGGTCTAGGCTGACACCTTCATGTGTGGCCACCACAGTGCCATTCACTAAAAGGAAGTGTCCAGGGTCCTAGGCAGTGGTGATATCAAGGAGGCAGTGAACTGGAGCCTTTATTCTAGAAATGTTTATCCTATCGATGGTGAAAAGTTTGCATTAATGGTGAGTTGGAAATAGCTTTATATTTCAAGACTTTCTGTCTTAGAGACATCATTTGGTACAGAGCACAACATCTGTTCCTGGGTGTCAACAGTATCAACTCTGTATACCGTCAAAGATAAGATAATATCCATTCTGTATTTCCCCCTCTTAAGTCTAGATTGACTCTAGAAAGTTTTAAGTTCAGGTAACAGAGTGCTGTGGTGTAAGGGGTACTCAAAACGTCAGTTTTTGGGGAAAACGTCATAGGTGTGGCGGCTTTTAAAACTTGCCATTTTATGGTTGTGAGCATTTTTTACTTTCTGAGGGTTGAGACTTAAACTTATCTGTGGAACAAACAGTTCCTTTATTTTGGGAAAAGCTACACTGCAAAGCGAATTAAGTTCTTTCCCATTGTTCTTGGGAAAAAAACAATGCAAAGGAGTCATTCAGGAACAGATGCATCCAACAGAGCAGCTTTAGTAAAATAAACTGGGTACACCTTTCAGGAAACTCGTGTCTCCAGCACTGATATTTTCCTTAGAAATGGATTTAGGCCCCCATTCTGACCCTCTTTGGGCCTACCGCTCTCCATAGGGTGAGGAGTCCACAGGGCCAGTGGGACATGCCCTCTTGGAAGCTGCTCTCCCACTTGTTGACCACATTCTGGGTATCAAAGACCCCTTAATTTCCTGCTCAGACATCCCTGACCCTGCTCCCAAGGCCTCTTTACTGAGTCTGATTTCTTGAGAAGGCTTTTAGGCCCAGGCATGTATGGAAAGAGCTTAAAGGAGCAACGTGGTTTGACCACTTGTGAGGTCTTTTACGGTACAGGATGGAGCTGAGTCAAAGGAGAAAAGGGGTGAGACAGGGGTCTCCATGTGTACTCTTGCCCTGGGTACCACAAATGTTAGGGGTGGGGCTGCCCTCCGAGTGGTAGTTCTCACACCTTAATATACAGAAGAATTATGTGAAGGGCTTGTTTAAAATATGTATAGTTTGTACCTCTACACGTGTATATGTTTTTCTATCCAAGAAATTTCCCTCAGGATACCAGCAGTAGAACCCTCCACAACTGTAGGGTTATACTTAGGGCTGACATTTTAACTTTCTGTTGGGGGAGAGACTTCCGGCCGGCTTGCTGTGACCCAGCTTGGAGCAGGTAGACTGGTAGATCATGGGAAATGTGCTGATGGGGGACAAAGATGGTTCTGATGCCTTTTGGAGGCTGTGGCATAAGAACAGTGCCCGCTTGAAGAAAATGGATCATCTAGGGAAGAAGTCAGTCCCATGGCAGAAAATGAGGGCTTCAAAGGTAAGCCTTAGGCTGGGGCAGAAGAGAAATCGCCGTTCTCTCTTTTTGACTTGACAGTTTGTCTAGGAATCTAAGTTGTGGAAATATTTGGGTCATTCTTAGAGGTAGAATTGAGCTGGCCCCCAAAAAAGGAAATAGAATATGTACTCTTGGGGTTGCAGCCCCTGGTCTTTAATTGCCCCTTCGATTGGCAGGTATAAGGATTTGCAGGTTATTTTTCCTTCTCATTCTTCCTAAACTTGAGGAATTGGGTAGAGGCAAGGAAGAAATTAGTGTCCTCTTCTCTTGAGGGCAGAGCGACCATAGGGAGGGCTCATCAGTGCCCAGGGGAGTGTCATTCTCAAGAGGCCATTACCACTATCCCAGCATGGTGGGAAGTTGAAGAGGCCAAATACAAAAATGTATTCCTGAGCACATTTGAGACAGTGTTTGGGAAACTCAGGGGTAGCTGGGGGGACGGTTTGAAGAGAGTTAGTTTCTAGCAACTAAGCTGAAGTGGTTTGTGCTTTTGTAAATTGTCCTGACTGTACTTAGTAATCACAGGCTGGGGCCAGGGACTTTTGGTTCACATTCATGGTCTTTTTGAATGTTTCTTGGTATTTTTATGCTCTGATCACATTCTGATGGGAAAAATACTTTATGCTAGTTTCATGTGGAACTCTGAACAGGAAAATTCAGTTCTGTACTTCCTGGAGGCATAGCTTGACACTACAGTAAGACTAATACAGTGAAAAAGAAGTGTTCCAACAGCATGCTTTGCTGTTGAAGATAGTAATGGTCAGAAATTCATTCGCAGAGGTAGAGATGCTACAGAAAGCATAGAAAGGTTTTTAGGGCAATTAGAACAGGGAAAATATTACCATAAAATTGTGGTTGATGGGAAAGATGAAAATGAAAGGGGGACATTGAAATCTGAGTAACAGGTTCAAATGTTCATTATTAACCAGGCCTTAATGAAACAGTCTATAGTTAATCAAAAGGGAATTAAAAGCTGAGGGCCTGGAAAGGCCCCAATATTTTAAGGGATGGGAGATTGTAAACATATAACTATTCAGGCTGGAAGGACAGGTTTAGGAAGCCCAGAAGATGTGGAGATAAAGTCCAACCACAAACTGAAGCACACCCGAATATTTACTGGCTTAATCTTGGAAGAGGCACCCACACTCTGTGCCCCTATGACACAGTTTTAGAGGGGTAACTGTTCTCTTTGCTTGGATAAATAGATTTGTAACCCCAGGAAGAAATAATGAACTGATAAATCAAAAACTTATAGTTTAATATTTTTATTTTAAATCTGGGAAAACATTTAGTAACTAGGCTTGTAATCAAGCCACTTTTGTATATTCCATTTGCGTTTTAGGCTTAAGAGGATTTGAGCTCCTAAATTTAAAGATTTGGTTTATTAGATATATAAAATTGCTATGAGAAAGATTTTTCTTGTTTTTTATACTGACTTGTCAGGTGAGTTTTTTGTCATTGTAATTTAGGATGTCTAAGTGAATCTGATTAATTAAATGTATAAATAGCTAAATATTTATAAGAGCTACCAAATATAAGCAATATATAAGCATCAATCAAAGGAGAAGTATAAATGATTGTTCTTATTTGGGTATAAAAGTTCATAAAGAAAATAGATTTAAAAATATATTTTAATAAACTGAATAGTAATCAAAACATAAGCAATTGTAAATATGCTTTTCTGGACACAAAAGCCATTTTGGATAATAAAAGCTTATTTGGACCTCAAGTGGTTCATTGTGGCTCCACTACTCCCTTGCTTGTGACATTTAGCAAGTTATTCAACCTCATTGTTTCTTTTTCCTCACTGTAATATGGAGATAATAGTAGGAGTATTTCATGGGGTTGTTATGAGACTTAAATGAGGTATACAATAAAGCACTTAGAACAATATTTGGTATATACTAGGTGTACAATAAATAAATATAGCTCCACATCTCTGCTGTGGCACTGGAAAAAGTTCTGGAAAAGGACCCCAGAGATGGAGGGGCCAGGATGGCTCTGGTTTGCAGCACTTGAGTCTTCCCCTGATTCTTCTCCTCAGCGGTTACTTGGCTTTTGAAACTCATCTATTATAACATTCTTTTACTTGAATAGTTTGAAATCATCTGCACTGTAGTAACAAAGTCCTTAAAAGAAAAACACAGATACATGGCTCTGCAGGGGCATTTGTACATGGTGGTGATGGGCTTACCATAAGCAAACCTATAAAACATATGAATGATAAAAATATTTGACTTCTCAGGTAAAGTTAAGGATTGCTGCTGTGTTCACTGGATGGCAACAATTTGGTTAATGCATGTGATTACTACAGTAAATTGTATGGAGAAATCAGGTATGGAAACAGTGCTTGTGTCAAAGCTGAATTCTGTTTTGATTTAATAAGAGACATGGGCAAGCTGTATTCATGGTTCATCCTCTCCTATACAAGAAGGGTAGAGAGAGTGAGCAGAAGGGAACTTAGATAATAAAGAGCCACATCCTAGGACTTTCCTGGTGGCGCAGTGGTTAAGAATCCATCTGCTAATGCAGGGGACACAGGTTCGAGCCCTGGTCTGGGAAGATCCCACATGCCATGGAGCAAACTAAACCTGTGCACCACAACTACTGAGCCTGCGCTCTAGAGCCCACAAGCCACAACTACTGAGCCTGCGTGCTCTAGGACCTGTGTGCCACAACTACTGAGCCTGCATGCTGCAACTACTGAAACCTGCACTCCTGGAGCCCGTGCTCCATAACAAGAGAAGCCACCACAATAAGAAGCCCATGCACCGCAACGAAGAGTAGCCCCCACTCACCACAACTAGAGAAAGACCACGCACAGCAACGAAGACCCAACACAGCCAAAAAAAAAAAAAAAAAAAAGAAAGAGCCACATCCTACATTCTACCCACATCAGAAAATCTTTGTGTTCTACCAGATATTGGAATTACATGGGAGGAGGGAGATAGGTTACTATCAGATATCAAATACCAAATTAAACTAGCTATTTGTGTAATGGTTAACACTGCACTGCAACTCAGGTAGACATTTTATTAAGCCTGAAGAAGGTGAGAATGTAGGTAACTAAATCTGTGGTTAAAAGACTCATGGAATGTGGGAATCACAAACTCTGTCACTTGATTGTTGCTTATTTTGAATTACCAGTCCAACTGTTACTACAAAATCATAGAATCACATGACACTTCACCTGTTTCAAGTCATCCACATCCTTCTAATACAGCTTCTCAACAAGACTAATTTGATTTTGCTTTTCATAAAGACTCTCAGGGAAGAGATTTTATGACTTCCCTTGTTAGTGCTTTCATAGCTGTCAGCCTACATCACTAGGAAATCTTTCCTGGTGTCTCTTAGGAAATCCCCTGAAAATTAATGAGTAACTAAATCTTGCTCCTGAGTGGGAGGGAAAGATAATGGAATATGAGTCTGCTGAACCAAAGGTGAATGGAACTTCAGTTTATTTGATGTCTGAGCTTCCAGAAGTGGTGAGGCAACTTCTGTAGGTGAATCACAGACTAGAAGGAGACGTGGTTGGCCCTGACACACCCACTTTGTTTCAGGGAGAGTCAAATGAAACTGTGCCAGGGAGTACTACTGTAAAACATAACAGAACCTCAGCTCACTCTGGAACATTTTAGAAAATTGGAAACAGCCATGGATGTGGTATTCATCATTAAAAAAATTTCATTGTAGAGTAAAGGGACCTTAAGGGATTCTTCCTTATTTTTAAATGTATATTCAATTTTCAATGACTACTTTGAAATTATAACATATAGTTCAAAATAGAATGGCTTATTAAACAGTCAGTTTGCTGAGTTAGGGTTGGAGCAGATGGGACTGTTTTAGAAATGGCTGAGGTGGTGACATCATATGTCATGGCCATTAAGGTGAGGAAAATAAGGGAATACTCCAATGTATCTTCAAATGGCAGCTACTCAAGAAAAAAAAAAGGTCAGATATGGATACAGATTGAAAATCAAGTCAAAATAAGATTAGATAACTCTTGGTAAATTAGTTAGTGGCAGAGAAGTGTTAAACAGCCATTTAA
The DNA here is from genome assembly GCF_965194825.1 of Balaenoptera physalus. Lineage (NCBI taxonomy): Eukaryota > Metazoa > Chordata > Mammalia > Artiodactyla > Balaenopteridae > Balaenoptera > Balaenoptera physalus. The sequence goes on from NC_138890.1 coordinate 128,509,317, forward strand.
ACATTGGAGAAAATTTCTAAGAGAATTACTGCAGTTTCTAAGCTGGGGCTCGAGGAATGATGGATTGGGCCAAACCAGGAAAATCAGGGGGCAGAAATCTGTTCTACAAGACAAGGTTGTCACTGTCACCACTATTATTCAACATAGTTTTGGAAGTTTTAGCCAAGCAATCAGAGAAGAAAAAGAAATAAAAGGAATCCAAATTGGAAAAGAAGAAGTAAAGCTGTCACTGTTTGCAGATGACATGATATTATACATAGAGAATCCTAAAGATGCTACCAGAATACTACTAGAGGTAATCAATGAATTTGGTAAAGTAGCAGGATACAAAATTAATGCACAGAAATCTCTTGCATTCTTATACACTAATGACAAAAAACCTGAAAGAGAAATTAAGGAAACACTCCCATTTACCATTGCAACAAAAAGAATAAAATACCTAGGAATAAACCTATCTAAGGAGACAAAAGACCTGTATGCAGATATAAGACACTGATGAAAGAAATGAAAGATGATACAAACAGATGGAGAGATATACCATGTTCTTGGATTGGAAGAATCAACATTGTGAAAATGACTATACTACCCAAAGAATCTGCAGATTCAGTGCGATCCCTATCAAACTACCAATGGCATTTTTCACAGAACTAGAACAAAAAATTTCACGATTTGTATGGAAACACAAAAGACCCTGAATAGCCAAAGCAATCTTGAGAAAGAAAAACGGAGCTGGAGGAATCAGGCTCCCTGACTTCAGACTATACTATAAAGCTACAGTAATCAAGAGAGTATGGTACTGGCACAAAAACAGAAATATAGATCAATAGAACAGGATAGAAAGCCCAGAGATAAACCCACTCACCTATGGTCAACTAATCTACAACAAAGTAGGCAAGGATATACAATGGAGAAAAGACAGTCTCTTCAATAAGTGGTGCTGGGAAAACTGGACAGCTACATGTAAAAGAATGAAATTAGAACACTCCCTAACACCATACACAAAAATAAACTCAAAATGGATTAAAGACCTAAATGTAAGGCCAGACACTATCAAACTCTTAGAGGAAAACATAGGCAGAACACTCTAGGACATAAATCACAGCAAGATCCTTTTTGACCTACCTCCTAGAGAATGGAAATAAAAACAAAAATAAACAAATGGGACCTGATGAAACTTAAAAGCTTTTGCACAGCAAAGGAAACCATAAAGAAGAGGAAAAGACAACCCTCAGAATGGGAGAAAATATTTGCAAATGAAGCAACTGACAAAGGATTAATCTCCAAAATTTACCAGCAGCTCATGCAGCTCAATACCAAAAAAACAAACACCCCAATCCAAAAATGGGCAGAAGACGTAAATAGACATTTCTCCAAAGAAGATATACAGATTGCCAACAAACACATGAAAGGATGCTCAACATCACTAATCATTAGAGAAATGCAAATCAAAACTACAATGAGGTATTACCTCATACCAGTCAGAATGGCCATCATCAAAAAATCTACAAACAATAAATGCTGGAGAGGGTGTGGAGAAAAGGAAACCCTCTTACACTGTTGGTGGAATGTAAATTGATACAGCCACTATAGAGAACAGTATGGAGGTTCCTTAAAAAACTGAAAATAGAACTACCATACGATCCAGCAATCCCACTACTGGGCATATACCCTGAGAAAACCATAATTCAAAAAAGAGTCATGTACCACAATGTTCATTGCTGCTCTATTTACAATAGCCAGGACATGGAAACAACCTAAGTGTCCATTGACAGATGAATGGATAAAGAAGATGTGGCACATATATACAATGGAATATTACTCAGCCATAAAAAGAAACGAAATTGAGTTATTTGTAGTGAGGTGGTTGGACCTAGAGTCTGTCACACAGAGCGAAGTAAATCAGAAAGAGAAAAGCAAATACTGTGTGCTAACACATATATATGGAATCTAAAAAAAAAAAAAAAAGGCTCTGAAGAACCTAGGGGCAGGACAGGAATAAAGATGCAGATGTAGAGAATGGACTTGAGGACACAGGGAGTGGGAAGGGTAAGCTGGGACAAAATGAGAGCGTGGCATGGACACATATACACTACCAAATGTAAAATAGATAGCTAGTGGGAAGCAGCCGCATAGCACAGGGAGATCAGCTCGGTGCTTTGTGTCCACCTAGAGGGGTGGGATAGGGAGGGTGGGAGGGAGGGAGACGCAAGAGGGAGGAGATATGGGGATATATGTATATGTATAGCTGATTCACTTTGTTATAAAGCAGAAACTAACACACCATTGTAAAGCAATTATACTCCAATAAAGATGTTTAAAAAAACCTAACAAACTAGTGAATATAACAAAAAAGTATGCTCACAGATATAGAGAACAAACTAGCATTTACCAGTGGTGGGGGAAGGGCAATATAGGGATGGGGGAGCAGGAGGCACAAACTTTTGGGTGTAAGGTAAGCTCAAGGATATATTGTACAACATGGGGCCTATAGCCAATATTTTGTCATAACAGTAAATGGAAAGTAATCTTTAAAAATCATATTAAAAAAAAAAAGAAATCTGTTCTAGTAAAGAACCCTAGAATAAAGCCAAGGGATAGGGGATTAGTCCAAGTAGGGTTTGGAGGTGGAGTGAGGAAAAAAGATAGGCAAGATGTAAGTATCAAGAACATAGCTTCAATTCAAACCCCAAGTTCAGGTTTCAGTCCTAGTAAAAGCAGTGAAGACAACAGCCTAAAGTTCTGAGCGGCAGAAAATCAACACAGATCTAGACAAGTAGGAGAGAGCCACCCTGGTCTTAAGGTGCTTTGGTGCAAATTAGTAAAAGCCACCCCTTCTTCTGGGAGATGGCGCTCAATGTCAAGTCTCAAGGATTGGTGAGTGAATTGTAGGTTGATGTCAGCTTCCAAAAACCAGGGCCCACATGTGGGATCCAACTACACAAATGCGCACAGTGGCTCTGCGAGAGCGATTGCATCAGTGTATCACCCACATCATTAGTTCTCATCCTAGGACCCCGGCACCTACCCACTGATTCACAATTTCTGGGGGTAGGGTCCTGGAATCAGTATTTTGTCCCTTAAGATAAAAAAGTATCATATATATATATACACGTGTGTGTATGTGTGTGTGTGTGTATATATATATAAAGTATTGTATATATACACACACATACATATATGTATTTTTTTTTGCAGAAGTAGTACCTGCCGATGCCTCTTGAAGTCAAAATGAAACAAGAATATGCATGAAGACAAAACTGAAAGCCTACCTTCCTCTTTCTACCCCACCCCCAAGGCCCTAGGATTAGCCACTCCTGATAGATTTTGTTTGTGCATATAAAAATGTATTTGTATTATCTATATTAACGTCTCATACAGGATAAAAAATTGTGAAATAGTATTCACAAGGTTTCCTATGCATTTCCCACTCCTCTCACCATGAAAAAAAGAATTCTTGCCTACTTGGAACTCAGGATCTTGGTTGTAGAGATGAAGAAAATGAGCTAAAGGAGACATAGAACTTGAATGAGCCTGAGATGATTGTATCAGTCAGGATCATGGCAGGAATCAGATGGCACACTCAAGCTGGGGCACGGAGAAAAGCTTAACTGAAGGACTGTTTACAGAGGGGTGGGCAGGGTTTAAAGAAGCTACCCAGAGGTGTGGAAGTACCCCAGGGCTAATAACACCTGGGAGCTGCTACCACCTCCAGACACATGGCAAGGAGTGCTGGCTGTTGCTGCTGGGACCCAGGCTGACAACTCAGCAGGGAGCGATCTGAGGGGAAAAAGAACTTGACCTCCCTCTCCTCGCTTCCTTCTGCTTCCTGTCAAGTCTCCCCACTGGCCCAGCTCAATTGGAAGCCAGAAGGCAAAGGGGCCTGGTGATATCATCCGTTTAGGTCAGCCTCAGAGCAGGCCACAGAGCAGGAGAGCAAAGGAGGCTGGAGGGGCAACTGGAGGATATCCAGCACAACATGTTTCTGAAAATATGTATCTTAGCAGGCAGGAGAAGTGACGGAAAACATTGCCAGAGCCCTGCATGAAAAGAAAAAGAGGGGTTGGGGTATTTAGAGAAAGCAGAAGATCCTTTAGTGACAGATCACTATGCTGTTGCTGCTGGTGCTGGGGTGTGTGTGTGCGTGTGTGTGTGTGTGCATATGTGTGTGTGTGTGTGTGTGTGAGAGAGGGAGAGAGAGAGAGAGAGAGAGAGAGAGAGATAAAAGAGATTTTAAAGAAAGTTGCCACAGATTATAAATTGAATGCTCTTTAATGGTTACAAGACACTGTGCTTCTTTTTCAAATATTCTGGTTTTGTTGGAATGCTGGTTTACTTTTTTCCCTTCAAATATGTACAGGGATTTTTATACAAGGAGGTTCATTATGGCATATCCTTAGGTGCAGAGAAAAAAACTAGAAGGAGATATAAAAAAATGTTCACTGATTTAATTTCTAGAAAATGGAATTATAGCTGACTTTGTTTTTTTTTAATGTGGGAGATTCTTGGTATTTTGATTATTATTTATTTATTTATTTATTTATTTATTTATTTTTGGCTGTGTTGGGTCTTCGTTGCTGCGTGCGGGCTTTCTCTAGTTGTGGCAAGCGTGGGCCACTCTTCATCGCGGTGCGCGGGCCTCTCACCATCGCGGCCTCTCTTGTTGCGGAGCACAGGCTCCAGACGCGCAGGCTCAGTAGTTGTGGCTCACGGGCCTTGTTGCTCCGCGGCATGTGGGATCTTCCCAGACCAGGGCTCGAACCCGTGTCCCCTGCATTGGCAGACAGATTCTCAACCACTGCACCACCAGGGAAGCCCATAGCTGACTTTTATTTCTTATTTTGTGCTTTTTAGCATTTTCCAAACTTTTGGCCATAAAGATGCATTATTTTACAGTAACTCAGTCTTGGGCCTAGGTCCTTTTCCTTTCTTATCTTTACTCCTCCTAGGTGATCTCATCCATTCTCACAGGTTTAAACATCATCCATATGCTGAAAACTCCCCCATTTACATTTCTAGCTCTGACTTCTCTCCTGAGATCCAGACTTATTTGCCAACTGCTCCCTGACATCACCCCTGGGCTGCCTGATAGACATCTCAAAGTCAACATGTCTGAAACAGAGGTCTCAACTTAACCCCCTCTCCCTCTAATTGCCTGATCTCTCCTTTCCCAGGACTGGGGGTTTAAAAATTATATTTTGCATAGTCAATCCACATGTTACAAAACGTAAAAGGTACAAAAGGTTAATCATTGTAAAAGATGTTCCTGTCCTAACCCAGGTTTTGTTTCCCTGTTCCCTGTCTATCAAGTTTTCCTTCCCTAAAACATTGTCTGAACTTTTATCTTCTTTGCGCATACGAATATATGTGAATATACATTTTTATATTTTTGAATTTTACATAAAAGTTAGCATATTTTAATCCACTGCTCAGCATCTTGTATTTTCTCTTAACAGCCCCTCTTGGAGATATTTCTATCTATACCAGTATAGATAGAGCTGTTCATTCTTTTTAATATCTGCATAGCATTCCATTATGTGAATAGGGTTAATTTTTTTTAAACAAGCCCTTATCCTGAGGCTAGACTATTTGCATTCCAGTTATATTATGTGTGATACAAATTATACCATATCAGGATTACTATTATATAACTGTCTTTTTTCACCCATCAATATATAGTGGGCACTATTCCATATTAGTGCCCACAGGGCTACCACTTTTTTAAAAAATCACAGCCTTCACATTTTATAATATGAATGTGCCATAATTCACCCAACCACACCTTTGTTTATGAGCATTTGCTTTTCGGTAGTCTTTTGCTTTCATAAGCAATAGTGTGATGGACATCTCCCTCCAATTCCCTGTGGTGGTGTTCACCACACCTTATTTCTTTTTCTCCAGAGCACACAGCTAGTCTACATTTCCCAAGCTCCCTTCCAGGTAGAGAGAGCAAGTTCTCGTCATCCAGTTCTGACAAACAATACGGGTCAAAGTGATGTTTTCCACTTCTACACCTGGTCCATAAACATCTCCCACACCATCCTCTGTATGTTCTCTTTCCCCAACTTCCAACTTAATAGAGGGGACTCCAAGGACCTAGAGAAGGATGGAGTCACCACATAGCTCTCTGAATGACGTGTGAGCAGAGCCCCCCTGTTGACTTGCATTGGCCTGTGATATGAGCACAAAATACACACATTGTATTGAGCCACTGAGATTTTAAAGGTTATTTTTCAGTTTGTCTGTCCTAAATAATACGCACATATCTATGCTTCTACATAGAAGCATTAGAAGCATCTATTTTTGTAGGATGAATTTTGAGAATCGCTAAGCCTAAATGGCCTAAACATTTAAAATTTGACATTTATTGTCAGTTTGTTCTCCAGAAAGTGTACATTAGCTAATACTCCCTCCATAAAAGCATGAAAATGGTCAAGGAGAATGAAAATATCTCTTCTATTTATTTTATAAAATAGGTATGAGGGAGTAATTAAAGTGGAATCTAAAAAAAAAAAATTAAAGCTTTAACATTGCAATGACATTAAAGGTTTAAATGGTAAATATACAGATTAGTATTGTCTAAAAGATTATTGGTTTCCAGTGTTGATGGGGGTGAGAGAGTATCTGCATTTAGTTGAAGAGCTCTGTATGTGATTCTGATGCCAGGTTTGGAAACCACTAGCCTGATGTGTTGTGGATTTCAAGTGGCTAAATGCTGTGTATTCAATGGTGCCCCTCATAAAGTATCACGGAGTCCATATACACCAATAGAAGAATCTTTTCTAGCTTGTCTCAGTCTAGAAGTTGTACTTCTACTCTTTTTGCCTCTAGCAGGCTTTAGAAGTAATCCTATCATCATAACACAGACAGAATAGCGCGTTAGGGGCAGAGAGCCCTCAAAGCACTAAGAGCTGTAGGACTGAATGAATAGATAGAGAAACAATCCCAACATAGCAGCTCACTAGTAGCAGACATTTTGCAGAAGTGTCTTGGTGAAAAGCAAAGATTTTTTTAGAAATCAACTGAGGAACACTTTGTCTGAATTTGTTCAAAATTCAGAAGAAAAAATAGACAACCAAAAGCAGGAATTGATTGATTATTTTCCACAGTTGGGATTGGCCAGCACAATTCAAGAAGGTAATCATGTCTTTAAAGAAGAAATAATCAGCAGAAACTCATCAAATACATAAAGGAAAAGAGAACTAGACCAGAGCAGATTCCACTCCCTACTCAACATGTGCCAGAAGGATTTATTAAATCCTAGTGAGAAAAAAATGGAAGTTAAAATTGGAATTCTAAATGTGTGTGTGTATATATATATATATATATATATATATATATATATATATATTCTAAAAATGACTATATTGCAAACTGTACATGGGTCTTATTTTCTTAGTGTGGGCTGGATTCTCAATTAATCCTATAATTGTCTTTAATAAAATCCCAAGTTAATTCTTATAGATATTCTTATCAGACTGGGAACACATGCAATCCTAGCTGACAAGTGCAGTGATTACAAGTGCAGTGATGACAAGTGATTCTGGTGCTTAGAATGGTCACTTTAGATCAACCACATGCCTTTGAAAGTGGTGTCTTTATAAGACATGTTTCTGTCAATGGCATGCATTTTCCATAGGCTCTCAGCTTTGGAAAGATCTGGTGGCAGTGTTAACTCCCAGTCATAGGCAGGCTGGGATTCAAAGACATAAAATCAATTTGTTAGTGGGAGGGTTCTGGGATGCCCAGAAAGGGCTGTGCTGTAGAGGTAAATGCTGGGTCATTGACATGGTCAAAGAACAATTGGAAAGGCTGATTTGACATTAAGCTACCTACCTGGGGTTCCTTACTCTCCCAGGTTAACAATCTGGGAGAGTAAGGAACCCCAGTATTGAACTCAGAGGCTGAGGGAGGAGGACATTTGATAGCTCTAATTTTAAATATTGAAGGACTACAGGGATAGGTGTCTTGCTGGAGTACACTAGGTGGCTTATTTTATTTTATTTTTTGGTGTAGTACTTTCTGGAAGACTGGGAGAAAAGCAGAATTTTGATTTTCATCTCTGAAATAGCTATATACAGTTATATACTGTACAGATACTGTAGGAGATAAACACATATTCCACCTTCCTCTTTTATTATAAAACCCCAATTAAAAAAAAAACCCAATTTTTGTAAGTAATTTATCTTCTTCCACTCTACCTTGCACTTCATGAAGCCAGTCTTGGTAATTCTGTTTCTATTGCTACTGATTGGTTTAGGAATAGCTATGTGATTCAGTTCTGAGCCACTGAGATTTGAGGAGACACTGGCAGCGAAGTTTCTGAGACAGGTTTCCTTCTTCTTAAAAAGAGGCACAGGAAGAACAGATATAATTGTTCATATATGGCAGCCATCTTGCAACCATGAGGCAACTAGCCTGAAGACAAAGTCAACATGAGAGAATGGCAGAGCACAGAGCTGGGAAGTACCTGCATCCTTGATGGGACACTGAGCAATTGAATGGAGCAACCCTGGAGCTGCCTGTCTTATGTGAGATAATAAATGTTCATTGTTTAAGGCAGTCGAGTTAAGCTTTCTGTTACTTGCAGTTAAAAGCCAACTATCTGATGCTTTCCTAAGAAAAGTCCCCACAAATCACCTGATGGCAGTGTCTTGATAGAAAGTGCACAGTTCTAAGAAGGAAATGAAAGGTCTTGTTTAGACTCTGTCACAAAATTGTAAACAGGAGTGAAAAGGACTTCCCTTGTTTGCTAGGGAAAGCTTCAAGAGGTTTCCATAAATTTTAGGAATTCTGAAGACAACTGTGAGTGTGTGTGTTATGTATTCATGATTTTAAACTTAACGGAGAGCTCTTTTCGTACTTTTGTCTTAACAGTATAAATGAATGTTTCAAAGCCACTGCAGTTATTATTTCTTGAAAAGGTACTAGATGAAGGAATGAAGGTGGCTAATGTCAGTGAGTGCTCACTAAGCCCTGGGCATGTGCTGAGTGCTTTACATAAGTTATCTTCATTGTTCTTCAAAACAATCCTATGAAGTAGGTTCTATTATCATTCCCATTTTACCAGGGAAGACATTATGGCTGAGAGAGTTTATATAACTTGTCTAAAGTCACAAGTAAGTAGTAAGTACTGAGGTCTGAACCCGAGGTCTGTGTGACTCTAAACGCCAGACACTGAAGTCTTACACTGGGCACAAGGACATATTGGCCACTTTCCAGAGTCTTCCTTTGGTTGTTTTCCTTCACAGACCCAGAAGCAATGTCTGGAGGTTCCCTTGTTAGTTATGCAAACAGTCAATCTGGTTACACAATAAAGGAGAGAGGCCAATTCTGGCACTAATTTTAGGGCAAACCACAGATGTCTTTGATGTTTTCATTGTACATGAGAACAGAGCCAGTGATCTGACAGCTGCTGGCAGCTCTGATCAAACATGCAGAATATTAAGGCAGCTTTATCTCAGCGCCTAATTACAGCTGGTACAGAGGAAATTTATTTTGCAAAGGGGGAGATGTCAAATGGTATAAATGCAATATATAACCAGATATGATTGCCTCATTCTATTTCCTCAGGGCTGTCCAATTACAGAGCATTTTTGGAAAAGTGTTTATTAAATGATGTTCCTCTCAACTTTATTTTAAATATTGTTGGAACAGCTCAACAGCCTTATTGTCTTATACTTCAATTTATGTTCTTCAGTGTAAAATATATCCAGTACTTAATTTCAAAAAGAATTGTAATTATGACATTCTTATCCAGTCCAGACTTTTACACCCACATAGCAATGTAATAGGACCATAATTTAATGTCTTTTACTATCAAAAATTGTTTCATATTAGTAATGATGGAGAAATGGCTTTATAATGCCAATAAGAGACAAAGAGCTAATAGTTGGCTACTTCAAATACCCGTAATCATAGCTGGATGAGGCTCTGCTTCACATGTTTGGCCAAAGGTGCTGCAAGCTATGTGAGGTTGGAACCAATGTGCCCAGATTTCCTTCAGGGAAGGGCTTGTTGCCCAGCTGTGGGAGGGCACTCCAGCCGTTTGCTCCTTCAAGATCTGCCTCAGCTGTAGAGACAACCTCATGATGCCATGCCATTCCAGGGACTGAGTGAAGAGGGGTACAAAGGCCTGGCACTCAGCCTGGTATGGGAGACTCTGAGGGGCAAGTCTCCCTCTAGAGCTCTTCCTCTGCTCAACCTTCCTCCTTCCCCTTCCTTTCAGTGCTGATCTCTCATAAACATCTTACATCCCAGATTCCATCTCTGCATTTCTCAGCATCTGCTTGTAGAGAACCCAGCCTGTGACACCATGTAAAGTAAATCACCTTAAAACAGTTCTACTTCTGGGAGGATGATCTTTCAGCCATTGTTTGAGAGTAGACTATATGTTGAGTTAAAAGTCCATTGATGACTTTCATTATTAAATTGACACATTAAAATTAATCAATTAATTATATACCAGAAATTTAATTTTTCTCAACATACTGAAATGCATTGCTAAAACAGTACTCTTTAAAAAAAAAAAAACTTTCTTGACTTCATTGTAGCATCTGACTCTCTAAGCCCCTCTCTCCTTAAACCTTTTCCCTTTCATTTAAAAGAAAAAAACATACTTCTGACTGTTCCATTATAATTGGTGCTTGCTGCCTGCTTTATGATGCTGTACCCCAAGATTCTGTTCTTGACCTTTGCTCTTCTAGTCACTTTTCCCAGAACACTTATCGCATGACTTCAACATCTGCTTAGACGCTGGTTATGTCCATTTTCAAGTTTATGATTCAGGCCTTGTTGCTGAGCTCCAGAGCCATATAATTTCCCCAAACAAAAATACCCCGACTGAAATGTTTTATCTCCACATCCTTCCTTCCAAAACACCCCAAAATGTAAATAATGAACAATGGTAACATATTTATCCTCAAGCAGTCCTGTATCCATGAATAGTACCACTACTCACCCTGTGATCTTAGCTTGAAGTATGGGGAAACAACCTAGACTTCCTCCCAGAAACTCTCCATATCCAAGCAGTCCTGAGACCTTAGATTCTCCCTTCTAATCAGCTTGAGTCATTTCACCTCTTTCTTTCCACCGTCTTTTATCCTCTCTTCCATGGGTGGCTTAAAGTCTCCAATATAGATAGTCCTATAGCCCTTCTCCTTAAACCCATCCTTTTTTTTCTCTACCATCTGATCAAGCTATGTCACTGCTGAAAATCTCATGGCTGCCAGCTTAACACACGAGGTCCTTCATGATATGGGCCTTATCTATCTAGTCTCATTGTCAGTCATTTTTCAGGGTCTACCCTGAGCCCTGGGGATAAACACATCAGGCAGAGCCACGTTCTGGTGCCTTAGCAAGATGCGGTTGCTTCTGCCCTCTACAGGAATGCGCTTTCTGTTCCCCCTTATCCTCTCTTCAACTGGCTCTTCCCCATCCTTCAAAACTCAGCTCCTGCTGAGACCACTTTTGGAAAGATCTTCCCAGACCCTTCTCCCCTCGCACCTGAGCACATATCTATCAAGGCATTTATCATATTGTGAAGGGATTTGTTCATTCAAACTGGTCTACAAAACTCTTTGAGAACAGGGGTTATACTTTATAAGAGTTTATATCAGGATATATACCATAGTGCCTATCACATAGTAGGCTTCATAATGTGTTTGTGAGATGAATGGAAATGAAGTTGTTTAAAAATGTACTTACTTTTCAATGAACCATTGTAATGGCAGATTTGTAAAATGCACATGCACATATTGATATTTTACCATGTCAACCCTTGACACATTTTAGAAAAGGTTTTTATCAATACTATGTATCACACACACACAGATTAGCAAAATTTGCATTGGTTTTTACTTTAAAAATTATCTATAACAAAATTATTGATATATAAATTATATGTAATATAAAATTATTTTCAGATAATTTTATAGTATATGCTTTATTATATTTATATATTATACAATATAAATTATTTCTAGATATTATGACATTTATATATAATAATGTATACCTTATATATTTTATTATTTATTGTATATGTATATATATAGTTTTTGGTTGCATTGGGTCTTCATTGCTGCATGTAGGCTTTCTCCAGTTGTGGCGAGCAGGGGCTACGCTCTTCGTTGCGGTGTGTGGGCTTCTCATTGCGGTGGCTACTCTTGTTGCAGAGCATGGGCTCTAGGCGCGTGGGCTTCAGTAGTTGTGGCACACGGGCTCAGTAGTTGTGGCTCGCGGGCTTAGTTGCTCCGCGACATGTGGGATCTTCCCGGACCAGGGATCGAACCTGTGTCCCCTGAATTGTCAGGCAGATTCTTAACCAGGGAAGTTAAGTTGCACCCCCTAGGGAAGTCCTTATTGTATATTTTTAATATAGATTTCTATAGCTATATAATATGTGTTATAAAATTATTTATATAGATAATTTTTAAAAACTATTTATTATAGGTAATTTTAAATGCAATATAAAATTATTTTAATATAGTTTTGAAAGGAAAAGCCAGTCTACATTGGCTAATGATCTACATTGGCTAATAATCTACATGTTGCTAATGAAGACTTTTGAGTAGGTGTAGTGTTTTTCATGGAGTAGCTGACACACAGTTTCTGCCTCTTCAAACTGATTGTCAACATATGGGTAAATAACAATCTGCTGACTTTGAAAAATTAGTTATAATCCATTTCACATAATGCATGCAAAGCACAGCAGGCAATGGCCCATAACTGAAGGATTAATTTTGGGCCTTAGGGTGGTTTTTAAAATTCACAGGCTGATAGAATGTTACACCCCATATGGACCCAGAATATTCTCATCAGGGAGTTTCCTCCTACAGAATATGACATGTACTGGGTACCAGGAGAGAGAGAAGTTCTCTATCCATCAGCACAGCAGCTGGAGATCTTCCCTGATGATAAGGTGAGCAGAGGGCTGAAAGTGCTTTAGAAGAATTTGAATGGGACCTGAAATGGAACAAATCTGTAAAACCACTTAGGTCAGTTCTAATTTTTCTGCTATCAAAGGCACACTGCGGCATTTTCTTGTCTCATGCCTGAACTTTATCCTGCTAAAATTGCTCTATGTGCACTGCTCCCTTCAGATCTTAATGGCTTACCAGCGTGGAATGAGAAGCTGCCATGTGACTTTTCTATCTCTTACATCTCTTCAGTGACTTTCTCTCTTTACTCCCACCCATCTGCATCAATATATACCATTTCCTTTAAAAGTCTGCGCCTGTTCTTTACCTCCAGTTACTGCTTTCCTCTCCTGTTTGTCTTGGTCTTGTAGGACCCTTTCTGAATCTCTCAGGAGGGATCTCTCCAAGCCCCATTTTTCACCAGTCTAATTCCAACCAGCCTGTGCTGGTTGGGAAGTAGGAGAAAAGAAACTCTTGCTACTAACCTGCATGGTCCTCTCTGCTCTTGGGTAGGGGTATGAGTGTTTTTATGAACTATTCTCATTAGTATGAAATGCCTAACAAAGCAGTGATTTGGCAAGCCTGAAGTCACACAGTGGGGCTCATAGCAACTTGCTTCTACTAGCAACATGAAAATTAGAAACACTTCCTTGCCAAGTGGCTTTGAATCAGCTAGAATTGGGGGAACAATGAGTCTGGATGCCCTTTGCTGAAGGTGATAAGGCTTTAGAGTATTTGTTAATTGTCCAATCCTTTGTTTAGAGAGGCGAAATATACAGACATGCATTAAAAACATTCCTCCGTTCCTTATTAGGCTTTATGTTATTTTTAGTAAGAATGCTTGAGTTTGCAAGTAAAGCTTATAAATCACTTCTCAGATAACTTTGCAAAATGAAGCTAAAAGATGATTTTTAAAGAATCAAAAATAGCATATGTGATTTATAGCTGAATCAGGAATGCATTTGATGTTTTTAAGAAAGGAATAATTGACTAAAATTTAAATTATCTGCTTTCCCTAAAAACCCAGAGCTGAGCAACAAAAAGAAATGGTGAGAGTTATGCTGGGTATGTGTGGGGGAAGGAGGTGGGTCTAAACTGGGAATGAAATTTCTTGGAGAAAACCTACAAAACTGGCCAAGCACACATGGATTGAGTGACTTCATTTAGTTGGAGAAGGAGTACTGAGCCCCGCACTGAACTCAGATGTCTTCCCCTAGGAGAAATGATCTCTCTTTTCTTGGAATGGCTGTAGCACTGAAAGTCTGTTCCACCCTTTGGCACTTATCTTATGCTATCCTGTAATAATATCTCTTTTAGAAATGTTTTATCTCTTCATTGTAACAGTTCTCTTTTTACATGTCTGATTCACCTAGGATCTCCGTTCATTCCAGGTGGCCTGAGGCAGCTCTGGTTTATACCTGTTGCCATGGTATAATTATTAATAGTGCCCCTTTCACTCTCAAAAGTGTCCTGGTTTGGATGATAACTTACAAGATTACCACAGCCTTACCCCAACTACACTGAAATCTCCTATGCAAGAAACAAAACACTAGGAGTTTGAAGAGATCTCAATGAAGGGATTATTTACTGAAGTGTGGTCAAGGTTAAGGGAATCAAGAAAGGATGTTAAGGTATCAGGCCTGAAACAAAGGGTGGAAATGATGTTATGGGAGCCCATGTGAGAGGTAGAGCCTTAGAAGAGGGTCAGCCCTAGAGAAGCCATGGTCTTGGAAGGACTCAAACACTACAGAACTGGCCAAGAAAGAAAAGCAATTCCTTACCACTCTGTCCTCCTATCATTGGTCTCCTGACTGTGCCTTCTATTGGCTGAAAACAAATGGAAGCCAAAAGGCAAAGGAGCCCTGGTGAGAAAGTTGGAAGGTGTTAGCTTCCCTCAGAGAAAGGGCAGAAAAAGGCAGAGGATGGATTGAGGGAGTCAGGGAGTTGGGGATCAGTGGGAACTGGCAAACAGAGACTATAGTTCCTTAAATGGAGTCTCCTGTCTTCAAGTCGATTAAAAAAACATCTGTGGGCACACACATGCAAAACATTGCAGGAAAGGCCACAACGAGCAAGATTTGGCAGCTACTTCAAGGAATATACTCTCTTTGTTGGCGGAACAAGAAATAAACTTAAGAAAGTTAAACTATAATACTGAAGGAAAATAACAGTTGAGTTCAGCAATATAAAAGAGGTGCTTAGCAGTACATGTTGTTTGTTGGATTAATGGTTATAGACCCTAGATGTTAAAGGAATTCAAAGGATGAAATATCACAATGAGCTGGAAGAATTTGAAAAAGAATTTATGGAAGTGGAAAGGTTTTCAGTGGCACCAAAATCAAAGCCACAGTGGCAAGGAGAAGTAGGCCTTCTTTGGGTGAATGGCATGAAAGGAGCATAGGTGTCAATGTGAAACACATCTTCCCCTGGTAGGAGAGCTGGAGACCCTTCAAAGATTTTCAAAAATTTCAGAACTGTCCCAGGATATTACTTATGGAAGTGTCTAAAGGGAATTAATTGGGTTGTAAGAGGCATGAGTTGTGACTAGCCATTTATTCATTTCTTCAACAAGCATTTGTTGAGGGCTTGGTATGTGTCAGGCACTGCTCTGGATCTGCTGATGCCAAGTAAAGTAAGACACTATCTTTTCCCTTAAGGAAAGCGAATGGAAAAGGTAGCCAAGTCATTGTTTTGCCCTGTGATTATAGAGTTGTGCAGAGATGATATGTGAGTATACAGGAGATCATCTAAATGAGACTCAGGAAGAGAGGGTGAAGGTGGTTAAGGAAGACTTCCTGGAGGAGGTAACACAATCTGAGTTCTGAAGGGTGAGCAGGAGTTTTACAATTGTGTATCCATTTATTTATATCCATCCTGCTGCATCCTAAAAAAAGGAGTAAGATGATTCGTTTAAGAAATACACACAGCAGAATATAAAGAAACTCAGATAAAACATGGGATGAGCTTATTTGCCCTTTATATACACTGTCACATTTGATCTCAGAACAGCCTTACAAGATTGTAATTTTTTCCTCATTTATTGATGAGGAAGCTAAGCCTTAGTGTTTAAAATACCTTGCCCAAATCACAGTCTTGACAGGCAGTGGCAGAACAGAACCAGGCTTGTTTCACTCTAGAGTCTGTGATTTCTATTACAAAAGATGAGCTTGTGGTTTAGCTCCCCTGCATAGAGCTTGTGGCCAGAAGGTGCTTCACAGGGTAGTAAAGGATAGTCGTGCATTTTGAAGGACTGAAGAGTAAGTCAGTGAGGGGACTGGGAAGGGTGGACCAAGCAGAAGAATCCACGTGTTCAAAGGAAGAGGGGTGTGAGAGAGCATTGCATGTCAGAAGGATAGTAATAGCTCATTATGGTAGGAAGATTCTTAATAGAAGAGTGGTGAGAGATGGGGCTGGAGGGATAAGTAAGCGCCAAATCTGAAGGGCTTTGTTTATCCCTTTACCTGAAGGTTGTGGAAGCATAGGAAGGAGTATAAGCAGGGAATGATACAACCAGCCCAGAATTTTAAAAAGCTCACTAGGACAGCAATGTGGGCAAGTCTGGGTCAGGACAAGACTGGAGGTGGGGAGGGGAGTTAGAAGACTTGCTGCAGTCATGGGGCAAGAAGATGATAGGAATGGGGCAGGAGGGGGTTAGATTGGGAGCTATTAGGGAGAAACCATTAGACAGAAGCGGGCACGTGGATCTGGGGGTAAAGGAAAAAAATTCTCACTTGAGCAGCTAGCTGGGTGATACCATTCATGAGAAAGGGATCCTGGAGAATAGTTTGGAATTTGGGGGTGATGAACTTGGATAATGATGGCCAAGAATAACTATTAAAGAAAATGAGCTTAGCTTTTTTACCTTCCTATTCTAGTTGCTTAGTTTATTGTTGCCTTAGAAAAAATACGAGAGCCCCAGAGAAAATATTTGTTGTCAATAAAAGTTAAATGTATTTATTTATTTTGATAAGGCTTATTTTTTTATTACAATAGAGATATATATGCAGAAAATTTAGAAAATACAGACAGACACGCACAAAAACAGTTTTTGCTGTTACCCAGATACAATCTTACAATGACTTGTAACATTTTGGTGTATACACTTTCAAGTTTGGGCATGCTTTGCTTTTATAAAATGGTTGTACAAAGAAGAGTTGTTTTTAAAGTGCTCTGAAAGAAATATATAATGTCCTCTTTAATTCTCAAGTGAATTAAATGTCATGAAGGAAAATAAACTGATGTAAATATGTATCAGAGGAAAATAATTATAAAGGAAATTGGTATGGCCATTAAAAAGGAAGTGTAGAAACTATCTGTGAGTTAAGTCACCCTCTGTTTTCAGTGAGCACAGAGACCGTGTTTCCCAATGAGGTACCTTTGCTTTAATGATTTTCTCAATGTTTCCCCAAGGAGCATAAAAAATGTGATCAACTCTTCAAAATGATCTAGGAGCTGATCAACCTTGTGAATAATTGCAATCGTAGTTAAGTTCAACTTCCTTTCGATAGTGTACAATGAATCTTTTGCATACATCTTTTAACGTTTTTGCTTAATTTAGAAGCAATCCTTGGGGCCAAACAACATATTGTATACTCTTTTTTTGGCTGATCATTGACCTCTTCCTGAGAATTCTTACTAACTACACTCCGTGCTAGGTACCCTCGTCAGGCCTCTAGTAGTCAAATACCCGAAATTCCTCTTCCCCAATGAAGATATTGCACACTACTGGAAGAGATATTTCTGGCTTGTCTGAACAAGGCTAGATTCTTGATCCAGCACAAAAGGGATATTGGAGGCCAATGATAAAGTGGTAGTCTCTGTTCAGACAGCAGGTTCCCCCAAAGTGTTTGGAAAGTCATTCATGCTTTTGAATGCCAAGACATCTTGGCCAGATGTAGATACATCTCACCAGTCTCAGCACCCATATTCTATTGCAAATATCTTTTATTCCATAATAAAATGAATAGATAATATAATCTAATCCCACACATAATTTTACAGGATGGTGGCCTAAGTATAACATAAAGGAGAAATTAAAGAATGTAATTTATAATAAAGAAACATGCATTGTAGTCAGATGCTGGCACTTATAGAATCATTGTGACTGTGACAGCTACAAATGCAGACTGATACTGAAATGTTGTATTAATGATTCAAATACCACACATGGCATCATCGTTAGTGAAGTGATTTTTTTAAATGATAAATAATTCTGAGTGAAGTTATGAGTGAGACAACATCCAATCTTCCTTGCATTTATGTGGTAGTTGTATTCCTAGAAAATACAGTGCATTTAAAACTATTCAAAAATATTCTGTGTTTTATGTGTAAAATAAAGTTATGTTTTAGGCTCAGATCTTTGTAAACAGGTTTTTCACCTAGGAAGGACATTCAAAGCTCATCTCTGATACGGACAGCTCTTTGTTTGCGTGACTGACTCACAGATTGTTGGATATCGCTAATCCCAGGACCCTGGCCAGTTATACCCTATTCATTGTGTGACTCAAAAACATCCACAAAATTACAAAATGTCCCCTTAGGAGGGTATATTTCCCCTATTTCATCCCAACCACTGCTTTAACAGATTCGGACTCTTTTTGACCCAGAAGGATCTACCTCTGAGGTAGAGAGAACTAGGTCAACCTGAGTTACCTCATGATTTTTCAAAAACTGTGGTAAAATATACATACAATACAATTTGCAATTTTAACCATTTTTAAATGTACAGTTCAGTGACATTAATTACATTCACATTATTGTACAGCCATCACCAGCATCCTTTTAACGTTTCACCTTTTCCTCCTGATTTTTTTTTAAAGAAATCATGTAGCGCATCTTATTTCTAGTTTTTTTAGGTCTTCCTAATGGTGCCTACCTTGGGCATTGGTCTGTTTCTTGATTCTGTTCAGGCCAGATTTGTGACTCAGGTTTTCGTCAAGTTGGCCATGCACTGACCTCTGCCTATGCTGACCACGGTCCTACCCGCCGTCAAGTGGTAACCACGTATCTCCCCCGTTCCCACAGGTCTTCGTCTCCAGAGCTCAGCTGCTGTGTCTAAGGCTGAGTAACCCTATTATTCCTCATCAATCCCCATTCCAAAAAATTCACTTTTTATTACGTCATTTCAATTGATTTGGTCATTTTAGACCTCCTCATATGCAACCTTACATTCCTGCTTTGTTTGTCTACACATGCCTATCTGAAATCATATCTTGTTAGGCTGCATAGTTGTTAGAAGAGGCAACCTGGTACGGTGGAAAGAGCACAAGACCTGGAATCAGAAGGTGTGAGTGTTAACTCCAGTTCTGTCATGTACTAGCTGACAGAGAATACAAGAGCCTTCAATGTTCGGAAGCTTTATTTGCTCATCTGAAAATGAGAGGGCTGGTCACCAGATACTCTACAGCTTTAAAAATACACGTTTCCAAATTAATTTCTATAAAAGATAATATCTGCTTTACCTACTTCACAGGACTGTCAGGCCAAATGGAAATGAAAATCATAAAAGTATAGGTATTATTAGATAGCCCTGACTGTAATAAAAAATGCTTAAACATTCAAATATGTTGAATGGGATTCAAAAATCCCTTCTGAGGCTTAACTGCATAGCTTTCCTTTCTGTGTGTTGGTCATTTATTCAATCCTTCCTTGGATTCCATGAACTAATCTCCTCCTCTTCTCCCCCCACTTTGGTTTAAGTTAATTGAGCTGGGTTTCTGGCGCTTGCAATGAGAGAGTAACTAATGAAGAAGAATCCTGAGTGTCCAAGAAGCCCAGGAATGTGATGTGCTTTAAAGTAGATGCTATCAAACTTCTTCAGGTGTTGTCTACCTGAAAGTCGAGGTTCTCCTATTCTAACACTATCAAGCATTTATATGTTTATTTCCCTCACATACGATAGGAAAAATGATTATCTTTGTAGAAATTATGACTACTATATGGATGCAGGCAGGTCTCATACATCTAAGCTTTTTATTTATTTGCTACTTGTTCCTTCATGTTGTCTTTTAACTTTCAATCATAACTGACAAAACCTAAGAAAAATTATGAGAGAAATAAATTTTTTATTCAATAATTGAACATTCACCATGTATCAGGCATTGAGCTAGGTGTTAGGTTATAATTGTGAATGAGACTAAATCATTGTCTTCAAGGAGTTTATAATCTAATGGTGGGGTAGGGGGAGAGGTGAATGGGCAGTTGAAACACAGTGGCTTTAAGTGCTCTGATTTGAGCACCATGTAAAGCTGTGGGTCACCTAATCAGTGTGGAGGGGAAAGAGGTTTCCTCCAAAGAGGTGACATCTAAATTGAGACCCAAAAGTACACAAATTTAACCAAATTCAGGGACGTGGGTTTAGGGAATAGAGGAGGCAGGCATTCTAGACTGAGGCAAAAACATGGCAGAAATTTGTGGTGGCAAGAGAGAACATAGAATTTCAAGTAACTTGAACGGCTAGGTTACAGAGTACAAGGAATGAGATGGCAATAAACTGGGGCTGGATAAGCAATGCCTCTTATGCCACACAAGAGTTTGGCTGTTGACTGAGGGTAGTGGGGAGTAGATTTTGAGCAGTAAGTTAAGGGGAAAAAAAATCAGATTTGAGTTTTAAAAAATGCTTGGAAGTCCAGTTAGGAAACCTGTGACCTAATGCAGGTTTGAACTGATGGTGCCTTCCTTGACAAAGATAGTGGCAATAGAGATGGAGAGGAATGCACTAGATCAAGAGAAATTGAGGGTGGAATTGATGGGACTGGGTCATGGATTGGACGTGAGGGAGAGAAAATCAAAGATGGTATTCAGGTGTCTGATTTAGGTGCTTTGCTGGATGGAGGTGCTGTTCCTTGGGAGATGATGAAGTCGTTGCTGAGAGTGGCCTGTAACACAAGCAATGGAGATGTCCATCAGGGGGTTACATAGATAGCATTGGTGCTCATGGGATCTGGCAATTTAAGTGTTGACTGAATATAGTTAATAACTGACACTGTGGATAAGATTACACAGGTGGAATGGATGAGATTACCAAAGGAGAATGTATTATGTAAGAAAATCATGGAAGGACTTCCCTGGTGGCGCTATGGTTAAGAATCCGCCTGCCAGTGCAGGGAACACGGGTTCGAGCCCTGGTCCGGGAAGATCCCACATGTCGCAGAGCAACTAAGCCCGTGCGCCACAACTACTGAGCCTGCGCTCTAGTGCCCGCGAGCTACAACTACTGAGCCTGTGTGCCACAACTACTGAAGCCCGCCCGCCTAGCGCCCATGCTCTGCAACAAGAGAAGCCACCGCGATGAGAAGCCTGTGCACCGCAATGAAGAGTAGCACCTGCTCACTGCAACTAGAGAAAGCCTGTGCGCAGCAAAGAAGACACAACGCAGCAATAAATAAATAAATAAATAAAAATGTTAAAAATTAAGAAAAAAAAAGAAAATCATGAAAGTGAAGACAAATCTCTAGGAAACCTCAACATTTAAAAGATACCACTTTTGGTAGCAGTTCCAATAAACGGCCTGGTCTCTGGAACTCCGCACTAAGACACAGGTCCCCAGGAAAGGTGGTGACCCTACTGGATTGTCATACATCCTGTGAATGAAGCATGTATTACGACAATAACAGAAAATTTACAAATGAGAAAGAAAAAGTAATTTGTCAGCATCCCACAACTCTACCCATTTGTTTTTCCTGTGTTCATCTGGGTTTCTCCATGGAACTCATAATCAATGCTGAGTCATCCCTCAGGATTCACCTTTGGCTTTTGTTTTGGTCAAAAGATGAGAGTTAGTTTCATGCTTGAGGCAAACACATGCTGAGACTTGAGGGGCCTCCTGCATTTTGGGCTGAGAGAGAGCCTAAGAGAGACCCCTGATCAAGGGCTCAAAGTGTATGAGATCAATTGTAGAACAAATATTAATATTGAACATCCCTGCTAGCTGTCTGAGAAGGTTTCTTATTTCAGGCCCCCTCAGACTGTCATTTCCTGGGCTTGCTTTTAAAAGCAAAGCCCAAACTTATTTTTGAGAAAGGACAGAATTAAAATTCAGCAGATAGTTATTCATGCTGAATAAATAAATTCCTCCTCGGAAAGTGCAGTAATCCTTTTCCTCGGGGATTACAGAACTGCTTACAATCACTGCTGTCCTCGCATCAAGAGCTCAGTCTTTGTGGCATGTTTACTTTCTTGAAGGAGGAAGTCAGGTAGCTATTATCTAAGCGTATGTCATATACGTTGATTTTCCCTACTAAATCTGAACGTTTGGGGATATACAAGTAAATGTTTCTTGATCTGCAATCTCCCTAAAGTGAATGTAAAAATGCCATGATCCTGAATTGAAGAATAACATGTATGGTTAAACTAGCAAGGATAGCAAATATTGTTCTCTGGTAATCTTCTGACACTAAATGAGGTTTCTCATTATTTTGTGCCTTTTCCACCCCATTTCTTATAATGCTAGGATCCCTAATTCTTCTGTATGTCATCATGTTGGGGGCCTAATTTATCAAGAATAGTATTTTTTCACACAATTTTCCTCTAACAATATGGCAGGCCCCTAGTTTGTCCTGATCTATAATCCGACACTACTCCATACAGACATATAAGCAAACACTCTTCTTTCTTTTTTTTTTTTTTTTTGGCCTTAGGAACCTGCTCATGTATCAGATTTTGGTGGCACGTTTTCAACACAAAGCTGATGTAGCGCAGTTTGTTTTGACCCTCCTGAACATGTGGGGACATCATCGCTGAGGCCAACAGGCTTCTGGCCATCACATGCTTTTGGAAACAGAATCATAACATACTCAGTGACAGTGTTTATTCCTAAGGGAAAAATGTAATAATTAAAGATTGCATTCCTCGGCTAGGGATATTTGGCCAAATACCCCAAAATATTATTAAATAAAGTACATGACAATGTAAATTTCTAAACCAATAAAAAAACAGTAAAGTTGTTCTCTAGCTTCTATAAAATGGGCCTATTACACCAGGGACCCTAATGATGTATAAAATGTACGAATAGTACATGAAAATGTAACTTCAATGTGGTGTAAATTTGCTCTAAAATTAATATACTGCTGATAATAAACATTAAACATTTAACTAAGAACAATTTTGCTTCTTTCTCAGAATAGAAAAGATTTCTGGTTGCATTTTGGAAAGCTCAGATTTTTTTAAAACATCTGTCCAGGGAAATTTGAACTAATTTCTCTTTTATTTCCCTCTCTTAAAAATTCCCATTAGCAAGCAAATGTATTCAAAACCATCCCATTGATCTTATAACCGTATTTTACAAAAATATCCTCGAGCTTTTGCTTTTTGTTCTATAGCCTGAAAGTGCTGAAGTAGGGGGTCTGAATGGCACACAGGGACGAACGGAACTGGAAAATTAGGAACAGCCAAGCTTGGAGAGGGACCGCTAGTCTGACTTTCTAGCAGCGTGGTTGACATGTGGAGGGAGGGGCTTGGCTTCATACTTTCTGTTTTCTGACCTTGTTTCCAAGGACATAGTGTAAAAAGTGAAGACCTTTTGGAGCTTATTTGAAACTATAGTGGAAATTAAAGAATGAAATTAAAATGCTAGTTTCATAATAAAATCACAGCTTGGCACTCTTCCTCTCCAAAACACACACAATTCCTTCAAAGCAAACCACCCATCCCAAATTCAGACACAACCCACTCTTCCACTTCCCCCAGAGCCTTCTGGTCATATCAGTTCAGTGTCATGCTTTTTTTTTTTTTTTCCAGCTGCACTGAGTGGCATGTGCGATCTTAGTTCCCCAACCGGGGATTGAACCCGCGCCCCCTGCTGTGGAAGTACGGATTCTTAATCACTGGACTGCCAGGGAAGTCCCCAATGACATGCTTGCTGAGGCCATAAACACCCAAGCACAAATATAGGCAGGGAACCCACTCAATTTACCTAATGCAACCCTGCTGAGATTGTCTCTTTCCATGGACATTTAATCAAGTCATAGGAGAGTTTTAACTTTCTCTCTCTCCTCATCTCTTCTCCTATCCGCTTATCTATTCTCCTCAAATCTCCTAGCCCAGTCCTGGAGAGAAATTTGACCCTTAAAATGAGTACAATACATCGAGCACTTACTATGTGTCAGGCACAATGCTAAGTATATTATATGTATTATTGCATTTAATCCCCATGTGAGTTAGGGAGTTTTAATTTCACTGTACAGTAAGAAAACTAAGACTCAGCAAAGTTCATTAACTTGCCTAAGATCACACAGCTAGTAAGCGGTGAGGCTGAGATTCTAACGCAAGTCTATCTTGCTTAAAGCCCATGCTCGTGGCCCCTGTGCAATATGACCTTCCTATGTGGCCACTGTCCTCACCTCAGTACCTAGTGTTCTCATGAGGCACCTCTGGCTTCTGAGATGTCTCTCCCTCCTGAGGCGACTCATGCTTGGGACATTGCCTAATATTCTTCACTGCATTCAAACTTAACATTCACTCGTTCAACCAATTTTATAAAATGCCTCTTTGTGCAAGAAAGGCCGCTTTGAAACCAGAGCTCTCCCAAGGGAAACCAAAGGCTCCTTAGAAACAACGTTCTAATCTGGATTGCTATGGAAGTAACTCAGAAATCCCTTGTCCCCTCCACTTCTATTCTTGGGTGGGTTTGGTCTCTAGTTGGTTTAGAAATTCTTCACCCTCTTTTAGACTCCCTGAGGGAGTGGCTCATTCCAGGGCAGCCCCGCCTCATTCGGCCCATAGCAGGCTTTCCTCCTGGCTCCACTCCCCAGGGGCTCGCACCGAGAGGGGACAGCTGTAGGGCCCACGCTGCGCAGGGGCGTGCATTTATGTCCCCAGACAGGACATAGTCTCATCCTCTGAAAAACCTAATGGCTGCTTTCTTGCTTTAGCCACATTCTTTAGCTAAACCTTTCGGGATGACTAAGACATTCTGTGCCCTGAAATTGGGAGTGGTTTTAAGAAGTGACCTCAGTTATTAGATTCCAAAGATCCAAGCTTCCACCCCCATGTACAGTTATCTGTAGCCAGGAAGTCTTTCCTTTCGTCTACTTTTACCTCCTTCTGTGTGTAAACACGATGTATCCTATTTGAATTCAAAGTGGCTCAGATTTCAAGTACCACTCATTAGGGATGCTGTTCCCTAAATACATAGACGCCTCTGTCTACATATTCAGGTAGTGAGTGGGAGGGAGGCAAGAGATGCCAAATTCACAGCTTGTTCTCCTCCATTCCCTCACATCAGACTCTGTTTTATTCTCTCTTCAGACACCTGTTTCTCCTTGTCTTCCAGTTGACAGTAGTAAGTATTACCTCAGAATCTAGAGCGAACCTCTAAGTAAGTGCTCCTTGGCTGAGAGTACTTTCAATATCTAATAGCAATAGCAGGACTGAAATCAAGTTGTAGTGGGATCGTGGCCACAGGACATTGTCACCACGTGGAGCGTACACCACCCTCACATACTGATAAGTGCGAAAGCTACTGACGTGAGATCCTTTTCCCAAAATGGCTCTTTCAGAATCATGTCAGGGTGCCTATAACTTCCATTGTTAGTTACTTTTTTTAAAAAGCCAGTTTCGCCCATGCTGGTGTTCGAGGAAATATTAACAAGTGCTCAATGCTGGAATACATTTGGGAAATGGGGTTAAACTAAGATAAGTACTTTTCTTAGCTGCAGGCTGCCCAGAGCCTTTACCATGTGAATATGCATTATCACTCTTCGCAAAGGGGTTTGTCATGTGTAACGTTTCCCAGTTATTCGACCATGGAACCTCTTTTTTCACAGCAGACCTATTAATAGCTCCTAGAACAGAGATCCAACAATCATAGCGTGGTGAACACTGAAGGTCTTTGTCCAAAGCTTTGAAGGTTTTTGTCAAGACTGCATGTATTATCCAGGAGAGGTAATGGAGTTGACCACTATTATCTAAGAATAAGGTGGCTGAAATTAGCTAGCAAGTCGCTTGGCATGGCTTCCTCTGTCTTGAGTTTGAATCCTTGTTCCATCATTGCTCTGTGACTGAGGGCTGACGCGTCTTTCTCCTCTACGGTTTATAACCCTCACTTTACAAGGTTTTGTGGGCATCAGAGATGATGTTTGTAAGACCGCAGCAACAGCTGCCCTTCTACCCCCCCAGTCCCTACAGCAAAACACTGTAAGAAGCTTTGTCTATTTTAGACATTCTCTGGCTTAAAAGGAGGAAAGATTTTCCTTCCTAACCTAATTGAACTTAATCCCCACCTACACCTTCTCAGAGCTGTTCACCTCTGAAAAATGTGGACTTAATCAAACATGACTGCTAAATATGGGGCAGAGTGAGAGTGGGCTGGCAGAAAATTAAAAGGAAAAATGCTGAAGGATATTTCATATTAAAATTTCCTGAGCAATTTAAAAGAGGGGTTTGATGCAGAGAATTCTCACAGGAGTAGCTGCATACGGGCAGAATCGATGAACCATGGCTTGGATTTTGTAGAAATGTTTCCAGTCGCCAGTGAAGGCAAACAGCTCCTAGTCGTTCCACCCTCCACTGCATCTTGACCAGCTCTGTAGGCACGGAGACAGGTGATTAAGAAGTGACTTGGGGCCCTGCCCTATTATGCCGAACAGACTCTCAGCAAGCATCTGAACACACTTTCAAAATTAAGTTCTTGAAGATTGCTTGGGTGTTACGTCTTATGTTAATATAGCTCTTTAGAGTTTTAAAGGACTTTTTTTTTTTTTAAAGTTGCTTTGAGCATTCTTTTATTTATTTATTTACGTTTACTTTTGGCTGTGTCGGGTCTTAGTTGCGGCACGCGGGATCTTTTCATTGTGGCACATGTGCTCTTCGCTGCAGTGCGCATTCTCTCTAGTTGTGGTGCGCGGGTTTTCTCTCTCTAGTTGTGACACGCGGGCTCCAGGGCGCGTGGGCTCTGTAGTTTGCGGCATGCGGGCTCTCTAGGTGAGGCGCACGGGCTCAGTTGTGGCGTGTGGGCTTAGTTGCCCCGCGGCATGTCGGATCTTATTTCCCCTACCAGGGATCGAACCTGCGTCCCCTGCATTGCAGGACGGATTCTTTACCACTGGACCACCAGGGGGGTCCCATAAAAGGCTTACTTTTAAATGTCTTTTCCCAATTGATTACAAAAAGACTTTATTTCATTAAAAGATTTTTAAAGTTTTAATTATTTATTTATTTTATTGACATATAATTGACATATAAGATTATATTAGTTTCAGGTGTACAACATAATGATTTGATATTTGTATATTTTGCAAAATGATCACCATAATAAGTCTAATTAACATCTGTCACCATACATACTTACACTTTTTTTTTCTTGTGATGAGAACTTTTAAGATCTACTCTCACAGCAACTTTCAAATATACAATATAGTATCATTAACTACAGTCACCAGGCTGCACATTCCATCTCCATGACTTACTTATTTTATAGCTGGAAGTTTGTACCTTTGACCCCCTTCATCCATTTGGTCCACTCCCTACTCCCCGCCTCTGGCAACCACCAATCTGTTCTCTGTATCTATAAGTTTGAGTTTTTTTCTAGATTCCACTTAAGAGCAAGATCATATGGTAAGACTTTAGTGTTTTAGAGCCATTTTCGGTTTACAGAAAAGTTTCCCAGAAAGTACAAAGGGTTACCATATAACCATCCCCTCCCCCTGCATAGTTTCTCCTATTATTAACATCTTGCATTAGTCTGTCTATTATAATTGATGAACCAATATTGGTACATTATTATTAAACAAAGTCCATAGTTTATGTTAGGGTTCACTCTTTGTGTTGTACAGTTCTATGGGCTCTGACAGATATATGAGGTCACGTGTTCCCATTACAATATCGTACAGAATAGTTTCACTGCCCTAAAAATACCTGTTTTCCACCTAGTCATCCCTGACCTCCTGTCAACCACTGATCTTTTCCTGTCCCTATAGTTTTGCCTTTTCCACAGTATCATATAGTTGGCAAAATTGATTTTAATCTTCATGACAACTCTGTAGCTCGGTAACTTTTATTACCTTCGTCATAGAGGAGATAAATTCATTGAAGTGAAGTGACATATTTGAGTTCCCACAAATTGAGAGTGCCAAAGCCAGGACTCGAACCAGCCAACAGCATGAACAGCTGCCGATCTCAGAAAGGGGTTAATTGCTGAGGACATAGACTGTTAGCTTGCAGGAGGCCTCTCAGCCCAGGCACTTTAATTTCTAATGGTACCTAGAAGGAGGAAGATTGCACATCTTCAAAGGAAACTGGATGTCTGACATTGGTTAGATGAGACTCAGAGGTGGCTTCAGAGACAATGGGTCTAGTGCCCCATAATTAAGAAGGAAAGACAGTCCCTGCCAGGCTGACTCAGAAGCCTTACTGAGTCATCCTATTTGTCCTCTCTGCTGCTATTTATGGTCTTCCCAGTTGCTGATATTTGTTGCTTAAATGCTCACACAACCAGTCTTGCCTAAAGCGGTATCGCTATGGGGTGTTGAGAATAAATAGGGTGACAGGTGTTGTGGGAGAGTCATTTTAAAACATCTTTAGTAGCTGATTCTTTTTTAAAGCTCTCTATGTTTAAAATATAAGTATTCTGGGAGAAAATAAAAGCCAGGACCCTTTCTGTTTAGAGCTGCTGAATGCTAAGACTTTCTGGGGTGTTGGTTTTAGCAGAGGCACAGGTCAATATTACTAAAGTTGTTGATGAGAACAGTTCAGGAAATGAGGGGAATGAGACAATGAGAGAAAAAGGCTGAAATGTAGTCACTTGGGCAACTTAAGTGTGTTTATTACTAAAAAGAGACAACAACAACAGCAAATCCTCCCAGACCATTAGTCTGAGTCTGATGGTAGACAGACTGCTCATGCAAACGGAGTGACTGAGGAAAGATTAATGAAGGGACTCTACAAAGGTGTGGGCAGGAGTAAGGGAAACTCCCTAGAGCTAGCAACTGCAGGGACCTATTACCACCCAGGCCTAAAAGAGGCAAAGGGAGGGGCCAGCTACTAGAACCCAGAGAGAACTGTAGTTCAGCAGAAGGCTGCCTGACTCCTCTGAGCCCTTTGGTCCAGAAAAACATATACACAGAGAGGGAGCCAGGGGATGAATAACCCACTCTCTCTTTTCTCTCATCCTCTTATCTGCTGCTGATGACTCCCATTGGCCAAAACCCCAAGTAAGGCAGAGAAGAAGAAAATCCAAATGATGCAATCCATGAAGGTCAGCATCCTAAGCAGGGCAGACAAGGGTGGAGAGTGGATCTGGAGGGCCATACACCAGACATCGTCCACTAGAGGGAAGAGACTGTGTTAAGGCTCTGGGGTCAGATGGACAGTGCCAGAAGATGTTGAAATCTGTTTTCTTTAGTTTATCTTAATAGTAAAGATATTATTAATGAAATAATTAAAATACTAATTTGAAATGTATTGAGTGTTCAGTTTAAACTTTATATATCCTTTGGTTCTTGAAAATTCTGAACTACCTTTTGAAGGGTATGTCTCTCCCCCGAACCCTATTGAAAATCACTCCTAAGAAACAAGACAAGGTCTGGTTGTGTTAAAATTGAGTGTATGCACATGGAAAGCTTATTAAAAAGCCATTGAAAATTGCAATAATAAAAAGAGAGTCCCAGTTTGTACCATTTTAATATTTGCCCAGTTTACACCTAGATTGAGCTTGCATTTTTCCATTAATTCATTCAGCACACATGTACTGTGCTCCTGCTTTATGACTACAGAAGGGCCTATAATAATCTGTGTCCTTCTGATAGCACAGTGCCCACCTGGGCCCCCAGCCACCATTGGCAGCACTGGTGAGAAAAGTCCTCCCTGAAGAGGTGACATTTGAGCAGACACCTAAAAGAAATGAAACATCCAGCCACGAAGATCTGGAGGAAGAGCGGAGGGAACGGCAAGCTCAAAGGCCCTGAGCTTTGCTTGAAGCAAGGTCAGTGGCCAGTGGTATTGGATGGGATATTGAAGGGGCAGTTGGGCCTGTACATATGGGGCCTTGTAGACCATGGATAGAAACTTGGATCTTATTCTGAAGGTGGTGGGTAGTAATTAGAAGGCTCTGAGCAGGCAAGTGAGATGGCAGAACTTATTTTTTAAAAGATCACTCTAGCTGCTATGAGGAAAATTGATTTCAGGGAAATCAGAGCAAGGAAACTGGTTAGGAGGATTTTTCAATGGCCTAACCGAGGGATGACTGTGGTCAGTAGAAGTGGTGAAGAGTGGTTGGCGTGGATACACTTTATATGGATACTCATACTCTCTTTTTTAATCAAGGATGATTTACTTTTCTTTTTTTTAAACATTTTGTGAGAACCTATTTATTTATTTATTTTATTTTATTTATTTATTTGGTTGCACCGGGTCTTAGTTGTGGCACATGGGCTCCTTAGTTGGGGTATGTGAACTCTTAGTTGCAGCCTGCATGTTGGATCTAGTTCCCTGACCAGGGATTGAACCCGGGCCCCCACCACCAGGGAAGTCCCCTAGGATGATTTAGTTTTCTTAACCAAGATTTTCTTTTGTGGAAACTCTTCAGTGAACTTATACTAGTTAAAAAGAATTTAATTACTGTTGTCTAACTTAGCTGATCTCAAATTCACTCAAGAAACTAATTAAGAAGACAGATTTCCCAATCTCATACTCCAAAAATTTTCATTCTGTGAAGCCTAGAAATCTGCATTGTGTGACTGACTCTGAGAATTACGTTAAGCGTTTAGCAGCATCCCCTAGTGGTGGATATCTGAAATTGCAGATGTTAACAAATTTAAAGTACACCCAGCACTTTGAATTCTTCATAAAAATTTGTTATAGTCAAAGTAACAATCTTTTACATTTATAATAGAGCTGGTTTTATGGGAATAACCAAGTGGGGTGGAAACTCCTTCTTCTCCAGTGATTATCTGGAGAGAACTTTCAGAAGTATTAAGATAAAAAATGATTGAAACTTTGTAAATAGTCATTAACCTGCTCTTACAATGCCAGAGAGCAGTAATAGCTCTAAACCCCCAATCCAGCTGCTTATTAGTGTGCTATAAGATTAGAGTAATTGCAACTGTGGAGAGAAAATAGAAAAATAGAGGTGTTTTCCAAAAATCATGAAAAGCCAACACTTACTTAGGCAGCAGACTTACACCAGCCTTGGAAGAGTAGCAGTACTATCCCGAGGGGTGTGTATTTCTTTTAACCATTGCTCTAACTTGGCATGAGTAAGTTCTTAT
Source organism: Balaenoptera physalus (assembly GCF_965194825.1). NCBI lineage: Eukaryota > Metazoa > Chordata > Mammalia > Artiodactyla > Balaenopteridae > Balaenoptera > Balaenoptera physalus. The sequence goes on from NC_138890.1 coordinate 128,540,437, forward strand.
TAAGAGTTTTGTTAGTTTGTCATTTGGGGTTGGAAATTTCTCCTCTAAAGCCCCAACCAAGATTAGCCCACCATGCCATGCTGTATCTTTGCTTGACTGCTCAGGTACCTCTCCCCCCTGGACGTTCCAGAGAGTGGAACAGAGGGCAGCCCAGTGTTTGAGAGCTCAGGCTACATGAGAAGGAAGTATTCCAAAGGGAATTCTGTGTGGGAGTACTGTTTCCATACGCTGGTTGGCTGGAAGGAGCCTCCAGCTTCATTGTTTGTTGGTTTGTTTGCTTGTTTCTGGTTAATGATTACTCTCAGAATTCTCCACAAACATTCATCCTGCATTTTCACCACCATCCCCATTTTCTCTCATTCAGCCTAAGCTCATATTTGAATTGGAAAATCATCTAGTATACATTTCTTACATTCTAGACAAGGCAACTGAGGTGTGAGTAGAGTAACTGCTCTAAGTCTACATAAAGGGGTAGCTGTCCAGCTGGGGCTAAAGCCCAGGACTGCTCGTGGTGGCCCAATAGTGCTTACAGGACAGTGTGCTTTCTGGGACCAACCAGCCCCTCAACATGTGCTTGTCCTGTCCTTCCTCCATCCTTATAAATGTGCCCCTCACCTGTTTGCGCGCGTGCATGCACACACACACGCACACACACACACGCATTTAGCTTCTCTTCGTTTTCTTCTTTCTGCAAATCCCCTTCCCCTTTTCCATCTTGCCAAGCTGACAAAATATGAAAACTTAGGTAAATCAAACCTTAAAAACTCCTTTATTTTAAAAATAAACCCAAATGAAACCTCAGCTTCCCAATCTTCACCAACTAAATTATGCAGTGTTTACTTGCGTTACCTCATCTTGATTTATTTTTGTAGGTTAAGCCTCTAAAAAAAATAGAAGGTTTATTTGTTACAATCGGAAGAAGAACTTTTAGGAGGAAAGAAACTACAGGAAAGGTGAGCCAAAAGATCGCATAACTAATTAAGGGAACATGAAATACAAATCTGGACATGCCCACATGTATTTTTCCATTTAGAAACAAACCGAAGAAGCCTGTGGCGCGTTCCTTTTTTTCCTCAAGACTCAGTTGCCCAGTCTCAGCTTTGCATCTGGACTAAGCGTTAGCCTGCCCTCTAGTGGTGCTTTCAGACACGTGTGTATACATGCATCCAATGCAGAGCTTAGGTTGTCCAGGGACACAGCTTGAAAAGCTCACTGCAGTATTAGAAGGAATGCTTCAGCTGCTTTCCAGTAAATACAGTAGGTGGAGACACACACTGTAAAACTGGAACATACTCAACCTTGTTTTCATTGGGCTCTTAGAAGATTGCTAGGCACCCAGAGTTATTGAAACTAAGTTTGACCATAATTTATTTGTGATGCTTCATATTTCCTGCTTGTTTTTAAATTCTTGAACAATGTTAAGATATGGAGGGTTAAAGCACATGCAGTTTCTAAATCTGTTGCTCCCCTCCCCATTTATTTATATTAAATATCTACTGTGTGCAGAGATTTGGGGTGAGCTGGAGGTGCAAAGGTTAGTGAGAAACAGACTTTGTCCTTAAAACTCACCCTCTCACACCATTGTAAAGCAATTATACTCCAATAAAGATGTTAAAAAAAAAAAAAAACTCACCCTCTGATTAGAGAGAAGATATATTTGGACATAATTACAATACATGGCAGTGGTATATAAACACATAGAGTTTAATATATATAAAAATATTTTATATATTGAATATATATAAAATATTTTATATATTTTAAATTTATATATTAATGTAAACTAATTATATTTATGTATACATATATACACACACAGAGCAGCTGTGGGCCAGGCCCTGTGCTAGGTATGTCCACTTTTCATATAATATTTATCACAACTGTGCCTTTTAACGTAAGAGGAAAGGGAGGTTCTCAAAGATTAAATAATTTGTCCTAGTTCACAGAACTATGAAATGACAAAATTGGAATTTGAATTCAGATTTTCTGATTTCATCTGTATTTCAATTAACTTCAACAGACTTTTACAGAGAGTCTACCATATGTTGGGTACTGTGCTACAGGCTGGAGGTGCAAACATAGGAGATGCTGTCACTGGCCTCAGGGTTACAGTTTGTAGGGGACTGGGCATGTGGAGAAATGATTAGACTATATTATGATAGATGCGATAATGGAAGTATGTACAAATTGCCTTCCGAGCAAAGTAGCAATGGCGGCTCAATGTTCATACGTTGTCGTGCTTTCCATCTTGCAACCCTGTTACTAGGCCATGATTGAACTGATCAGAAATCTGTAACTTGGCCAAAGTAATCGTCTTTGATTTTGCCTTTAGGCTCTGAGGAGGCCTAATATAATTTTGGCCAACAGGGGAGACAACTCACTGGCCCAACCGATGATCTCTTATAGGCGGTTTCCAGTGTGAGAAACTCAGAAAGCTATAGAATTAGGAAGAAATAAAACTGCAGGTAAAAATTGAACTAGTGGGACTTCCCTGGTGGCACGGTTGTTAAGAATCCGCCTGCCAATGCAGGAGACACGGGTTCGAGCCCTGGTCTGGGAAGATCCCACATGCTGTGGAGCAACTAAGCCCGTGCGCCACAACTACTGAGCCTGCACTCTAGAGCCTGCACGCTGCAACCACTAAGCTCACGTGCCACAACTACTGAAGCCCGCGCGCCTAGAGCCCGTGTTCTGCAACAAGAGAAGCCACTGCAGTGAGAAGCCCGCGCACTGCAACGAAAAGTAGCCCCCGCTCGCCGCAACTACAGAAATCCTGCATGCAGCAACGAAGACCCAATGCAGCCAAAAAACAAATAAAATTAAAAAAAAAAAAAAACTGAACTAGTAAGAAGAAAAAGCAGAGAGTTAGAGAAAGAGAGAAGCTGAATTGCAAGTCTGGCATAGTCACAGGAGTAAGGAAGGAGCCAAAGGGCCCTCTTCTCCGGGGAGTCTTTTTACTGTTACTTCCTTAACGACATTCCAGGCCTCCACGGAGCTGGGCTGTGTAACAGCTGATACGGATGCCCATGCTTCCTTACTGCCTGAAGTGTCCTTACAATCACCCACATTGCCTGAGGTCAGCCAAGACTGATCCTGGCAACAGAAAAAGTCTTAAATCCTGCAGTATCAAAGCGGTCCAAGGGCAGCAGTGAGGAAGTGTGGCTGGCTGTACAGGTGGACTCAGCAAAACCTTCACCTGGAAGTGATACCCAAACTGAGTTTTGAGGTACAACTAGGAGTTTTCCAGGAAGACAAAGGTGCGGAGGGTGCCCGAAGGTTCAGTGTTTGTTCTAGTACTAAACATGACCGGTGGCAAAAATTTAATTTCCTGGTTCTCCTTCTAGCATAATGACTCCAGAAATTCTTTCTTCAGGCACCCCAACTTTGAGAGAAGGGAGTGGGAAAGGGGAATTTTCTCTTTCATGAAGACACTAAGTTCTGAAGCCTGGTGGCTCTGACCATATGGTGTGGCTTCAAATGTTGGCATATTCTTCTCAGCTAGGATATCTATACCCTTAGGAGTATGTGGTTTGGGGCATAGTGGGACACTACAGGACACAAATAATGAACCTTCTTGGGGTGTCATTATTACAGATAATTTGGGAGGAGAAAAGTTTTACATTTTTACAATCTTTAAGGTTTTGTAATATACGAATCAGTATAAGCCTACTTTTCCATGTTGGTTTAATTTTCTTTATTGTTGCACTAACTTGAATAAAAGCCAGAACTCCTATCTATGATCCCAGCATGGAATTGCACTCAAAGAAACATGAACTTGTCCTCTCAATGGTAATTAAAATGTTATTTCTATATAAAAATAATCTTGATCTAGTATGAAGTGCTAGGCATATTTTGCATGTATTTTAGAGATTTTAGAGACAAAATACAAGACTTTAGAGAAGTTTCTGCTCGAAGCTGTGGCCTTCAGACCAGCTGGATTTACCTTTGTCCACCCTGAGGAGAATGTCAGGGAAATGTTGGAGAAGCACTTTTTAAAAAAAAAAAATTTTATTGGAGTATAGTTGATTTACAATGTTGTGTTAGTTTCAGGTGTACAGCAAAGTGAATCAGTTATATATATACACATATCCACTCTTTTTTTTTTTTTTAGGTTCTTTTCCCATGTAGGTCATTACAGAGTATTGAGCAGAGTGGAGAAGAACTTTTGTGGGCTGTTGCCCCAACTTCCTTACACTGTCTAAATTCTACCCATTAAAAATCCGAGTAGATTGATTTCCTTTTTTAATTTTTAATTGTGGTGAAAAACACATAACACAAAATTTACCACTGTAACCATTTTAAAGTGTACAGTGTAGTAGTCTTAAGTGCAACAGAGCTTTTTCATCCTCCAAAACTGAAACTCTATAGTCATTAAACAGCAACTCCCCTTCCCCGCCTTTCCCTCATACTCTAACAGAGAACACTCTACTTCTTGTTTCTATGAGTTTGACTACTTTAAATACTGCATATAAATGGAATCATACAGTGTTTGTTCTTTTAGCATCATGTCCACCAGGTTCATCTATGTTGTAGCCTGTGACAGGACTTCCTTCTCTTCTAAGGCTGAATCATATTCCATTGTATGTATACACTACAGCTTGCTTATTCACTTATCCGTTCATGGGCACTTTGGTTGCCCCTACCTCTTGGCTACCATGAACAATGCTTCTATGAATATGAGTGTGCACATATCTCTTCAAGACCTTGCTTTCAAGTCTTCTGGATGCATGCCCAGAGGCAGGATTGCTTAATCATATACTATTTCTATTTTTAATTTTCTGAGCTAACCACCATACTGTTTTCATAGCAGTTGCACAGTGTTCAAAGGTTTCAGTTTCTCCATATCACCACCAACACTTGTTATTTTCTGGGGTTTTTTTGGATAATAACCATCCTAATGAATGTGAGGTATATGTAGGTTGATTTTAAAGTGCAGATTCCCCTTGGAATGGTGAGGGTATCTGGGAACCTTCATGCCTTCTGGTAAACTTTGATTTTAGCAACCAGCTGAGCTCACTGGCCAAGTACATGTCATTTTGATGTGGGGAAAAATGTTAGGACCCTAGAAGGAAATTCTAAATCTCCTCAAAGACTATAAAGTTTTCAAGCTGGAGTTCCCAGGAGTGGAGGCTGCCTGAGAAATCTCACATAGATATTTCCCTCTCAGTTGTTTTGACCCTGAGGACATTTTTATTGAATGAATACAGATATTTTCATCAGAATTATTCCAGCATTGCCGAGAATATCATCAAGAAATTATTTTTGGAGACAGCTCTTTTAAATTAATTGAGTTCCTTGATAAAATTTCTTACTGTTCAAATCATTTTTTATTTTACTGAAATAATTTACATTTAATCCAATTATCACATTTTTGTGTCCATATTAAATTTTTCAAACTTCAGCTTCCGCAATTTTGAATTTTCTTTTGTGATCATTTTCAACCAAGTCCAATCTTCCTGGGTCAGGTTTTGCAGGTGTAGTTTTTTGACAAGATTTGATTCTTTAGTCAACGCTTAAAGTCAATAACAAATTTTGCTGTATGTAGTTTTTGCCTTTGTGAGTTTTATTTTGTGTTATTTCTATAAAGTATAATTTTAACTGTGTCAATTCTTGTACTTTTGAGCATCACCAACACAATGAGATTCTTCATTTTTTTTGTCAATATCAAATTTAACATATATAGTTTTAGCTATTATTCGTTTGATTCTGCATGGATTATTTCTACTATGTCTAATTTTTTTTTTTCTGGGTGACAAGTTCAAAATGTACTTGAAGTCAAAATTTCAAGGTCATGGCATTTTGTTTTCATCCCTGATTTTTTTTTTTAATTTTTAAAATTTATTTATTTTATTTATTTATTTTTGGCTGTGTTGGGTCTTCGTTGCTGCGCGCAGGCTTTCTCTAGTTGCGGTGAGCGGGGCTGCTCTTTGTTCCGGTGAGCGGGCTTCTCACTGCGGTGGTTTCTCCTGTTGCCGAGCATGGGCTCTAGGCTTGCGGGCTTCAGTAGTTGTGGCTCGTGGGCTTAGTTGCTCCACGGCATGTGGGATCTTCCCGGACCAGGGCTCGAACCCGTGTCCCCTGCATTGGCAGGTGGATTCTTAATCACTGTGCCACCAGGGAAGCCCCTTCATCCCTGATTAAAAAATGAAAAGTGTAGTATCAACATGTTCTCAGGAGGCATGGGTTTCATGGGTGAACTACTGGTTTAGAAGTGAGAAGTTCTGGGTGTTTGTCCTTGCTCTATAGACTAATAGTACTCATCTAAAAAGAAGTGATTTAAACATATGATTTCTAAATCCCCTTGCAATTCTCGTTGTCTATGATTTAAATTCCTATCTGTCCTATTTGACCATTACTTTGCTTCTTATTTGATCCCCCCGGCCTCCCTGCCCCCCACTCACCTCCCTTCCTCCCCACCTCCTCCCCCCACCCCCCACCTCCCATCTCCTATCAACCCAGTGCCTCCAACCACCCAGCCTGTGCTCCCTCAGACCCGGGCAAGAGCCTCTGACCTTCCTCACACACTTCTGAATCTTCTTCCTACCCAGTCTTGGCTCTTGACCTGCTCCAGAAATCCACCATTCTTAGGTTTTCCGAGCCCAACCTGTGCTTCCTCTAATTGAGCACCTGCTGACCTGGCTCAGAGCAGCCTTCTTTAACTCTGACCTTCATGTATCTAGAAGCTACAGGGTCATCAGAGGCCATGCTGAGCCTTGCCTTTCCCTGTCCCCACTCCCCAGTCAGTCTTATTCCTACCACCTCTCTCTGTTGGACATGGAGGTGAATCTTGTGGTTATGTGAGTGTGGTTTAGGGTAGACCATCCTTGGGGCAGGGGAGGTAGGATGGGGTTCAAGGGCATTCTAGGCAGGAAGGAGAGATAGGAGGGACCACACCACTTAGTATCCCAGCAGAAAATTAGCGGACTTCTCACATTAGACCAATGTGACTATTTGCAAAGCTCTGGGCAGTATATAAGGAATCCATAAAAGACAGTGCAGTACCACTGGATTCAGTTACAACTCCTGAGCTCAAAAAGACATGGGAGGGATCAGTTACTGGAACCTGGAAGGAGAGAATCACACAGAGATTACCGCAAGGCTTCCCTGCAGGGAAGGAACCAGAGGCATGAATTCCCCAGCTCCTTCTCTGCCTTCCTCCGTCTTATCTCCTGTCAGGGATCCCTAACTGGCAGAACCAGGCTGGAGTCAAAGGGCAAGGGAGTCCACAGATGAAACCCAAACCCATACAGGCCAGTGCCTCAAGGCAGAGACTAGGGCGAGAAGGGTGGAGAGTGAAGAAGATGCTGTGAATATCATTTTGAACATGTGTAAATATATGAAAGAGAAAACCTTTTTCTGGAACTTCTTGCGTTTGTGCAAAATGTGTCCAGGACAACTAGATAAACTGGTGGCACCTACTTCCCAGCTTATAACTGAAGGGGCTGCTGATGCCGTGCACTTGTCGGGGAGCACATAGCTCCATGTCTTCTGACATTCCTGGTATCCCAAAGAATATCAGGAAAGCCAGTTTAAATATTATGTGACTTATTTTTTTAAAATATGGATGGGGACCTTGAAAATCACAAAGTTATTTGAAAATGTGGATGTGTAGTATTTGGTACGCCAGGCAACATGGGAAGAGTTCACAATTGAGATTCTGTGGATTTTTATTTTGCCTCTTCCGCAAAGCTAAAGCTGGCTGCTGGGAGAGCATCATTTTCTCTTTTCTGCTGGAGAACACATCCCCTTGGGCCCTGTGAGACACTTCTTTTTATAAAGGGAAGCCAAACCAGGCTTAAAGCTCTCCCATCTCTCTCCTGATAACTTGTAAATTGTGTGGAAAGGAACCAAATATTATGAATTGCCCTTCCCTATTAGCCCAATGAATGGCCATACAGACTAAGCTGAACAACAACAAAGTCAAAAGGACCAATACAGCCACTTTTGTAAGGATTTTGAATGTTTTGTAAATGTATTGGTTCATGTGTTGTATTTTGTAGCCTTCCTAGTTCCTGGGCTTTAGCTTCCCTACTTCTTGTATGTGTATGCATACTGTAGTCAAACATTAAAGTCATCACACACACACACACACACACACACACACACACACACACACACACACACAAGGCACAGGCTGCTCTTATTAGCTGTTCACATATGTCCCAGTGAAATCAAGTTAAAAGGAACACCCAGAGAAGACTTACAGGAAAGGGGGGGGTCAGCATACCTGATTCATCTTGGATGAGGAATGAGTTGAGTACATGTGACCTTTGTTAATTCCAGCTGATATCATTGTTTACATCACCTCTTTCCCTGTCACCTGCTTTCTGAGCCATGACCCTGGTCCTGCAGTGGTTCTGAATCAGCAGAAGGCTGGGCTGGATTGATTAACTCACTTTGCTGCTGCCTGGGAAGCCTCTGAGGAGTCAGCTAGAGTGGGAGCCTAGGGGAGGGCAGGATGGAAACCCTTGGATATCCAGGTGGGGTGGAGGGAGTTCTAAGAATAGGGGAAAGGGGAGAGGAGAGAGTGTTGAAATGGTGCCAATGGCACACCTGGCCAAGGGGCAGACCTGGGCTTACATAAGAGGGCATTACACCGAGATCAGCACTTAGAGAGCATTCTGATGTGCTTTACATGGAATGATGCCACCTCCACTGCCTGAAATGCGGGGTACTGGCTGAGATGCTGCTTGGACTATGGTGGGGATGGGAGGACAGTGGGGGGCGCACTCCCCCTTCAGAGTCCTGTAGCACAGAGTTCTGCCTCTGAACACCACATTTCTGCTGCAAACACGAGGGCAAATCATCAGTTTTAACCTGAGAGATAAATGAGAGAATGAGTGACTGAGAGGCAGAGAGGGAAAGAGAGAGAGAGAGAGACTGATCCTCCAACTCACTTGCTTATGGATGAGTTGGCTCTGGTGCTCACCTCTGATGCAGTCAACGATTCGTATTCGTGGGTGGGTGGTGAAGAGGGGTGTTCCCAGGCAGCGGGAACAGGCTAGGTTGTGGACTGAGCAAGAACTTAGAAACATGCCTATTACAATCATGCTTTGCTTCTTGTCAGTGAGGCAATATGTTTTTAACATATTCTCTTAGGAATATTAAAATTCAATGTAATATACGCCTGTCGCAAGTAATCTTTCTTTCATTGTATACACTGGGCAGTGCCTGAAAAGAAAGGTGTGGTTTGGTCAATAGAGGGAAAAGAGATCAGAAAGCTCCATGAAAATGACCTCATCTCCCTTACTTCAAGATGTAGCATCCACCTTGATCACAATCACCAGTTCTAAGAATTCTTCAGAAGGAAGAAGAAGGGAGGTAAAAGGAAAAGAGAGGATGGAGAGGGAGAATTTTATTGTCAAGTAATTCCCTGAGGGAATGAAGTCTTCTGAGAAGTCTGAAGCACACTCTCCCCTTTCCTTCTGTGATTTTTCTATCCCCTATGAAAATATCTGTTAATTTTGTATTAAAAACAAAATGTGTTTCTTTTTCTCGAGTACTCTATAATTGTATAGGAATGTGTATCATTTCCTCCTCATAATTTTGAGGGTATTTTTGAAGATTGTGACATATTCTGACTCTTTAAGAACAAAACAATTCAATTTGAAAATCACTGAGTGACAGCAATCAAAGTTCTGAAGTGATGCAGTTCACTTCAGCGCTTGTTCGAAATGTCATTAGAAAACCAACATATAGCGGGTTGTTATGGCAACTGGAATACTGGAGTTTATAACATCACTGTAATTAATGTTATCCAAACGTTATTAATCTTTCAACATCACTCACATTCTCTGAAGGAACAGCAGCTCTGGCTCTCCCAGGATTTTTCAGTAGTGTAATCTGTTGCAGCTTTCTTCACATTTTTTTTTTTTTCAGATAGATCTTACCCTGACTTTGCTTTAGTGAAATTAGCTATTGTTTCTACTCTTTACTCATTCTATTTTGGCTGCTATTTTTTGATAAAACTTGAAATAAAATGGAAAAAAAGGGATTACAGCTAAAAAATAGAATAAAGCCCAAAGATAAAAAAGGTTTATATATTTAAATGTGGAGAACCTGAGAAAAATATTAAAATATTTTGCATACAGATTTGTAGTATTAACTCATATTTGCATAGCATTTTATAATTTTTAAAGCAGTTTTATGTATGTTATTTAATATAACAACCTTGAGAACAAGTAATATTTTTGGGGTGTCTACGATGTGATAGTTAATGTGATATGCATACATGAATTTTTTTAGATCTCATAATAACTTGCAAGATAGGTGTGATTTAAAAATATGCCTCCACAACTCAACAACAGCAACAGAAAACCTGATTGAAGAATGGGCAAAGGCCTTGAACAGACATTTCTTCAGAGATGATATATACAAATTATGTACATGGATATGAAAAGATGCTCAACATTACTAATCAGAAGAGAAATGCAAATCAAAATTACAATAAGATATCACCTCACACCCATTAAAAAAAACAAACTAGAAAGTAACAAGTGTTGGGGCGGATGTGGAGAAATTAGAGCCCCTGTGCACTGTTGGTGGGAATGTAAAATGGTGCAGCCACTATGGAGAACAGTATGGTTGGTGGTTGTTCAAAAAATTAGAAATAGAATTAGCACATGAGGGACTTCCCTGGTGGTCCAGTGGGTAAGACTGTGCTGTGCTCCCAATGCAGGGGGCCCGGGTTCAATCCCTGGTCAGGGAACTAGATCCCGCATGCATGCCAGAGCTAAGAAGTCCCCATGCGGGAAGTAAAAAAGATCCCAAGTGCCGCAACTAAGATCCCGCATGCCATGACTAAGACATGGTGCAGCCAAAAAAAAAAAAAAAAAAGGAATTAGCACATGATGCAGCAATTCTACTACTGGATATATAACCAAAAGAATTGAAAGCTGGATCTTGAAGAGATATTTGCACACTCATGTTTATAGAAGCATTGTTCACAATGGCCAAGAGTAGAAGAAACCCAAGTGTCCATGCATGGGTGAATGGATGAACAAACTGTAGTATATACATACAATGGAATATTATTCATCCTTAAAAAGGAAGGAAGCCTTGTCACATGTTACAATGTTGGTGAATCTGGAGGACATTATGCTAAGTGAAATAAGCCAGATACAAAAAGACAAATACTATACGATTTCACTTACAGGAGGCATCTAAAGTAGTCAAACTCATAGAAGCAGAAAATAGAATGGTGTTTGCCAGGGGCTGGGAGGAGGGGGAAATAGGGAGTTGTTTAATGAGTACAGAGTTAAGTTTTACAAGATGAAAAAGTTCTGTAGCTCTATATTCACAAATGTGAATATACTTGCACTACTGAATTGTACATTTCAAACTGGTTAAGGTGGTAAATTTATATGTGTGTGTTTGTGTGTGTGTCTACTGAGTTCACAAATCAAGAATGAGGGAGTCTAGGGCTACAGACTGAGATCTTTCTGCTTGCAGAACCCGCACTCACTTTCTACAACACTAGATAACTATTATCTTATTTTAGGGATGAGGAAGCTGACCCTGGGAGAGCCCACGGTTATACTGCTCTTTGGTACCAGAACTGAGATAAGTCTTAGTCCAATACTCTTTTGCATGACACCTTATTGCTCCTCTGTTTAAATAATGTATTTTGTAAAACTTGAATAGTTTAATATATAAATTTGAAGAAGGTAATCAAGTAGAACTATACCCCAGCATAGAGGAAACATGTTAGGTACATATAGTAGAATCAGTTTCTTAGGTTTTTACTTGAGGATTTCAAATTTTAAATGACATGGTGGTTTAAAAACTTTTTCCATTAAATCATTAAACTGTTGAGGAAATAACTATTTGTTAAGAGTAAAAATATACAATAATGTCTCAATGTTGTTTACTGTGTTACATTTTCAGAGCACCTTGAAATTAATTTATAATTTATAAATCTTGATATTAAATTCCCCCTTTTACCATGTGGATTCTGTCTCCTGATTGGACCAGACAGATATAGTATAATACTGGTATTGTGGTCATCTAGGAGAAGATTCTTACTTTTAGGAGGTGCATGCTGAAATATTCAGGAGTGAATGGTCATGTTATCTGCAATGTATTTCAAATGGTCCAGCAATATACATGTTCATATATTGATATATCTATATACATACATGCATGTATATATATGAATATAGCAAATAGGACAAAATAGTGTTAGCAATTATTGAATCTATAAGGAGGACTTATGTGACTTTATAGTATCTATTTTTTTTTTTAATAGCTACATTATTTATTTATTTATTTATTTTATTTTTTTAGCTCTGTTGGGTCTTTGTTTTGTGCGAGGGCTTTCTCTAGTTGCGGCAAGCGGGGGCCACTCTTCATCGTGGTGCAGGGACCACTCTTCATCGCGGTGCGCGGGCCTCTCACTATCGCGGCCCCTCCCGTTGCGGGGCACAGGCTCCAGACGCGCAGGCTCAGCAGTTGTGGCTCACGGGCCCAGTTGCTCCACGGCATGTGGGATCTTCCCAGATCAGGGCTCGAACCCGTGTCCCCTGCATTAGCAGGCAGATTCTCAACCACTGCGCCACCAGGGAAGCCCTAGTATCTATTTTTTAAATGCTGAGTGGAAATCCTCTCCTTCCTTCAGTGTCCTTGTTTAGTGGCAAGAGGGAGAGATTCTTTTATTCTTTTATTGGTAGGAGTGGTTGGAAGACTTGGCCCAGTTTCTTAACTCTGGCTGTGTACCGAATATCCTGGGAAGCTTTGAAAATTATGGATGCTCAAGACCCACAAAACTTTGTGAATCAGAATCTCTAGGATCTTGTTATTCCAAGGGGGCTTAGAATTCTAAAGAAGAAGCTTATCAATCATTAGGGTGAGGGTGGGGTGCATAGCTAAAGTTTTCAAGGGCTTTTTGCAAATTGTATTTGTTCTGAAATATTCTGATGTGCTTTCTTAAGGGGGCATGCTAGAATTTGAAGAAAATTCTCTGTTTCTGTATATTCTTTTTCTTCTTTTTAATAAAAGCTCTTCCTCATGAAGCTAAATGTCCCCTGAAAGCCATTGATCCAAATGGATCTCTCATTGACAGTGTATGTGGCTGAAAATTTGAGCAGTACTGCTCCCGGCAATGTTCTTCTGGTTGTCCCATCCTATTCTGTCCCTAGTGGATTCCCAGTAAAAGTATCCAGTGGTCCAGTATCAGTCAGTCCCAACCTCCCTGTGCAACAAAGATGCAGATGGAAGCTCTGTAACCACACTGATAAGGAAGGTACAGACTGGTACCTGCTATCAAATTGGCGCTTCTCACACCACTGTTCATTAGTTCAACATTTTCCACTATCAAAATTACAAGTATTTCAACATCTTATTTCTACATTCACCCATTCATTCATCTTTATTTATTTATTCACTCATTCACACATAAATCATTCATTATTATAGTGGATACTGTTGATTCCCTGTCCAGATGCCCTTGAATTTCTTTTACGGTTTCCATAGCTTTGCTGCTAACAGCTGATATTTGTTTTCTTCTTCAGAGGATTTCTCTTGGGCTACAGGAGCTGAGAGGCAAGAGTCCCTGACAGTTCACAACCCCCTGGGTGGCCCAAGACTGACATGGTGAGGGAGAACAAAGCTCAGCTCCCTTGCCTCCGGGCAACACTCACTCTGAGCTGGAACTGTGCAGTCTAGAGTGCCTTGTAGGATTAGGCTAAGGCTGGGAACTTCCCTGCTTCCCTCACTCCTGTGTCACTTCTATAGTAAATCATTTGCACACTTACCCTTGCTTTGGGGTCTGCTTAAAGAACCTGGCCTAAGACAAATATTTACTTTCATTTATTACAGATATTTACTGAGTATCTGCTAAGTGCCAAGTCCCATTCTAGGTGCTGAGGATACAGCAGGAAACAAAGCAAATCCCCTGTTCTTAAAGAGCTTTCATTCTAGGAGGGACAGGAGGGACCGAAAGACACATGACAAATGCATGGGTCTGATGATAATAAATAATACAGTGAAATATAAAGCAGGATAGAGTCATGGCAGTGATAGCGAGGTGCTGTTTGAAACAAGGTGATCAGAGAAAGCCTTTGATAGAGTGGTGTCTGAGCAGAGATCCTGAATGGAGTGAGCAAGTGAGGCATTTGGATATTGGAGGCAGGAACATTCCTAAGGAGAGGGAACAGGTTATGTAAAAGTCCTGAGGCAGGAACGTGTTTAGCATGGTTGAGTCATAACATGGAGGCCAGGATGACTAGTGCAGAGTGATAGAGGCAGAAAGTGATGGGACATGAGGCCTGAGGGGGCACAGAAGGAGCTGGTGTCAGATCCTGTAGGGTCTTGTAGGTCACTGTGACGACTTTGGCTTTTACTCTGAACAGGACGGGGACCCACTGGAGGGTTTGACTGGAGGATTAGTGTAATTTGATTTTCATTTTAAAATTGCTGTGTTTAGAATAGACTCTGAGAGGCACGAAGGAAGTGGAGAGAAAAACTGGAAGGCTGATGGGCAAAAATCCAGTGAGAAATAACTGGGCTTGGACCTGGGTGGTAGTGGCTGGGTGGAGAGAAGTGGTCAGGTTCTGGATATGTGTTTCAGAGGTAGATCTGATGGCTGGAGGGTTGAGGTGAAAGAAGAAGATATCTTTTTTGACTCCAGGATTTTTGTCCTGAGCAACTGGAAGAATGGGCCATTTATTGACGTAAGGAAGGTCAAGGGACAAGCTAATTTGTTTCCTTTATGCCACTGAGTCAAACTAATAATGTTATTTTAAAAGGTTAGACTTCAAAGAATGATGCCCAAATCTAAAAGTAGACAACATAAATTAAAAAATTGATTTGATTACATAAACACCTCAGACTTCTATATTGTGAGAAAGAACTTGCAAGATAAATGAAAACTTAAAAAAGTATTTTAAACCTACTTGACAAGGGATTTATTACAGAAAGAAACAAGAAATCCTTATTACAGAAAGAAATCTTACAAATTAATGAAAAAAGTGTATCTTCAAAAGAAAAAAGGGGAAAAGGTATAAATAGATAATATAAATAAATATAAATAAATATAAATATATAAATATGTAAAAAGATGTAAAATCTTACCTATGATCAAATAAACACAAAACAAAAAGGGATAATTTTTTACTTATAAGTATTTTAAAAATGAATTATACTTAGTATTGGCAAAGGTTCAGAGAAATGAAATATTCCATAATTCATGATTGGAAATGCATAGTATTTTTGAAGCGAAGAGACAATATGTGTCAATATTCATACTTTTCTGACCCATTTATTTCCCTTCTAGGAATTTAAGGTAAAAAAATCTGTGATATGCCAAAAAATGATGGTGTATCCAAAGGATGGAATTTTAATAGTCTTAAAAATAATACTTTGAGATATTTTTGAAAAAAACACAGTAAAAATATTATGTAGAGTATAATCTATATATTCATAGAAAAAGATGTGAAAAATAGTGAAAATGCTAACAGCAGTAAAATGAGGCTGGAGGATCATTTGTATTTGCTGATTTGAACCTTTCTGTGTTTTCAGCACTTTTGATTATAGTGAACATTTACTTTCTTTAATCAATAAAATTAACCCTCTAATATTACGTTCTTAGAAAAAATTCTTTCCCTCTCACCTCTCTCCCCATCTCCAGCTCAACCTCTCACCTCTCCTAGGTCTGAAGGCCTGACTCTGCTTGTCTCTTTCACTCAGTCTTATGGAACTCCTTTGTATATGTAAACCAACTGTCTGATATTTTCACCCCTTCCAAACACTCTCTTGGATCCCTGGTGTGGACTATGTTTTTTTACTTTTTGGCCAGCTTCCACTAGAGAAGCTAAAAAGGCTGGATGGCACCTTTCCAGCCTACCGTGAGACCAAGGTTTGGGCACATGTTCCAGGTTCTTATTAGACGCACCTGCACTAGACTTGGCATTGGAAGCTAGAGACGTACAGAAGTGGAGACCACAAAGAAACTGTTTCCCTGGAGCCAGTGTTGGCAGCGGTGAATCCAGTTTCCAGAGGCAGCAACAGTGGTTCTAAAGGTGAGTCGTGTTTTTGGCCATTGTCCCTGGTGTTGTCCAGCAATGGTGTCCAGTATATTTGGTGTTGGCAGTGTGAGCCAAGTAAAGTGTCCAGCAGCTGAGACGCTGGTGACTTCCCAGGACCAGTTCTGTGCAGTGAGATTGAAAACATTGTTTCTGGCAGTGAGGCTTCCAAGTTAGGTTCTCTGGCCATGCTGGAGACTATGTGAGCCAATTATCTTTTAGTAAATTCCTTTTCTAAATAAATCAGCCAAGAGTTGGTTAATGTGTATTGCAATTAAAAACTCTGATGGATACACTTGTTTCCTGATTTTTAATGTCATCTCCCTCAAAACTTCATCATTTGAGGTCATTCCCTTTCAAATTCCACCAGTGGTGGAGAAGGGGTTATTTCTCTGCCACATTGAGACCACCATCTCTGTTTCTTCACCACAATTCCATAGCAACAGCATCCATTTAAGCACACCACTGCTGTCCATTGACTTCCAGAATCACTTCTGTAGCCAGCCTCTTGCTTTTATTCTCCAGAACGTCTACATTCTCATTGATTATTCACCGTACTTTTCTCAACTTTAATGGCCTTTGTTAGAAAATGGTTTTGAGTGAATCAAGAAGACATCGAGGTGGGAGAGACGGTGTGAAGCCTGCTCTGAAATGTAACGTGTCTATCTACAAGCTAATACTCCTCATTAGTGTTAGTATTAAAGGTGAAACCAAAGGAGCTAAAACTAGAGGAAGACTACATGAAAGGGACTTTAGAAACTGACCAGCAATAAAAAGATGTATGGGTTGGCATCTGGCAGCTGAGTTCAAAATCAAGGTGTAAGAGAGATGTGATGATATGTCCAACGCTACTATAACAATAAAGACCAGTAGCATTTGTTATTTTGTTACCCTCTGAAATTTTTAGCAATAAAGTCCCTTAGAAACCCTCAAATAAAGCTGTGTGCTTGTTTAGGAGCAGAGGCCAGGGAAAGAAATGTCAAGAGTATACTGTTTTGCAGCAAAGTAGAAAAAAAAGCTGCAATTCAGGAATTCAGGTAAAAAAGCTGATAGAAATGGAATGAACCCCGGTGGAGTAAACCAGGAACAGTCCTCAGATTTGGAAGCACAGTCTGCAGTGCGCATCTGAGGAAGGACTTTGACATCATCATCTGTTTGCCCCTCCAGCCAACCACACGAATGTTCCCTCCTTGGACTTTTTCATCGTTCAGACCTGTTCCAGCTCCAGGGACTCAAACTCAGATGCTTCTCTTCTCCACCCAACACAATTTCCCTATCCTCCATATCTTCTGTAAATATCTTCCTTATCTTCCATAGATTCAGACTATATTTCCTGAATCTTTTCTTTACCTTGATAATGACTTTGAGTCTCTTGATTCCTCTCTTTTCTCCCTCTTTTTAAAGCTTATTTGGCATGCACTTGCTTCCCTTACCAAATCTTGTCTGGAAGTCTCATAGTCTTGGAGCTGCTCTGAATCTGCAGATTTCTATCTCCTTGTCACCCATGCTGAACCTCCTCCTTGAATTATTCCTATTGTCTGCTTTCAGGTAATGTGGTGGCACCAACAACAGTTGTTGGAAAAGGCATGAAAACATAGTAACTGGACCCATTTTGTCTGTCTGGTTCTTCTCTTTCAGACTTTTTTTCTATACATATACCAATATACGCATGTAGCATTTTTAACTTATTTTTTTTTCACAAAAATGGGATTATAAGTATTGATTTTTTTTTTTTCTTGAGAATGTCTCCTGGGCATCTTTCCATGTCATTACATGTATATTACTTCATTCTTTGTTGAACAGCTGCACAGCATTTCATTGTATGAATTGTATGTACTTTATTTTCCCAATTTCATATTTAGGTGGCTTCTAATTTTTTGCTATTTTAGACAATGCGGCAATAAATGACCTTGTGCATATATCTTTTTTGCACCTGTGTTTTCCCAGTAGTGAAATTGCTAGTTTAAAGGATCTATGCATTTTACATTAAAGGAAACTATCAGCAAAATGAAAAGACAATCTACTGAATAGGAGAAAATATTTGTAAATGATATGACCAATAAGGGATTAATATCCAACATATATAAACAGCTTATAAAACTCAACATCAAAAAAAAAAAAAAATTAAAAAATGGGCAGAAGAGGGACTTCCCTGGCGGCACAGTGGTTAAGAATCTGTCTGCCAATGCAGGGAACACGGGTTAAACCCCTGGTCCGGGAAGATCCCACATGCCGCAGAGCAACTAAGCCCGTGGACCACAACTACTGAGTCTGCGCTCTAGAGCCCGTGCTCCACAACAAGAGAAGCTGCTGCAATGAGAAGCCCGCGTACTGCAACGCAGAGTAGCCCCCGCTCGCCGCAACTAGGAAAAGCCCGTGCGCAGCAACGAAGACCCAACACAGCCAAAAATAAATTAAATAAATAATTTTTTTAAAAAAATGGGCAGAAGAACTGAATAGTCGTTTTTCCAAACAGGAAATGCAGATGGCCAACAGGCACGTGAAAAGATGCTCAACATCATTAATCATCAGGGAAATGCAAATCAAAACCACAATGAGATATCACCTCACACTTGTCAGAATGGCTGTCATCAAAAAGACACAAATAACAAATGTCGGTGAGGATGTGGAGAGAAGGGAACCCTTGTACACTGTTGGTGAGAATGTAAATTGATACAGCCACTATGGAAAACAGTATGGAGGTTTCTCAAAAAACTAAAAATAGAACGACAATATGACCCAGAAATTCCACTCCTGGGTATATATCCAAAAAAAACAAAAACACTATTTTGAAAATACACGTGCACCACAATGTTCATAGCAGCATTATTTACAATTGCCAAGATATAGAAGCAACCTAAGTGTCCATCCACAGAGGAGGAATGGATAAAGAGGATGTTGTACACACACACACACAACGGAATACTAGTCAGTCATAAAAAAGAATAAAATTTTGCCATTTTCAGCGATGTGGGTGGACTTGGAGGATATTATGCTAAGTGAAATAAGTCAGACAGAGAAAGACAAATACTGTATGATATCACTTATATGTGTTATCTAAAAATACAACAAATTAGTGAATATAACAGAAAAGAAGCAGAATCACAGATATAGAGAACAAATTAGTGGTTACCAGAGGGGAGAGCAGGGCAGGGGGCAATATAGGGGTAGGGCAGGGGGTCCCTAACTCCAGGGCTGTGGACTGGTACTGGCCCGTGGCCTGTTAGGAACCGGGCTGCACAGCAGGAGGTGAGCGGCGGGCGAGCAAGCAAACTTCATCTGCTGCTCGGCATCGCTCCCCATCGCTCGCATTACTGCCTCCCTCCACCCAACCCCACCCCACCCCTGTCTGTGGAAAAATTGTCTTCCAAGAAACCAGTCCCTGGTGCCAAAAAGGTTGGGGACCGCTGGGGTAGGGGAGTCAGAGGTATCAACTATTGGGTGTAAGATAGGCTCAAGGATGTATTGTACAACACGTAGAATATAGCTAATATTTTGTAATAACTGTAAATGAAAAGTAACCTTTAAAAATTATATAAAAGAATGAAACAATTAGAAATTTAAAAAATCAAGGATCTGTGCATTTTAAACACTGATAGATATTGCTATATTGCTCTCCAAAAAAGTTATCCCAATTTACAGTTACCAAATATGTATGAGAGCATGGTTCTACTCCAAATTAATGCTAGCCTTTCCTGGATTCTCAATGCATCTTGGGATTCCAACTATTCATTTTTCATTGATTCTCTATTTTACTGCCTTAACAGCATTGCTAGGCCGTTTCTATTTCTTTTTTTTTTTTTTAACATCTTTATTGGAGTATAATTGCTTTACAATGGTGTGTTAGTTTCTGCTTTATAACAAAGTGAATCAGTTGTACATATACATATGTTCCCATATCTCTTCCCTCTTGCGTCTCCCTCCCTCCCGCCCTCCCTATCCCACCCCTCTAGGTGGTCACAAAGCACCGAGCTGATCTCCCTGTGCTATGCAGCTGCTTCCCACTAGCTATCTATTTTACATTTGGTAGTGTATATATGTCCATGCCACTCTCTCACCCTGTCACATCTTACCCCTCCCCCTCCCCATATCCTCAAGTCCATTCTCTAGTAGGTCTGTGTCTTTATTCCCGTCTTGCCACTAGGTTCTTCATGGCCTTTTTTTTTTTTTCCTTAGATTCCATATATATGTGTTAGCATACTGTATTTGTTTTTCTCTTTCTGACTTACTTCACTCTGTATGACAGACTCTAACTCCATCCACCTCACTACAAATACCTCCATTTCATTTCTTTTTATGGCTGAGTAATATTCCATTGTATATATGTGTCAAATCTTCTTTATCCACTCCTCTGTTGATGGACACTTAGGTTGCTTCCATGTCCTGGCTATTGTAAATAGAGCTGCAATGAACATTGTGGTACATGACTCTTTTTGAATTATGGTTTTCTCAGGGTATATGCCCAGTAGTGGGATTGCTGGGTCTGTTTCTATTTCTGAGACTCCTAATTTAATCCTGCCCTTCTGATCTCAGGAACTGACCTAACTTTCTCCTTTGCTATCTTCAGTGTGACTGCTGTTCATCCTCTTGCTTGTTGCCTCATGATCTGGAAATTGTTGCTACAGCTCCACACATTACTTCTGCATTAGGAAAAGTGGGGAAGGATATCCTTTTTATCAGGAAAGTAAAGCCTTCTTAGAAGGCCCTAATTGACCTCTCCTTACATCTTTTAGACATAACTGGGTCCCATGATGATTTCTAGCTGCAACAGGAAATTGGGATATTTAATATCTGTCAAAAGGGAACAAGATTGTCGTGAATATGTGTACCAATTTTGATTTATTGCTTGAGCCTAGGTATGCTGCCACCCAGAATAAGATGAAGGTTCTGTTAGTATGGAAGAAAGGAAGAATGGATATTGAGTAGTAACCCACAATATTTCAAACTCACAGAAGGATAAGTTTCATTACAGTAGCAAAAAGACAAATTTTTTACATAGTCAAGTTATTATAGTTCATTCTGATCAGGATAGCTTTAAATTATACATGTACATTTTTTTGCCAACGGTGCTATTTAATAAGGCCTAAAGTAAAATTGAAAGCAAAAGCAGAGTGAGTTTTTTGAAGTATTTATCTTATGTTCTTGACTGAAGAGATAAATTTAGTAGTTGTTTCTCAGGTAACTAAACTTAGCTGTCGGGCTTAGTTTTTTATGTATTTAATTTGCCTTTAAACCTGGATTCTGTGCAAAGTTCCATAACTGCTTTAAAATATGGGCTTTATTAGGGATGTGAAACATGAGACTGCAGTAATATTTTCTCCTTATTAACTCATCACACGTTACTGGGGTTGGGGGATGGGAACTTAGAGCACTCAGATACCCACACTGGGAAGAGACAAGGCCAAGCAACTGCACCTTTTCATGACCCTGAAAATAATTGAGGTTCTGCAAAGAAGAACTTGATTCCGTTATCCTCAAAATCCGTTGCTTTGGGAGTTGAATAGTGTAATATTTTATATAGAAAAAAAAATGGTCATGTTTTGTAGAAGGATTTTCAGAGGTATGTTTTGCTTTCCTGCTCACTGGTTGGTTGTTATTTTGGAGGCAGGGGATTGTTTGTAGATTTCATTTCAAAAGATACTTTAGATGGAGTTGGTAAATGAACTCTGCATTGGGGTCCACTTTTAAGAGGGTGTTATGGTCAGTGCTTCAGGCTGAACACATGATTAGCCCTTTATACTTCACAAATCTATATCTGTGATTTTACTGATGGGTCTTGTGTTAGTTAAGGTGCTCCAGAGAAACAGAATCAGTAGGATGTATTAGGATACACATACACACGCACACACACATGCCACACACATTCTAGGATGCTCACTCCAGCCTTCCCTCCCTTCACTCGAGGTCAGGTGGCATTGCGGTCTGACAGCTCCCAGCCTTCCTTGGCTCACTCTCCCTTTTCTCTCACACCAACATTTCCTCTAATAAAATTCTTGTATGTTTAGTCCAAACTTGGCATCTGCTTCTCTGAAGAGCCAGACAAATGCAGTGATATTTGTTTCTACTTATTCCCCCAAGTAATCTACGAGAGTGAGTATTTTGCTTCATCTTTGTCAGCATTTGATAGTTTCAAAATCTGTGCTACTTTGAAAAATGCAGAGTGTGTGAGGAAGAGAATCCTTGGATCCTACTTCAGGAGATGGATTTCCAGCATTCCAGATGGGAAATTGGAATACATCTTTCCTTTGGAATTTTATTATAGATGTTGCTCAGGTTCTAATTTATTTATTGTTAGCATAGAATCCTATTTCAGGTACATTATGGTTAAGTGGGGCTGCGTGGGTTTGAGGTTCTAACTACCTGGATGATACTATTTTGGGAAAAAGCATTTGAAATTCCAAAAGGTTGGTTCATAACTACCTATGTACACACACTAGAAGCTGGGGTGGCCTGTATTTACATATAGTGGTAGTACAAATGTGGTAGAGGATAAAACAGGTAGGGAAGTAATAACTCAATATCATAACAAGGGCTTCCCTGGTGGCGCAGTGGTTGAGAATCTGCCTGCCAATGCAGGGGACACCGGTTCGAGCCCTGGTCTGGGAAGATCCCACATGCCGCGGAGCAACTGGGTCCGTGAGCCACAACTACTGAGCCTGCGCATCTGGAGCCTGTGCTCCGCAACAAGAGAGGCCGCGACAGTGAGAGGCCCGCACACTGCGATGAAGAGTGGCCCCCGCTCGCCACAACTAGAGAAAGCCCTCGCACAGAAACGAAGACCCAACACAGCCAAAAACAAATAAATAAATTTTAAAAAATATATCATAACAAACTAAAAGAAAAAATGAAGTGTGGTGATTGAGATAATTCTTACTAGCAACTTGATATGTCAGTGAATTCCTGTTTATGCTGAGAGGCATTTTGTTCAAGCAAGATCTTACATAGACCCTGTATGTGAAGCAGATAAAAAGCAACACTGCTTCAGTAGGTATGGAGGTTGGAGCTGGTGTGCTCAGCCCACTCTACCTGTGTGGTAGCTGCAGGAGAGCTCCATCGAACTTCAGGGTCTACAGAACACAGTCTAAAACCACTGTTATAGACCACTCTCTGCCTTGGGCTGCTAAGCAAATCCAACAGTCATGCTCAGATCTATGCAGGTACAAGAATACTTGGATGTTATGAGAGCATGGTGGGCACTACCCAGAAATGGTAATATTTTCAATGTGACGTAACTAATCTGTGAATTCTTGCTAAATCAGATGTGACACATGCTGGTCCTTACCCTCTTGGCCTGCAGATTCATTTATTGCTCTTCTCTGCTCGCTCAGGAGGTGAATCCTTGCAGGCTATGGTTTCCCAGGTTCCTGTTAGGTTTGGCCATTGGGAGGCCAAGGCAGGAGATTGCAGGCAGAGAGGAAAGGAGAAGGTAGCATTTCTCTTCTTCTCTCCTCTACCCCATTCTCCCACTCAGACCCTCCCCACCTTGGGTGATGTCTCTGGCAAACACCACACCTCTTCTGTGGCTCCAGCTCCCCTGGATTGGTCTGCTATGGGTCTAGCCTCTGATAGCAGGAACCAAAAATCTAGGAAACATGAGAGAAAAATCTTAAAACTGAGAAACTTCTGTCCATTCACTTAGGATTTTTTCCCCTGATAACTGGGGGCAGGGAGGGGGTAGAAAAACATCCCTTTTCTATTTTTAGCAGTGGAATGCCTATCTCCCAAAGAAGCATGGTTTGAAAATCATGGCATCACTGAAACAAATTTAATATTTTGACTTTATGAGCCTTTGGATTTTAATACAAGACCATGTTGAGGATCATCTCAGTTGGAATTTGGGGCTATTTTGAACCCCTCCCTTTAGCAGCAGTGGTCTGGAGAGGTGTCCCAGGAATAAGTGAACCTACAGAGATGCTACAGCTCTCCCTCTGTCCTCCAGTATTTCCTACCCAGAAGTACAAGCACATGATGATTCCCTGAAGTGCTTATAGTCTTAGACTATTCTACCTTTACATTTTCCCTGGTTTATAAATGGGATCTGTATTAATTTGATCTCTTGATTCTGGGAAGGGTGGGGATTGAAATGCCAACACAGTCAGCTTAATATCTCAAGATGTTAAGGAGTAGGTAGGAAGGGATCAGCTTCCTGGGCAAACAAGTGTATCTGAAAGGGAAAGATCACAGCTGCTAGATGAGGAAGGATTTTTTTCTCTCTTTCATATAGACTCTTTATTCTGAGTGTCGTTTGTGAAGTTGACTGGAAAAGCCATATGCTAGTTCCCTTGATTTCTACATGGACATCATGGCATGGATAAAATTTAAGATTCTGTTAAATGGACTTCTCTTTGTCTTCTTGTAAGTTAACTTAGAACCTTAAAGGCTCACAGCTACTGAGCTGGACGTCCTGGCCTTGGTTATAGAAGGTTCTATAAATTTTCAAAAAACCTTCTCTTGGGACTAGACTTCTTCTTGCCTATATGTAACTGCTGAGAATTAGAGGAAAAGTTTTCTTAATTTTGGTGAGAAAGACCAAATCGAAACTGCTGTCATTCTTGCCTGTCCAGTGTTGCCCTAATCTAGGTCCTAAACCTTTCAGTCTATGGCCCAGTTCCCGAACCAAGAGAATCAAGCTTGGAGCTAAAAAGTCACCTTCTCTCCACCAGTACCAGCACGTGGAGTCTGAAATGACCCTATAGACCTGGGCATAGGGTGGCTCACCCAGCTGCAACCTCTTTGCTCACCCCTACCATCTGTCTTATGTCTAGCTAGAATTCTAGTTCCTGGTGGTCACCCGAACTCTGTTGAAACCAGAGCCCTGCCCTGAGTTCAGGTTTTTGTCCAGGGCTGGCCTTGCCAAGCCTTGTCTACCCTCTCTCTCTGGTTGGCTGAGGTCCTACTTCAACTAGCTGGACACCTCTCCTGCTCATTCGCAAAGAAAGATGCTGATGTACACCTGGAAATCAGTGGACACTATTGACCTGAGATGCCTACCTGCCGTGTTCCAATCCACAGATCAGATTCTGTGAGTATTAATCCTCCCTTGGACATTGTAATGTGGAGTGCTGTTCCTTCTCGGGACACATGCTAAAACCTAATCAGTTCCCTCCTAGCCCCAGTCTCAGTCATTGCCTCTTCCTTCCTATTGAGATTAGGTTCCCAAGCTAATGCCACCCCATTCCTGACAACTGGGTCTTGATATCCAGATAGTCAGAAAGATATATAATATCCAGCTTGATTTGCAATGGTATAAATTTATAAATGTGTATATAATCTCTATGTGTGTGCACATTTAAAAAATGGAAACATATTTTTTCCCTGATATGAAGAGATTATTGTAAAAAATTTAAACATAAAGAATGTGAAAGTTCCCCCTACCATAATCACCCCTCTGATTAATAATGTTAACAGTTTATATTGATATAATCCTCCCAGATCGTCTTTAGGGAAGTATAAATTTAAGTATATACTATTTATATTTAAGTTAATATAAAATATATATTTAAAACATAAATTAGATTATATTTTTCTGTAATTTGCTTTTCATTTGAACTTCATCATTTATTGTTGGACATCACTGTGCTCTCATTTTATTTTTTCTTTTTAGTACTTTTCTCATTTTATTTATCTTTAAAAAAATTTTTATTTTAGGGACTTCGCTGGTGGGGAAGTGGTTAAGAATCCGCCTGCCAATGCATGGGACACGGGTTCGATCCCTGGTCCAGGAAGATCCCACATGCCGCGGATCAACTAAGCCCATGCGTCATAACTATAGAGCCCATGTGCCACAACTACTGAAGCCCACGTGCCTAGAGCCCGTGCTCCCCAACAAGAGAAGCCACTGCAATGAGAAGCCTCCTCACCGCAACGAAGAGTAGCCCCCGTTTGCCACGACCAGAGAAAGACCGCGCACAGCAATGAAGACCCAACACAGCCAAAAATAAATAAATAAATTTATGAAAAAAAAATTTTTTAAACTTTATTTTGGAGCATAGCTGATTAACATCCTGCTCTCATTTTAAATCTGGATTCCCTTTGGCTCAACTTCAGTGTACTCTGTGATTTAAGTATGAAAGAATAATTCTTCTTCTCTTTTCATAGTCTTTTTCTAGGGGGGAGTGTTTGTTAAATTATTTATAGTGATAGGTTTTACAGAAATAGATGTTTTTTATTGAGACCAGCAAAACCCTCAGTGCCTTAATGATTCTGCTGATTAAGTGGAAAACACATGAAGGTATGTCAATCTGTCAAGCAAAAGAAAATGCTATCTCTCCCTAATGTAGATGGATTACATAAAGGCCTGATCTCCCACTGCAGCAAGTTATGGTGTTTCATGCTCTAAAGGCCAGGTAGGTATTACTCTGCACCGTTCTTGTAGAATGTTGAACTTTTAAGATGAAGAACCAAATTTTAAAACTGTCATAAATCTGAGTCTGGCTTTCAGAAGGCAAGAATGCTATTTTTAGTGTGTCTGGATTGCAGTCTTTCCCTTTGGTAGTTGATGATGACTGCACAGTAAGAATGAAAAATGAAACTTCTGGAGATTGGATAGCTAAGGAGATTGAAAATAACATCCAGACAGTGGTGCCTTTGGGTCACTAATTTGAATTCAGCTCAGATCAGTGATGACTACAAATTGTTCTCTCTGATGGCAGTGAGGCTTGCAGAAAATACATTCCTCATCGTTATCTATGTTAATTATCTCCTTCTGCTTGTTGGAGCCAGGTTTGCTGGTTTGCGATTGTAATCCCCTAGAGGGCAGGGGCCGCCTTCACTTAGATGAGTGTTGATTAGATGATTTTGATAAGGGGGATGAAGAAATGCTTTTTCTGAGTGAGTTGGCTTGTGTGAAATCGTAGCTACCAAGCATTCCTGTGAAATATGAGCGACATCCCTTCCAGTTTGTTCTGGGTGGCCTTGGAAACAGTTTAGTCTCACACAATGACACAGTCTCCTTTTATAGTCCTGTCAGCAAACACTGCAGCTCATATGCTGAAATTTAAACACATCTCTTCCTTCTTTTCTTATTTGCAACATCTACTGGACTCCAGCTTGACACCCTCCTTTTCCATTGTCTTCCTTGATCACTTCAGCATACCTTGGTCATAACACATTATTATGAATTCCGTTTATTTTGTCTGTTAAATATAATCCTCCACTGATATTGATCACTTTGCAAATGTGTCCTATCTCCCCATGTAGAAGCAAACTTTTTGGCGGTCAGGACCATGTCTTACATCTTTTTGTAACCTCTCCAGCTTCTAGTACAATGTTTGCATTAGTACATGCTAGTATTTGTAGATTTTATTAATAACATTGTTGAAAAATTGAATAAAAGTCTTAAGAGTTTACATAGTCTTTTATATTAACTGTTATTATATGAGTTGTGCTTCTTTTCTGACTTAATATTATATTTCCAGTGCTACAGAGGTGGTGCCCATACAGTCATGCAGGTTGTACACTGCACAACTCTAGAGGGGCCTATTTACATAGACAATGGCTGTGGTGATTGCCTCTAACGGCTCTGAAAAGTGGAGGTCAAATAATGATAACATTAGTGCTCAAAAATAAAACATGTCAGTAACTGCAAAAGGTTAGGCAGGTGAGAATAAGTCACTAACACACTTGTTTTTGGACCAAAAACAAAT
Organism: Balaenoptera physalus; assembly: GCF_965194825.1. Lineage (NCBI taxonomy): Eukaryota > Metazoa > Chordata > Mammalia > Artiodactyla > Balaenopteridae > Balaenoptera > Balaenoptera physalus. The sequence goes on from NC_138890.1 coordinate 128,568,101, forward strand.
AGGATGGGGATAACATTTTTCAACAAGTGAGTGTTTCCACTCCTACGCCGCTTTGCCCATCCCAAAGAATTTTTTTTTTTTTTTACTTGAAGGCTCAGTCTATTCCTGTCTTAGCCCTCTAAATAGAGTTTAACTTTTGTCGACCCAGGTCTCGGACTTTTGTGATGCAGAATCAGGAGATCCTATTGAGACAGACAGGATTAGAAAGCAGAGAGGACAAAAGAAGGAAAAACAATCCAGGGTCCTGATTGCTGGGGAGGTTGGGAGAGTAAGAAGCTCTAGACCAAGGTGGGCTGGGAGAGAGAGGTGCTGCAGAGAGGATAAGTGGATTCCCTTTAATGCCTACATAATAAGACAGGCTAGTCTCTGTTGTAGTTGCAAAAGGTGCAAACAACTACTAAATCTCTTCGGCATCACACAACAAAAGCTCATTTCTTACTGAATGGCTGGTGCAGATACCACCAGACTCGTGTGCAGGAGTCCTCCATGTGGTGACTTGGTGGCCTCAGCTGCTTTGCTCTGATGACTCTGCTGTCATAAGAATGGCAGGGGAGGAGAGGGCATGGAGACCTCACAATCACCCTTCTAAACTTTAGCCAGGAAGACACTTTTACCTGAAGCCCATTGCCTGGCCCTGGCCCCATGGCCTGCCTGACTGCAGGGAGGCTGGGAAGCAGTCTTGCATGAGCCTGGAAGGTGAAAACTGTATATAGATGAGCTCTGCTAATATCTGCCATGGGCTCTTCAGAAGCATGCAGAAGGAACGGAATTGCTTTTACTTTTGGTGGCTGGATGGTGTCTCTTACAGGCCATATCTCTCTGAGACTGGGCCGCAAAGACCTTGGAATTTATTTGGCTTACACAGAAAAAGGCAACTGTAGGTAATAAAACTTTCTTAGAAGTTTCTTAAAAATACAATAAAGTAGTTGTTACCCTGCTAAGTATTATAAGAGCTTTTGAAAGTTTCTGTTGGCTTGTTCTCTATCTCTCTTTTTTTCCCTTTAGTGAGAAAATACTCACAAATGCAATTACTCCCATGACTTATTCAGAGGAAGTTTTAAATTTGGTTTTATTTCCTTTGCTTCCTTGATATTCACTTTATTAGGCATCTTAAGATGGAGAAAAGGTTATAAATTCCCTTCAGGGTCATTAAAAGGAAGTCTGTCTAGAACGACATAAATGTGATGGTCATTCATGATTCCTTCGAGCTTTATGACTCTTCCAAGAATATAAAAAGTCTATATTGCAAATCCATAGGAGAAGCGAAGCTGGCAGGATGTGCCTAATATGATTTCTTAGCAAGTGTATTTTAGCAGAGGACAAAAGATTATAGAACTACATACAATTTTTTTTTTGAAAATAGTAGGATAAATTAGGGAACAATTTTAGGTCTTTCTGCAATTTCCTCAACAGAAGCAACTATATTTTAGGAGAGATGATCTGATTATTTGTGTCTTGACAACATTTGAACAATTTCAACAGGTGGTCCATACCATTAACAAGAACAACAACAAAAACATGGTTGCCATAAATGAGAGTGAGAGAAGGCACGATTGAAGACTTCCGTATGCAATTACATTTTCTGCATAGTCATAAATTGAGCATCCAAACATAGATGCATGAGTAATTAATTATGACTTATTTAAAAGCACTCGGGTTGTGACACTTTGTTCTTCATTTCCTGCACATCAAATTACTGAAGTTTTCATTTCATTTAAAAATAATTTTCCCTGCTTTATTTTATTAAATTTCAATGGAGTTATAGGGTTGATTACAGACTAAATAGCTGGTGCAGTAAGGTAAACACCAGTGAAGGAAGGGTAGGGAGGGATGATATCTGAAGGCCTAAGATTGCAGAGGGTTGGATGAACTTACTCTGAAGCTGGGAGTAGAAGCTGAGGATGGGGCTGGCAGTGCTAAGTAATGAAAGATTTTCACGGTGTTTTTTATTGGGTTGACTTGGCCAAGAGAAGATAACACATTAAGAGAAATAATACAGATGAAGAAAGTCTAATGATTAAATGATTAAAGATTTGGAGCTGAACCTAACATTGCCAACTTTTAAAACATTCATTAAACTATTCTGTTTACCAATTGTTTTATTTTTAGCAGATTTAGATGTTGTGGATTTCAGACTGTGTTTCTTTCCTAATAGAGTCCATGGATTATTTGAGGAAAGTTAAGATGTACTGCCTGGACATGTGTTTCCGTTGCATTACTGCCTTTTCTCAAACATTATGTGATGACACCTTGATAACTACATCTATGGAAAGGGCTTTGAGCTTTTGGCAAATGCCTTTTCTGGCATGATGAGTCACGAAAGCTGAGTGATTTACACCTACTAGGCTTCTCTGTATATAATCTCCAGGCCAGTGCTTCTTAACCTTTCCCATTAAGTATCCCTTAGAGTATGGACATTGAGCTGATATTTCTAGATGTCTGGGGCCATGTCCTAACCACATCTCCTCAGAAAATAGGAAAATTCCTTACTTTTTTATGTTAGAAATTCATGTGAATTTTTAAATTCTATAATATATCTACATCTGTTTTAACATTAAAAAAACACATTTTAAATCATAAACTATAGGAAAACATGAAAATGTTTTCTACCTAACTTAGTGGTTAATGAGTAAGATCTTTTCCAATGAGTCTCTCCTCTGGGGAGAGCCCAGAGGAGCGATGGAGATCTAGCACAGCACATCAGTTTGGATGTCCAGGCCATTTCTCTTCTCTTAATATTTCAGACCCAAACTCATAAATATCAGGACATAAATATCTGCAGACTTTTCAGGGTTTTATAAGCTATGTTGATGCTCTAAGTGGAGGTTCAGCGCATTTTCATGAAACTGTTGGTGACATCTCACTAATTAACATCTCACTGAGAGCTGCTGTAATGTGGCTAACTGAAATCATCTGACCCATTTTTACCACCTTGTTGAACCCAGTGAGAAGATCAAGAGCCAGATGCTTTGGGGCAAGGTATTCTTGGTGAACAGAGTCTACCGTTATGGTCAGATTGTATAACGGTCTTGATGTATTTCAAGGTATTTCTTGTCACAGATTTGATGCTATTTGTACATGTGTTCATGTCTCCCCCCTCCCCCCAAGTCAATAGCAGTTTCAGTTAAAAAAAAGTCACATTATCTACTTAGAAGTTTCTTCACCAGGCGGAATGACAGCAATATCATTAAGCACTTTGAAAATCAGCACAGGACTTCATTATAAATATAAGGAGTAAAAAACAATTACAGGACAAAATCCTTTATCTCTGTGCTTTCTTTGAATTGAAAGTAAAAAGAATTGAGTTAGCCTCAATTCCTCAGTTAGTTATCTACATGTGTGTTTGGATCACATCAAAGTGCATAAAACAATGATGGTCTTTGATAAGGGTATCTTTTCTAAACATCCCCCTTTGACGCCAGGCTCCTGCAGTCATTTTTATAGCACAAGGTTCTCAGGGCATTCTCTTACTGTGGGCTTACCTGGAACAGGGAAACGTGTCCATCTCTACTTTGGCTCAGAGGAAACTTCCCAAATGATTCTCTTCTACTCTGCTGCCACCTGGGTCAGGGGCAAGTTTTCCCTTCTTATCCTCAACCACATCCTTGGGGTCCAAGTCTCCCACCTTCAATTCTGGAGGATTAAAAATGCCCAGGACTTTCTTGTGATTATCCTCAATTACTGGGTTCAGCTCACCTTGACAACCCTTCTGTCACTGGCAAAGCCCATTAACCATTCCCAGCAAATAAAAATAGAATCTGGGTAATAAAATAAAGTCTTACCTTTTTTGATCCTTTGTGTCTAGTCTACTTTCACTTGATCATAGGGGGTGGGGTGCAGAGGCCTTGCCCCAGGCACTTGGGACTAGAGCTCCTAGTACCTACACCTCAACTCCGGCATGTGAAGGAGCACTGCTCAGGACACTCAATCCAAGATGGCGGCGGCAGGCCACGTGCAGAGACGCTGTGCCCGGCAGTGCAATCTGGAGCATGAGCAGCCCAGCTGCGCCGACCCCTGAGAACCCCGCCCTCTCTCCTCCCAGCCAGGGAGATCCCTATAAAGCAGCCCCGCCTACAGCCTGTCAGGGAGAGCAGTGTGGACTCTAGAGCATAGGTTCACACCCCTCCATTCTCTGATCAAAGAAGAAAGTTTTCCTTGGATTCTGAGCTGAACTTGGTCTAGTTCTATTGACTTGAATGACACCTAGCAAGAGGATCTTTGTTGGGAGGGTCAGTTAACACCTCCTATCTTCTTTCTTGTCCTCTAGAAAGAATGCCCTTTTTATTTTTCCCACTATGAGGACTTCTGGGAGTCCTTCCTCTTTTCTAATTTAAGTTCATCCTCCACCCACTGCTCTCCCTTCCTACCCCTTCTTCCCTCTCACCTTTAGATGGAAAGGTTTCATGTGTAGGCTTCTTTTAGTGCCATTCTCAAGCTAGCACCTTCTTCAAGTTTTGTTTCTCCTTCTGTTTTAGCTAGAAGAAGGAAAAATCATAGCCTTGAGTATCATCGAGAAAACAGGGGAGAACAGAACCTACAGACAGTTAAGATTTCAAGATATAATCCTCCTACAGTACAGATTTTCCTCAAATTTCTCCTGTTAATTTTAAGGTGACTTTGAAATTAACTTTGAAGGAAGCCTTAAGCAAATCATTGGAAATGCTTTCCATGATCTCACCATTAGTCCGCCCTTTTCTTTATCTGTAGCTTCTCTCAAAATCCCAGCTCTTGGTTGAACAAAGTTTGGAAATCTCTGGAGAAGGTCTTTAGGGCTCCTTGGAACTCTGAAAAAATGGTCGTTGATTCTTTCTTTGGGATAGGAAGGACACTGCTCTTTCTTGCCCTCAGGTAGTTTTCTAGAAGGAATAGCTATGTGGTCATTCCTTATGCTATAGCACACCAGTTTCCCTGGACTAAGTGTGAAAATACAGGCCACCTCTCTTTTCTGAATTAGAGGTCCTGTATTGGCAAGGAGTTTTTAAAATTGCTAATGGGGATGAAAATTTCTCAGGAGAAGAATGACAGGGAGGAAGGCTTCTGAGTTAGTCAGCCAAGGAGTACTGGCTGCTCTCCCAAGCCTCCTGTGTGGATGAAGCTCAGCGTTGGGCTTTCACATTGCAAAGCTAGGCTCTTGTATGTCTGGATCTGGACAAGGGTGAGGCAGCATCAAGGTTTTCCTTTAATAATAAGAGCCCTTCACACCCTGTTGATTCAGATCAAAGGGATTCACATCTGTTTTCACATCTCACTGATTATTTTGTATATGGTGCTGCATGTTCATTTAGGCTCAAAATTGCATCCATATATTTCCCGCTTTCCATGATCTCTTTTGCTTCATTTGCTCTTCTGAAATATTTCCAATTATTTGGGTGCCCAATTGCTCATGAATTGGTCACTCAGTTTGTGCCAAAAAGGCATTTTTAGAAAAAAAGATTTATCATCATCATCATGATGATGTTATATGCTGATTTCAAAAATACCTGACCATTTACACTCACTGAGATATTAAATGATTTACCTCTTTCCAAACTTTGAAATAATCTTTCTTTCAAATCTTTTAGTAATTTTTCTTTTGTGGTTGATGAGGTCTTAGCTGATGAGTTGCAACAAGACAGTCTTGTATCAGATCAGCCCGTATCTGGGGAGCTTGAATGAAGCAATTAGATCCAGAGACAACTAAGTCTTTAGTTCATAGACCAAGGCGTGGTAGTATGCTTTGGAGATGGTGGCATCAATAAGAAATGAGGATGTCATTTCAGGTTGAGGGTCTGAGAGGCCTTTTTTCGCCTCTACGTACAGTCTTCTGACAAACTGCATTTCTTTATATAGTAAACAGAGCTGCCTGAAATTTGTCTCACTGTCTTAGGGGAAACTATGGTCAGATTCACCCTAGCTGATATGTAGGATCCATGATATTTCATTATTTGTCAGGTCAATTGATGCTGGAAATAAAGGGATGATCCAAGTGATAGCACTAACTTAAAAATATCTAGCAAAGCTTGGATCCTGCAGTGGTCAGGGTCACTGCTAGTAAGGCGTGCCTTTGTGCAAACTGCAGAAAAAGCTACTCCTTTGGGCAAATGAATTACCAAAAAACATCCCTTCTTCAGGGTGGATGCAGCCCATCCCAGATACTGGGCTGGATTTGAGCCCCCTCAGATTCTGTCCCCCAGGTACCTTTGTGCAGTGTTCTAAGGCACACCCTGGAGGGTCCCTGTTGATGTTCCTGACAAGAGTGTTACAGGAATCCCAAGATACCACAAACAGATAGGAGGCCAGAAGCCAGATAGGTTGAAAGGAGTGGGGAAGAGAGTAATAGCAGATTCCTCCGAGTAATAGTACTGGGGGATGGGAGGGTGGGAGGAGGTTGAAACTGGGAGGGTGTTGTCAGCCATGGGAATAGCAAAGGGTTTTTTTCCTCCTTTTATAAAACTTGCTTGGAGTGCTAATTTTGGAACCTGAAAGGAGACATCCCTTCCTTGGTGCCTGTGTTGTCCATGTCTGTCCTCTTAACATTCCCCAGGCCTAAAGGGTCATGGCTACTGAACACAATTGCATTCTTCTTATATTAGACACTATTTATGCTTAAAATAATAGATTCCTGCAAGTAAAAATTGAAGTGAGATTTGAAAAATTTCTTCTCTCTCTCTGTTCTTTCACCTGTAGTCCTCTATCTCTTGATTTTCTTCTTTCTAAGTTCTCCCTACCCTTCATACCCAACTCAGGTCTTACCATCTGATAAATATCCCTCTGATCACTCCATTTCCATGTAGACTTCTCTGAACTTCCATTACACTTTGATCTGTACCATATACTTATTGTCTTCACATTGTTTTATGTGTTGAAATGTTTTCCTTCCACAAGGAATGGAAAAGAGAATGCAGGAAGGTGAAGGAAGAGGCACCAGAGGCCTGGAGAATTCATCAAGGGGGAAGCTACCAAGTGACAAAACTGACATGTTTACGAGTGTTTCAGAATTTGTATAGTAAAACAGTGGTTGTATAGAACTTTAGGGGATAAATCATTCTGGGCAGCTAAGGTTTCTACATGGTTGACTAGCTTTTTTAGTATGAAAACTTGTTTATTTTAATCATTTGGGTTAGAAATATTTTTGAAAATGTGTTATAGATTTTAGTAGACATTTTAGAGTGACTGCTTAACTTGCTAACAATCCCCTTCTTTGGAAATTACTAGTTATCTATTAGTATTATTAGTTATGGCTGCATAACAAATTACTCCAAAATGTCAAGGCTTAAAACAACAAACATTTATTATCTCACAGTTTGTGTGAGTTAGGAATCAAGGTATGGCTTAGTTGGGTGTCTGTGGCTCATGGTCCCTCGTGAAGGTGTAGTCCAGCTGTCAGAGGGTCTCACCTGAAGGTGTGACTGCGATGGGAGTGGTGATCCACTGCCACACTTAATCATGTGGTTTCTGGCAGATCTTGGTCCCTTGTCACATGGGCCTTTGCACAGGGCTGGCTCATGACAGAGTATAGGCCAGACCCAGAGCAAGTGATCACACATGCCTAAAATGAAAGCCAAAATCTCTTTATAATCTTATTTTGGAAGTGATATCTCATCACTTTTTTCTATTTTATCCTTTAGAAGTGAGTCAGTAAGTTCAGCCCACACTCAAGAGTAGGGGATCACACAAGGATGTGAATACTAGCAGTCTGCCAACCATAGGCCTTTATTTTGCTTGCCTATTGGTTGGATGATTGGAATGGGCTGGAGAAAATCATCTCTTATGGGAATTTAAGGGAAACACAGGAAGAGTTAGCCAGTCTCTGCATATGTCTCGTCCTGAAATATAAAACTTTTGGAGATGTGGGGTGTCTATCTTGCACCCTCCCTGTTGCCTGGGAAGAGCAGGAACTGATCTATTCAGATTATGAAGTAGATGTGCATAGAGAAGCAGAGATATGACATGAACAGAGAGTGTTCTCTGGCTTCCCATCTGCTCTTCTGCCTTTGGGTTTCATGAAACACCTCTGTAGCATTTTGATAAACTTTTCCTCTGACTCCTTCACGAGCTTCTCAACTTAGTCATGTTGGTTGAGATACTTGCACAGAGAGAATCCTTGTTTGCCATCTTACATATAACACAATAAAGAGAATTTCTTAAATCATTATGGACATTACCTTCACTGCTATTTAGTGAATGCCTACTGTGCAAAGCAGTATCCTAGATAATGGGAACACAGTGATGAATAAAATGGGTAAGATCCCTGCCCTCATGTATCTTATTGTCTAGCCCAATCATTTTTAAACTCTGATGGATTAGAAGCTTAAGATTTACTGAGATATGTGAGGCTGTTTATGTACCCCTACATCAAATAATTCCATTCTTTTGTGTTGCTTTTTAGATTTGGTTTCCATATTTCATGTTTTCCTTGTTGGTTTCTGTTAGTTTTTTTTTTTTGGGAGGGGGTGGGGGGAGAGGTGATATCTTATTGTGGACCTAGATATAAGGCATTCAACATTGTTAGAATTGTCTGCAAATTAAGAGTAAATAGTTTATAGAGTTGTTTATGTACCTTCATTTATCTATTTTGGTGCTCAGTAGCCTTTCTTGCCTACTTCCATGTTTTCATCCATGTCCTAGATAAGTGAGATTTCTGGAGACAAAAGAAGTCACAGTGAAAGGTTATGCACTTATGTCAGTGACCTGTCAAAGCTCAACACACTTCGAAGGTGTATAATCACTGAGAAGTTTCAACTTGATAGTGTCACACCTAATGAACAGGAAACTGAATTCCTGTTCAGCAAATATTCACTCTCTTCCCTCTCCCCCTGGGGATGAACCATATGTCCCTACTTCACTGATTTTGGGTTTGGCCACGCAATTTGCTTTGGTCAATGAAATTGGAGTGGGTGTAATACAAGCAGAGGCTTTAAATGTGCATGTGAGGTTTGGCTTGGCCTCTTGTATTTTTGTGATTGTGTAGAAAAGAGCACATCCCAGATAGTCACTGCCTCTTCAGCCTGGATTCCAGATTGAAACATGTGGACCAGACACAAACCCAAGCTGAACCCTGGAGCCAAGCCCCCAGCTCTCAGCCTGAAGCAGAGCTAAACCAGCTGATCTGTGACCCTCAAGTGAGAAAAGCACATGATTGTTGCTATAAACCATTGAGTTTGGGATAGTTTGCTATACAACATTATTGCAGTAATGGCTGTCTACCACACTGATTAAGTTCAGAGGGGCAAAATAATAGCGTATTTCGGTAGACAGAATAACGGCCCCCAAAGATGCTCATGTCCTAATCCCTTGAACCTGTGAATATATTACCTTACATGGCAAAAGGGACTTTGCACATATGATTAAGTTAAGAATCTTGAGATGGAGAGATGATCCTGGATTATTCTGATGGGTCCAATGTAATCTCCAGGGGTCCTCATAAGAGGGAGGCAGGAGAGTCAGAGTAAAGAAAGGGGGATGTGACGGCAGAAGCAGAGGTCAGAGTGATGAGCCATGAGACAAGGAATGAGGGCCAGCTCTAAAAGCTGTACAAGGAGAGCTTTTAGAAGGAAACATCATTGATGATACCTTGATTTTAGTTCTATAAGATCTATTTTGGACTTCTGCCTCTAGAATGGCAAGATAATAAATTTGTATTAGTTTAAGCCACTAAGTTGTAGTAATTTGTTACAACAGCAACAAGAAACAAATACAAATATGTTAAGATTAAATGGATAATTACTATTTCTCTCCCTGTTAGAGGAAAATATTTATATTTAGAAAAATACACTACTGGGGCTTCCCTGGTGGTGCAGAGGTTAAGAATCCACCTGCCAATGCAGGGGACACAGGTTAGAGCTGGGAAGACACAGGTCCGGGAAGATCCCACATGTTGTGGAGCAACTAAGCCCATGCCCCACAACTACTGAGCCTGCTCTCTAGAGCCCACGAGCCACAACTACTGAGCCTGCGTACCACAACTACTGAAGCCCACACACCTAGAGCCCGTGCTCTGAAACAAGAGAAGCCACTGCAGTGAGAAGCCCGCGTACCTCAAGGAAGAGTAGCCCCTGCTCACCGCAACTAGAGAAAGCCCGTGCACAGCAACGAAGACCCAACGCAGCCAAAAAATAAATAAATTAAAAAAGAAAAGAAAATACACTCTGAAATTATCCCACTAATGTATTCAGAAAATATCCTTTCCGAAGTCAATCACAGTGTATTTCCGTTAAGTTTTTACTTAATGACTGAGGAATCAAGATGGTGGCATTGGGCTTCCCTGGTGGCGCAGTGGTTGAGAATCTGTCTGCCAATGCAGGGGACACGGGATCGAGCCTTGGTCTGGGAGGATCCCACATGCCACGGAGCAACTAGACCCGTGAGCCACAACTACTGAGCCTGCGCGTCTGGAGCTTGTGCTCCGCAACAAGAGAGGCCGCGATAGTGAGAGGCCCGTGCACCGCGATGAAGAGTGGCCCCCACTTGCCACAACCAGAGAAAGCCCTCGCACAGAAACGAAGACCCAACACAGCCATAAATAAATAAATAAATAAAATTTAAAAAAAAAAATCTCTATCAAACACGGGATCCATATTAAAAAAAAAAAGATGGTGGCATTATTTTCTAAGTAGATTGTGATCCACTCGCAGGAGAATAATTATATAATATACAGTAAATACTTTAAAATTTGTATTAACTGCATATGGGTGAGGGTAGGGTAAAGTTTATCCAAATTAATAAAATATTAAAAATATAAAGTGTTTTGTAATATAAATCTGCAATAAATGCAGATTTATTACTTCCAAGTAGTACAAGTAACTAAAATTACATTAATGTAGAGCTAGTAGAGGTTCCTAGCTCCTGATGCTTTAAAAATATACCTGTCTATACCCTACCCATAGAGATTTGGGTTCAGAAAGGACAAAGGGGGTTAGGGTGTGGGGAATCTGTGGTTCTTTTCTCTTTTAAAAACAATGTATTATTTATAATTTGCAAATATATGTGAAAGTACAAAATAGTTTCTCACTTCTGGGAGATTACATACGCTCACCTAGATTTTACAATTATTACTATTTTGCTTTATTTACTTTATATGTTTTAAAAACTTTTTTTTAATGGGTGTTCAAATTTTTCTCACCAGGAACACCCTTCTATGTGCTCATTTTTTTTTTTTTTTTTTTTTTTTTTTTTTTTATTAACATATTTCCATACATATTTCCATACAAATACAAATATAAGATTTTTAGGAATTTCATGTAATGTCTGAAACATTTATATTAACATATTTCCATACAAATAACCCAATGAAAGTTTAGTATTAGTTGTTTTGTTTGTTTTTTTTATACTGCAGGTTCTTATTAGGCATCAATTTTATACATATCAGTGTATACATGTCAATCCCAATCGCCCAATTCAGCACACCACCATCCCCACCTCACCGCAGTTTTCCCCCCTTGGTGTCCATATGTCCATTCTCTACATCTGCGTCTCAAATTCTGCCCTGCAAACTGGCTCATCTGTACCATTTTTCTAGGTTCCACATACATGCATCAATACACGATATTTGTTTTTCTCTTTCTGACTTACTCCACTCCGTATGACAGTCTCCAGATCCATCCACGTCTCAACAAATGACTCAATTTCGTTCCTTTTTATGGCTGAGTAATATTCCATTGTATATATGTACCACATCTTCTTTATCCATTCGTCTGTTGATGGGCATTTAGGTTGCTTCCATGACCTGGCTATTGTGAATAGTGCTGCAATGAACATTCGGGTGCATGTGTCTTTTTGAATTACGGTTTTCTCTGGGTATATGCCCAGTAGTGGGATTGCTGGGTCATATGGTAATTCTATTTTTAGTTTTTTAAGGAACCTCCATATTGTTCTCCAGAGTGGCTGTATCAATTTACATTCCCACCAACAGTGCAAGAGGGTTCCCTTTTCTCCACACCCTCTCCAGCATTTGTTGTTTGTAGATTTTCTGATGATCCCCATTCTAACAGGAGTGAGGTGATACCTCATTGTAGTTTTGATTTGCATTTCTCTAATAATTAGTGATGTTGAGCAGCTTTTCATGTGCTTCGTGGCCATCTGTATGTCTTCTTTGGAGAAATGTCTATTTAGGTCTTCTGCCCATTTTTGGATTGGGGTGTTTGTTTCTTTGATATTGAGCTGAATGAGCTGTTTATATATTTTGGAGATTAATCCTTTGTCCGTTGATTCATTTGCAAATATTTTCTCCCATTCTGAGGGTTGTCTTTTCGTCTTGTTTATGGTTTCCTTTGCTGTGCAAAAGCTTTGAAGTTTCATTAGGTCCCACTTGTTTATTTTTGTTTTTATTTCCATTACTCTAGGAGGTGGATCAAAAAAGATCTTGCTGTGATTTATGTCAAAGAGTGTTCTTCCTATGTTTTCCTCTAAGAGTTTTACAGTGTCCAGTCTTATATTTAGGTCTCTAATCCATTTTGAGTTTATTTTTGTGTATGGTGTTAGGGAGTATTCTAATTTCATTCTTTTACATGTAGCTGTCCAGTTTTCCCAGCACCACTTATTGAAGAGACTGTCTTTTCTCCATTGTATATCTTTGCCTCCTTTGTCATAGATTAGTTGACCATAGGTGCGTGGGTTAATCTCTGGGCTTTCTATCTTGTTCCATTGATCTATGTTTCTGTTTTTGTGCCAGTACCATATTGTCTTGATTACTGTAGCTTTGTAGTATAGTCTGAAGTCAGGGAGTCTGATTCCTCCAGCTCCATTTTTTTGCCTCAAGACTGCTTTGGCTATTCGGGGTCTTTTGTGTCTCCATACAAATTTTAAGATGATTTGTTCTAGCTCCGTAAAAAATGCCATTGGTAATTTGATAGGGATTGCATTGAATCTGTAGATTGCTTTGGGTAGTATACTCATTTTCACAATGTTGATTCTTCCAATCCAAGAACATGGTATATCTCTCCATCTGTTGGTATCATCTTTAATTTCTTTCATCAGTGTCTTATAGTTTTCTGCATACAGGTCTTTTGTCTCCCTAGGTAGGTTTATTCCTAGGTATTTTATTCTTTTTGTTGCAATGGTAAATGGGAGTGTTTCCATAATTTCTCTTTCAGATTTTTCATCATTAGTGTATAGGAATGCAAGAGATTTCTGTGCATTAATTTTGTATCCTGCAACTTTACCATATTCATTAATTAGCTCTAGCAGTTTTCTGGTGGCAGTTTTAGGATTCTCTATGTATAGTATCATGTCATCCGCAAACAGTGACAGTTTTACTTCCTCTTTTCCAATTTGTATTCCTTTTATTTCTTTTTCTTCTCTGATTGCCGTGGCTAGGACTTCCAGAACTATGTTGAATAATAGTGGTGAGAGTGGACATCCTTGTCTCGTTCCTGATCTTAGAGGAAATGCTTTCAGTTTTTCACCATTGAGAATGATGTTTGCTGTGGGTTTGTCATATATGGCCTTTATTATGTTGAGGTAGGTTCCCTCTATGCCCACTTTCTGGAGAGTTTTTATCATAAATGGGTGTTGAATTTTGTCAAAAGCTTTTTCTGCATCTATTGAGATGATCATATGGTTTTTATTCTTCAATTTGTTAATATGGTGTATCACATTGATTGATTTGCGTATATTGAAGAATCCTTGCATCCCTGGGATAAATCCCACTTGATCGTGGTGTATGATCCTTTTAATGTGTTGTTGGATTCTGTTTGCTAGTATTTTGTTGAGGATTTTTGCATCTATATTCATCAGTGATATTGGTCTGTAATTTTCTTTTTTTGTAGTGTCTTTGTCTGGTTTTGGTATCAGGGTGATGGTGGCCTCATAGAATGAGTTTGGGAGTGTTCCTTCCTCTGCAATTTTTTGGAAGAGTTTGAGAAGGATGGGTGTTAGCTCTTCTCTAAATGTTTGATAGAATTCACCTGTGAAGCCATCTGGTCCTGGACTTTTGTTTGTTGGAAGATTTTTAATCACAGTTTCAATTTCATTACTTGTGATTGGTCTGTTCATATTCTCTGTTTCTTCCTGATTCAGTCTTGGAAGGTTATACCTTTCTAAGAATTTGTCCATTTCTTCCAGGTTGTCCATTTGATTGGCATAAAGTTGCTTATAGTAGTCTCTTAGGATGTTTTGTATTTCTGCAGTGTCTGTTGTAACTTCTCCTTTTTCATTTCTGATTTTATTGATTTGAGTCCTCTCCCTCTTTTTCTTGATGAGTCTGGCTAATGGCTTATCAATTTTGTTTATCTTCTCAAAGAACCAACTTTTAGTTTTATTGATCTTTGCTATTGTTTTCTTTGTTTCTATCTCATTTATTTCTGCTCTGATCTTTATGATTTCTTTCCTTCTGCTAACTTTGGGTTTTGTTTGTTCTTCTTTCTCTAGTTTCTTTAGGTGTAAGGTTAGATTGTTTACTTGAGATTTTTCTTGTTTCTTTAGGTAGGCTTGTATAGCTATAAACTTCCCTCTTAGAACCGCTTTTGCTGCATCCCATAGGTTTTGGGTCGTCGTGTTTTCATTGTCATTTGTCTCTAGGTATTTTTTTATTTCCTCTTTGATTTCTTCAGTGATCTTTTGGTTATTTAGTAACGTATTGTTTAGCCTCCATGTGTTTGTCTTTTTTACGTTTTTTTCCCTGTAATTCATTTCTAATCTCATAGCGTTGTGGTCAGAAAAGATGCTTGGTATGATTTCAATTTTCTTAAATTTACTGAGGCTTGATTTGTGACCCAAGATGTGATCTATCCTGGAGAATGTTCCGTGCGCACTTGAGAAGAACGTGTAATCTGCTGTTTTTGGATGGAATGTCCTATATATATCAATTAAATCTATCTGGTCTATTGTGTCATTTAAAGCTTCTGTTTCCTTATTTATTTTCATTTTGGATGATCTGTCCATTGGTGTAAGTGAAGTGTTAAAGTCCCCCACTATTATTGTGTTACTGTCGATTTCCTCTTTTATAGCTGTTAGCAGTTGCCTTATGTATTGAGGTGCTCCTATGTTGGGTGCATATATATTTATAATTGTTATATCTTCTTCTTGGATTGATCCCTGGATCATTATGTAGTGTCCTTCCTTGTCTCTTGTAACATTCTTTATTTTAAAGTCTATTTTATCTGATATGAGTATAGCTACTCCAGCTTTCTTTTGATTTCCATTTGCATGGAATATCTTTTTCCATCCCCTAACTTTCAGTCTGTATGTGTCCCTAGGTCTAAAGTGGGTCTCTTGTAGACAGCATATATATGGGTCCTGTTTTTGTATCCATTCAGCCAGTCTATGTCTTTTGGTTGGGGCGTTTAATACATTCACGTTTAAGGTAATTATCGATATGTATGTTCCTATGACCATTTTCTTAATTGTTTTGGGTTTGTTTTTGTAGGTCCTTTTCTTCTTTTGTGTTTCCCACTTAGAGAAGTTCCTTTAGCATTTGTTGTAGAGCTGGTTTGGTGGTGCTGAATTCTCTTAGCTTTTGCTTGTCTGTAAAGCTTTTGATTTCTCCATCAAATCTAAATGAGATCCTTGCCGGGTAGAGTAATCTTGGTTGTAGGTTCTTCCCTTTCATCACTTTAAGTATATCATGCCACTCCCTTCTGGCTTGCAGAGTTTCTGCTGAGAAATCAGCTGTTAACCTTATGGGAGTTCCCTTGTATGTTATTTGTCGTTTTTCCCTTGCTGCTTTCAATAATTTTTCTTTGTCTTTAATTTTTGCCACTTTGATTACTATGTGTCTCGGCGTGTTTCTCCTTGGGTTTATTCTGTATGGGACTCTCTGCGCTTCCTGGACTTGGGTGGCTATCTCCTTTCCCATGTTAGGGAAGTTTTCGACTATAATCTCTTCAAATATTTTCTCTGGTCCTTTCTCTCTCTCTTCTCCTTCTGGGACCCCTATAATGCGAATGTTGTTGCGTTTAATGTTGTCCCAGAGGTCTCTTAGGCTGTCTTCATTTCTTTTCATTCTTTTTTCTTTAGTCTGTTCCGCAGCAGTGAATTCCACCATTCTGTCTTCCAGGTCACTTATCCGTTCTTCTGCCTCAGTTATTCTGCTATTGATTCCTTCTAGTGTAGTTTTCATTTCAGTTATTGTATTGGTCATCTCTGTTTGTTTGTTCTTTAATTCTTCTAGGTCTTTGTTAATCATTTCTTGCATCTTCTCAATCTTTGCCTCCATTCTTATTCCGAGGTCCTGGATCATCTTCACTATCATTATTCTGAATTCTTTCTCTGGAAGGTTGCCTATCTCCACTTCATTTAGTTGTTTTTCTGGGGTTTTTTCTTGTTCCTTCATCTGGTATATAGCCCTCTGCCTTTTCATCTTCTCTATCTTTCTGTAACTGTGGTTTTTGGTCCGCAGGCTGCAGGATTGTAGTTTTTCTTGCTTCTGCTCTCTGCCCTCTGGTGGTTGAGGCTATCTAAGAGGCTTGATGGTAGGCTCTGGTCTCATTTTTTTTTTTTTAAGTAGCTGCTTAATTAATTAATTAATTAATTAATTTATTTATTTATTTATGGCTGTGTTGAGTCTTCGTTTCTGTGCGAGGGCTTTCTCTAGTTGTGGCAAGTGGGGGCCACTCTTCATCGCGGTGCATGGGCCTCTCACTATCGCGGCCTCTCTTGTTGCGGAGCACAAGCTCCAGACGCGCAGGCTCAGTAGTTGTGGCTCACGGGCCTAGTTGCTCCGCGGCATGTGGGATCTTCCCAGACCAGGGCTCGAACCCGTGTCCCCTGCATTGGCAGACAGATTCTCAACCACTGCGCCACCAGGGAAGCCCTAAAAACTTTTTATCATGAGGAATTTCAAATGTAAAAGTAGAGACTATAGTACAGTGAGCCCCTATGTCCCATTGGCGAGTTTCAATAATCACCAGCTCATGCCAAACCGGCTTCATCAGTATCACCTCCCAGCTCTCTCCACCCTCACTGGCTTATTTAAAAGCAAATCCCAGGGCTTCCCTGGTGGCGCAGTGGTTGAGAATCTGCCTGCTAATGCAGGGGACACGGGTTCGAGCCCTGGTCTGGGAAGATCCCACATGCCAAGGAGCAACTGGGCCCGTGAGCCACAACTACTGAGCCTGCGCATCTGGAGCTTGTGCTCCGCAACAAGAGAGGCCGCAATAGTGAGAGGCCCGCGCACCGTGATGAAGAGTGGCCCCCGCTTGCCGCAACTAGAGAAAGCCCTTGCACAGAAACGAAGACCCAACACAGCCAAAAATAAATAAATAAATAAATAAATAAATAATAAAAATAAAGGAATTCCTTTAAAAAAAAAAAAAAAAAAAAAAAGCAAATCCCAGATATATTTTTCTAAACAAATATTTCAGTCTGTATTGTGAAATGATAGAGGAGTCTTTTAAAACACATAATCGCAATGAGAACATCACACCTAATAAAACTAACAATTTTTAAATATGTTCACAGAACCGCTTCAGATTATGTATAATCTCTATTTTTAATAAACGCCGTAGGAGAGTTCCTGCTCTTCCATGGTTGTGAGTCACTGCTTTGAGCACTATTTTACAATGTGCTATTATGGAAGTACAAGGGGGGTTTTTGGAGTTATGAAGCTGCTCAGACTCAGTTTGTTCTTTGAACTGTTTCATACATGGATATCAAATGCTTGTTGATATTTCATTTTTTAATTGATCAATTATTAGATGCTTATCAGATCTTACAGGAGGGTAGAGAAAAGGTGAGAGGCATCGTTTCTGATCTCTAGGAGATTACAAGGTGAACAAAGAAAGGAGAATTGAACAGAAAGTTTGAGACAGGAGGTGACCGTGGGTGCCTTGGTGGGGACCAGGAGGCAGAACATACACAGTTGCCAGAGGCGGATGCAGCTTGGCATCCTGGATATGTAAGTTCAGCCAGTAGGATACAGAAACCAGGTCAGAGCCAGGCAGTGGTTTAGGAACCAGGCTGTGAGGAAGCAAGAGGAGAAATTCCAGTGGAGAGACTGGAAATATGACAAAAGCTGGCCAGGAGTGTGGCTCCAGCATCATCCCCTACCAACAGCGGTCTGAGTTCTTGGCACGGTGTGAACATTCACACTAAATAGAGATACACATATATGTATGTGCATTATGTATATTAGACATACATCTCCTGCCAAGGCAGGAAGTGGGATCCTTGACCAGATCCATGACTGGAGAGGCCACTATGGGACTGAGGAAAAGGTCCTTCATCTTGGCCATTACCAGAAACAACTGTAGGCATACCTCCTGTTCACGAGGTATTTCTGACCCCTTAACTGGATGATTCTGTTCTTTAGGGGGCAGTCACAGTGAAGAGCACCTGCTTTGTCTGTTCTCCTCCAGGCCCCACCCCTCATTGTGCCAGGCTGCCTAACTCAGAGAATAAAAGATGCTCACGTGACAAGTGCACCCTGGGAAAAAAGGGGTGGGAACAGGACACCCAAGGGCACTGCTTCATTTACTGTGGCACAGTTTCTGGACAAGCTCCTGGAGACTGAACCAAGGTCACATGGGTCACTGGGAGAGGCAGAATCAGAATCCAGAACCTCCAAATCATGGACCTCAGGGTCCTCCCTCATGGGACCCCAGTTCATTCATTTCTAATATAAAATTGAAGTAATTACTGATCGAATGTGCCACTGAGATGAATAATGGAAAGCTAATAATTGTTTTCCTTCCCCTTTAAAGAAACACACCACACTTAGACGCCCATTTACAGAAATTTTCAGTTAAAATGTCACATAATATTTGTTATATCAGCAGGATAATGGAAATCGAGTTGGCAGTGAAGCATTGCAGTGACAACTGTTACCTTGGAAACTGTAGTAAGCAATCATAATTACAATTAGCAAGACTTGCACAAAGTATACATAAATATTCGAGTGCCAGAGTTGAGTGTCATGTACACCAGACAGCAGAGTAAACTGTGGGATTGTTGTTTCTTTCTCTTTGACATGTCCTTGTAGAGATTTAGTTTCTGTTAAGAGATATACAGCTTCTTTGAATTTAGGTGAATATATTTCTTTGTGTGCTGGTTTGGGGGCTTGTAACATAATGGCATTTGACACAGAGCAGATTACATGGAAGCTTCAACTGACCCTTAGTTGAAGTACGACCCGTCCTGAATGACTTTTAAGCAAAGCCTGATCTCAGAAGAAAATAAGGTAATTGTAAATAATAAATGGTGTCATAGCACAATTACAAGGGCGCTCTGGGGAAAAGTTCTACAACACAGGAGGAATGGTTAAAATGTGTGATTTAATCATTCACTGCAGCTTGACTCTTGGTTTCTTCTTTATTGCCATGGAAGTGTCCCCTTTGATCAGACTACTCTGTCAAAATCACAAAGGAAGTCAGAGGAAGAGTGAGTGATAGAATTGTTCTCACTCGGACACAACCAGGCATGTCCTGTCCTCTGTGAATTCTTTCATGAACAAGGGAGAAAAGTTAAGTTAGGAGTGTGTGCGAGTCCGTATTTCTGTACACTTGAGGGAACAAAGCTTTGAAAGTAAATATGTCTTCATAGCAAAACCATTGTTATTTTCAGGGCCACAGGACACACCAAAAACTCCATCCTCCCGCACACAGTAGAGTTTTCTGTTTGGCTTGTCTGAGCGTGTTGGCTGCCTGGGGCTTTCCGGATAAACACATGTTGTGAGTGGTTGCCATGATGTGAAGGGCAGCAGGGGGAAGAAACGTTGACATGTTTCCTTTGAGAGCAGAGGTCTTGATCTGAGCTTGAAAGAAGTCTGCTAAAATGAATAAAAGAAAGTGACCTTGGCATAGACACTAAAATAATTGGAAGAACTCATATTTCAGGCAGTGGTATCTGTATGGAGAGTTGGTAGGGGCGGGGGAGGGATGGTGGAAATGAGGACAGTGGATGCCCAGAAAACTGCCCTCCCTCTCTAGATCACATCAAGTCCTGCCTATGTGCTTCCCATAGGAGCCCTGTTCTCTTAGCAGTAAAGGTTAAGTCATACACTGTGCCCCCCTCTGACCTTTGCATCATGGACTCACGCCTGATATCTGGATGATTCTGCTCTTTAGGAGGGGCAGTATCTGCTGGAACAAAAGGCAGCCATGGTGCTGTGCCTCTTCTTCCTCAGGTCCCTAACCCTCAGCACTCCAGGCTGCCTGTCTCAGAGAATAAAAGGCGACTGGCATTGCACTGGGTCCCGGCAGTCACAACCATGCTACAAACCTGACAGGTGAAATGTTAGCGTCCCCCCTTCACAGCTCAATGCAAGGTAGGGAAGGAAATTTGTTTCAGTTAAAATGAGAACTTCATACACCACTTTCTGCCGTAACTTGAGTTGTAATTGTTTATTTGAAGCCCGACACTGAGCTAGGTTCTCTAGAAGGGCAAAAGATGGATGTCAGGGTTTCTTCCTTTAAAAGAACTTACGATCTTGTTGGGAAGAAGGGGTTAGGGCACCCAAACAATTAGTAAAGCCTATGGTACCTACTGGCTATTGTCAAGTGTGAAAGTGTTGAGCCCCATGGAGGTCAGCAAGAGGGAGACTGGTAAGGGCTGAGATTGTTGGTAAAGGCTTCAAGAAAGTGGCACTTGGGAAGAGCCTTGCACGTTGTAGAACAGTAGAGACAATGTTTGTGTGTGTAGACGGGAGAATGGGCAGGGCTGGGGAGTGCCAGGAGGAAGCCTGTTTGGGGAAAGAGCCAAGGGGACTAGAGCAGAGCTCATGACTGCCATCACTTTCAGAGTTTGCTGGTCTGTGTGAATGAGGCCCCAAACAGTATCTCTGGGCTTAGATTGCTCTTTAAAGCTCTGCATCCTGTTGGAAATCTCTACCAGAGGACTCACCAGTTCCTCTCTGTGTCTGACTTCAGCAATTTGACCCTTCAACAGCTCTTCTATCTTGACTTCCCTATTATCTTCTTTTCCTTTCCTCCTTTCTTTTCTACACTCCCTTTATTAACATAAGAATATAGTGATTAACTATAGAGTCTACAAGACTATGGACTATCAGAATGTATAACCATTATGTTCTTTAAATAATGGCCCTAAGGCAATATAACGTACTGAATCATCTGGAAAATTAACACTAGACTGCCAATAATTGAGGATCTACTATGTTTCTAGCATTTTATCATTTTAAAACTTATGTTTATTAGGGAAATACATGCATGTGGTAAAAAGAAAAATCACCTAGAAGAGTTTATGATAAAAAGCAGTAATCTTTCAACTCTTTTTCCATCCCAGTCCACGCTTCAGTAATGACTTCTTATGTTCAGGCCTTTGAGTTCAAGCCTTCTAGTGATTGCCTCCATACCTGTAAATAATGTACTTCTATTTCTTGATTTTTTAAAAAATTTTAGGCAATATATGTTGAATTTTAACCATGAAAGACCAAGGCTTAATTCACTTGTATTACACCCTACCTTTCCACCCTTGGAGTATTTGACCTTTGTATTATTTACTTTTGAGTTATTTTATTAGAGATCATTGTGATATTAGGCACTATATTTATCTCTCTCTATTTTCCATTTTAACCTCTTTGTTACCTATCTCTATTCCATTCCTCCCTTGCCAACTCCCACCTCATCTAGGCCATGTCTTAACTTTTACTTTAAGATGGTTAACACTTAAATCTGTCTTGAAACCATAATTAACTCTTATGATCTTTTGCTATAGAATTAAAACCAAAGAATAGAATTGACATTATTATAACCATGTGAATATGTTCACAGCAAAGCCAAGTTGTATGTTAGGACTGCATTTCCTTCTTTATGAGCCCAATGAAACGTCCTCTGTGCTGCTCAAGATACAATGGTTGTAGCTTCAAGGTCAAAAGATTTCTCTTTCCTTACACTGCAACGACTGCCTAAAGTCATAGAAAGCTTCATAATTGAACCATGAATTTGTCAAGCATCTTTTGATTGTTGCTTCTATTGCCTTTTTTCCCCTGGAGTTCCTAATGGACTTGTGTTGCCCATTTATATTTAAAAGAAAAGGATTTCCTCTGCCATATGAAGGAAGGTCTTCTGCTTGGTCACAATATACAGGTCCTGGGTACGTCCCCTGTGACTTAGCTCTGGGGTGAGTAGGCTAGGAGTCGCTCCTCAGGTCAGAACGAGGAGGACAAATCTCTGGGAAAAAACATCCAACACAGAAATTTAGTTTCTTCCAATCAATATTTATTCAGTTTCCTTTAAAATCTCAGAATTTTTATGAGGGATAAATGCTGGGCTGTCTATAGCAAGGGGGGAGAGGGAAGGGGAGATGGCACTCCCTAATACCCCTGTTTTGTGTATAGACCTTCAAAGAATCCCCTTGTTAGCTCGACAGTTGACCATTCCCCTCCATCTTAAATGCCAGCTCTGAGCTTGGAGCCTTGTGGGGGATACTCTGGGCAAGTTAGGTTTCGCCTCCTCTGCAGCCTCCTAAATCAGATATTTTGGGATGTGGTTCCATGTCACTGTTCCATCTATCAGCATACTCCCATCCTCTTTCCATCTTCCAGAAATTTGTTGAAATGTCTCATCCATTAATTACCCACTTTCCCATTCTTTTTGGGGGTTGAGAAAATGAATGGGTATAAAACTCATCCTATTGAACAGGAAAAGTCAGACTTCTGTTCATGGCACCACTTTCGTCCCTTTCCCTCTAAAATATTTGTCTTCACGTTAGTTTTCTATTTGTCACTATAGCAAATTACCCAAACGTAGTGGCTTAAAACAACAGAAATCTATTCTTTGACAGTTCTGAAGGCCAAAAGCCTGAAATGAGTCTTACAGGGATAAAATCAAGGTGTAAAATCAAGGTCTGGTTCCTTCTGGAGCCTCCAGGAGAGTGTCTGTTTTTTGGTGGCTGCTGGCATTCCTTGGCTCATGGCTGCATTATTCCAACCTCTTGCTTCTGCTGTCACATTCCTACTTCTCTAGTCAAATCTCCTTCTGCCTTCCTCAGGTAAGGATACTTGTGACTACATTTAGGGCCTGCCTAGATAATCCGGGATAACCTCTCTGTCTCCAGATCCTTAATATAATCACATCTGCAAAGTCTCTTTTGCCATATAAGGTAACATCTACAGGTTCCAGGTATAAGGACCTGGATATACTTAGGTGCCATTTTTCTGCCTACCATAGTCTTCCTTGATTTCTCCCTTTCTGTTACCATATACATCCAGTCAGTAATCAAGTCCCATGGCTGGATTCATCTACTGGCTCTCAAATATGAATGCACATTACAATTACCTGGAGAGCTTTAAAAAATACCATGGTCCTGGCTAAGGAAATTAGAAGTTCTGGGGAGTTAGATCTGGGCATTATTAAAAAAATTTTTTTTTAAATCTTGGTAAAATTTCAAACAGAGAAAAGTTGCAAAAAGGTACAAATAACTCACATATACTCTTTTTATGTTTTTGTTTTTTAAATTTATTTTTTATTGAAATATAGTTGATTTACAATGTTGTGTTAGTTTCGGGTATACAGCAAAGTGATTCAGTTATACATATAAATATATTCTTTTTCACATTCTTTTCCATTGTGGTTTATTACAGGATATTGAATATATTTCCCTGTGCTATACAGTAGGACCTTGTTGTTTATCCCTTCTATATATAATAGTTTGCATCTGCTGATCCCAAACTCCCAATCCATCCCTCCCCCACCAACCCTCCCCCTTGGCAATCAAAAGTCTGACTCACATATACTCTTTTCTTTTAAAGCTTATTTTTAAAAGTTTTTATTTATTAATTTATTTATTTATGGCTGCGTTGGGTCTTCGTTGCTGTGCGTGGGCTTTCTCTAGTTGCAGCGAGCGGGGGCTACTCTTTCGTTGTGGTGCGCAGGCTTCTCACTGCGGTGGCTTCTCTTGCTGTGGAGCACGGGCTCTAGGTGCACAGGCTCAGTAGTTGTGGCTCACGGGTTTAGTTGCTCCACGGCATGTGGGATCTTCCCGGACCAGGGCTCGAACCCATGTCCCCTGCATTGGCAGGCAAATTCTTAACCACTGTGCTACCAGGGAAGCCCTCACATATACTCTTGATTTTTTACATTTTGCACCATTTTCTTTATCATTCTCTTTTTATTTTTTCTGAACCCTTTGAGAGTAAGTCCTTCACCCCTAAGAGTTCTTCAGTATGTACTTCCTAAGAATAAAAACATTCTCTTTCATAACCACAGTGCCATTACCAAAATCAGGAATTTAACATACAACACATTTTACTTTTCCACCAAGAATATATGTGATGATATCAGAATTGCAACCCCTGCTTTTTTATTGTTTCCATTTTCCTGGAATATTTTTGCCCATTTCTTTATTTTTAGCCTTTCTGAATTACTTTGTATTAAGTGTGTTTCTCAAATAGAGCATATAGTGGGTCTTACTTTGTGGACCAGATAGAGAATCTTTTAGCAAGTGAGTTAAGCCTTATACATCTTTATTGATAAAGTTGATATGTTTAGTCTCAACTCTGCCATGTTATTTTATAATATTATTATTATTATTTTTGTTATATTTGCTATGTTTCCCTACGTAATCTGTTTTCTTTTTGAATTACTTTGGTATTTAGAATGATATATATTTGTGTCTTAGAGATTATCTTCTTACTTATACCTTTTAAAAATGCCCTTAGTCACACCCATTAGGGTGGCTCCTATCAATAAAATAGAAAATAACGAGTGTTGGCAGGGATATGGAGAAGTAATAACCCTTGTGCGCTGTTGATGAGATTGTAAAATGGTGCAACTGCTATGGAAAACAGCATGGAGTTTCCTCCAAAATTTAAAAATTGGACTACCATATGATCCAGCAATCCCACTTCTGGATATATATCCAAAAGAACAAAAAGCAGGGTCTTGAAGAGGTATTTGCATATCCATGTCCATGGTGGCACTATTCACAATAGCCAAGAGGTGGAAGAAACTCAAATGTCTGACAGATGAATGGGTAAACAAAATGTGATATATATCATACACAATGGAATACAATGCAGCCTTAAAAAGGAATGAAATTCTGTCACATGCTATAACATGGATGAACTTTGAGGACATTATGTTAAGTAAAATGAACCAGTCACAAAAGAACGAGTACTATATTATTCCACTTATATGAGGTATCTAAAGTGGTCAAATTCATAGATGTAGAAAGTAGAATGGTGTTTACCAGAGCCTGGGAGTAAAGGGGAACTGTTGTTCAATGGGTACAGAATTTCAGCTTTGCAAAGGTGAAAGGGTTCTAAAGATGTGTTTCACAATAATGTAAATATACTTAACACTATAGAACTGTAAAAATGGTTAAGATGGTAACTTTTATGGTATCTGTTTTTACCATAATAAAAAAATGCCCTTAGCTCCCTGTTTCTAATTTAGCTTTCTCTATCTGGTTTCTTTTTAGTATAAGTTCAAATGGTATCCTTTTGTTTCCACGTACTGTGTATATAATAGTCAATGAGTATATGCATTAGTAGTTTTATAAATATCTCCAGGTGATTCTACAATGTAGCTGATAATCACTGGGCAGCTCTACCATCTCTCCTTTCTCTTCCATTTTTACATCATCATTCTACTCCAGCTTTCATTATTCCTCACATGTTGTAAACTTCCTTCTCTGGCTTTTCCTGGACCGTCTATTCAATCCTGTCTAAATACTATACCCAGGGCAATCTTGCAAAAGTTCCACTGTGTGTCACGTTTGCCGCTCTTAAAGTTATCAACGATTCTTTTCCATTGCCTCCAACTTGGAATAGGTGAATTGATTTGAGTCCCAGCCGGGTCACTTACCAGTTATGTGACCTTTGTTAAGTAATTTAAGGGGCCAACAATGCAGTTGCTGGATCATAACACATGTTCAATTAACATCCTTCCATTCTTCCTTTGCTGAGCTCTAGTATCCCATTGTTCCTGTCTGCCCACCCACTCCATCCACCCGCCCTCCTGACCTCCCTCACCAACTCTCACAGCTATCTTGGGGTTTTAAAACCAGACTTACCATTTTTCTTTTTAAATAAATTTATTTATTTAATTTATTTATTACTTTTGGCCGCCTTTGGTCTTCGTTGCTGCTTGCAGACTTTCTCTAGTTGTGGCGAGCGGGGGCTACTCTTTGTTGCGGTGAGCAGCCTTTTCATTGCAGTGGCTTCTCTTGTTGTAGAGCACGGGCTCGAGGTACGCGGGCTTCAGTAGTTGTGGCATGCAGGCTTCAGTAGTTGTGGCTCGTGGGCTCTAGAGCGCAGGCTCAGTAGCTGTGGCGCACGGGCTTAGTTGCTTCGCGGCATGTGGGATCTTCCCAGACCAGGGCTCGAACCCGTGTCCCCTGCATTGGCAGGCAGATTCTTAACCACTATGCCACCAGGGAAGCCCCAGACTCACCTTTAAAACCAAATTCAAGTACCCCCTCTTGCCTAAAACACTTCAGCCAGAAATTACCCTGCTCCCCTCCGAGCATCCATGACACTTTCTCTAACATGTGGAACCTTTTAGTGACTTGTGTTCTGCCTTTTTACAAAACTGTAAATAAAGTTAATGAAATGGAAACAGGAACCCAAGGACAGGTGAAGGAGGGAGCAGACTGTGCACTCCCTATCAGAGAACTGAGGAATTACATCATTTGCTTTGAAAACATGCAGCCTTGCTGGAACACTTACGGTCCCATATCACCCATGCTCCTTGTATCGTCTGGCAAGTTACACATTGTACAAACCTATTCTACTGAAAGCTCTTTGAGGACAGGGTATGTGTCTTAAAGATCTCTGTCCTTGTTACACACTGTTGGTAAGCAATAGTTCCTATCCATCTAATGATAGCTGACAATTATTGAATGCTTATTATCTACTTGGCCCTGTTCTAAGTGCTTTACCTTAAATCCTCACAAGAACCACATGAAGCAGATCCCATTATTAGCTTCATTTTTCTAATCTTAGGCTTTGAAACTGAAGTTCAGAGAAGTGAAGTAGCTTGTCCAAGTTTGTGCAGCAAGTCTGAGGCTAAGCTGGGGTATGAATTTGAAATCTGTCTTCAGAATTCATGCTACCCTGTTTGCTACTGCCTGTCATTAATGGACTAACAAAATATGGTCATTTAATTATATGCATGCAATTATAATTGTTCATATTTTGTTCCCAGATGTAGACCATATTGGTATTTTCTGTTTCACTGAATTTCTAAGCAAATGAAAGTCAATAATCCCCTTAGTGTTGACCAGGTAGACTGGAGTGCCCTTTGGGGTCAGCACCTCTGCATTTTAAAGCTGACCTTGCCACCTACTTGATGTGTGGCCTTGAACAAGTCACTTAACCTTTCTTGTTTCTCATCTCCAACTTCTATCATTGGGCATTTACAGAGGATTTGTTGCCATAGTAATACAAAATAATACTGACCTCTCTCTCAGGAGTGAGTGTCATGGGGATTAACTAATTTACAGCTGTGAAGAGCTTTCAACATATGAACTGCTAAACAACAGTGAGATCGTAAAGAGAATTTAAAACACCATCAGCTTGTGGAGTGTGCCCATTTGATGCCCATCATTATATGTTTAACTATTAGCATTACTACTCATAATAAACTTTTATGAGGTACTTTAGGTGGTTGGAGTGTTTTTATGAGAGCTAATTAGTTGTTCCAACCAGTTCTATGAGGTAGGTCAGTATTTTTATCATCCCTGTTTTGGAAATTACATTAAATTGGTGCACGCATCATTAAAAAAATCTCAAACTTCTAGATATTTAAAAGCATTTCGTGATTGGAGACAATTCTCATACAGCCATCACTCCTAACACAAAGCTCCAGTGTTAGGGCAATGGGAGTGGATTCTGCATGTGGTGCCAATATATAATGTTGGCAAATCTTTTTATTTTTAATTGTTTTGATGTTTGCACATTAAATAGGTGGTGAGACTTGTTCTAGGTTCTTTTGTGTATCAGTCAGGGTGCATTTCAGAAAATTGATCCCATTCTAGATATTTTAAACAAATTTAATACAAGAAATTGGTTACATGTGTTTTGGATGGGTTATAAGCGCAAATAGGAGAATTAGGTGCTAGGAGAACAATTAGAAAGAAGAGGTCATACCCAGAAACTAGTAACTTCAGTAATCAGTCCCATTTCCAAGGACTGGGGGAAGAAAAGGGAGGAGATCAAGTTTGCAAAGTCCTGGAGCATCAGCTGCTGCTGGGCTAGAACCACAGAGAGAAACTCCAGTGTAGGAGCTAGAATCACAAACGGAGGCATGTCCAAAGATGCTGCCAGAGCACGAAACAACAGCTTCTCCTCTGCTCCTAACCTCTAATCTTGCACGAGTGCTTCCTATCAGTAGAAATTAGTAGGAAGTCTTGGGCAAGAGAGCCTGGGAAACATGGCTGTAGGTTTCTAACTCTAGCATCACAGAGGTAGTTGGAGGAGGATGGATGCAGGGTTGAGAGAGAGCAGGTAAGTAACTGGCCTGTCTCGTAAGTTCACTAAATTTTTCCTGGTGATCAGGGAGATTCAGAAGCTTACTCCAAGGCCTTTACACCAGCAAGCTGTAGGCCTGCTACTCAAGCTCAGGCTTGGCAACTCGAAGTGTAATGTGTATTTCCAGTGCCACATTCCGTCTCGCTCTTAGTGTGCTCACCTTCCCTGTGACGCTCCAGTGTCATGTGGTAAGAATGTTCATCTCTACCTATCCTCAAGGGTGGAATGGGGATGAACTTAGATCATGTACGTAAAAGCACTCGATCGTCACTAATGCAACCCACAAATGAAAGCTAGTATTGTAATTTGTAAATAAACTTTACAAAAAAATCTGTAAACTAAGTCCAAGATTAAAATGAGATTTGGTTACTGGCGTTTTGAAGTCGGACCCCAGCAAAGGTCCTCCCGCCCTGTGTTGTTTGAGCCAATAGAGCAAGACGGAGTCTGGTTCAGAAGCAAAGGAAGGTTTTCTTCTTTGATCAGAGGTTGGAGACGTGGAAGCTCAGGCTCTAGAGCACACCCTCTCCCCACAGGCCGTGGGCTGGGCTGCTCTCTAGGGACCGCCTCAGTGGGGAGGGGGCGGGGTTCTCCCGAGGCGGGCGCAGCTGTGCAGCTCGGGCGCCAGATCACAGCGCCGCGTGCTGCGTCTCTGCGCACGGCCCGCTGCCGCCATCTTGGATCGGGGTGTGGTGCACAGCGCTTCTCCGCACGCTCAGCAAGCTGAGGAGTTCTGAAGGGCCGGGTGTGAGGCCTCTACACGCGACCCCCTGTGAGCAAGTGCAACCAGACTGAGCACAAAGGATAAAAAGGTTAGACTTTATTTTAATACCCAGATTCTATTTTTATTTTCTGGGAATTGTTAATGGGCTTTGCTGGTGACCATTTCTCTTCCCTTAGAATGTAGTTGGATCACCTTGTATCCGGACCGTGGCTGAAAATTGAGTGTGTGTGGGGACTGCCTTTCAGTTGGTAGTTGCTCTTCTTGTTGGGTTCAAATGGAGCTGAAGAATTACTTTTACTGGAGGTTCGAGAATTGCTTGCGGCTTTTAATTTATCCTGACTGGCTTTTAAACATGTCGCCAGGTTTTAGTCATACAATCCTTATTTTCAAATAAGTATCATTACATTATTATTAATAATCCCATTGCATAGAAAAGGAACTGAGATATAACACATGTTCATTAAATAGTTGGTGAGAAAGAAGTAACAGATCTCTAGACTCCTGATTTCCACTTTCTGAGTGGGCATGGTGGTGTATCGGAAGGAACATTCTTGGCTGGGTAAACTGAGGCCAGTTATTTACCTCTCTGAACTCAATAGGAGTGTGAGTTTGAGGATAATTGTGATAATGTGTGTTAAAGTGTTTGGTAAAATTTAAAGTGCTGTCCCAATGTTAAGGACTACTGCCGAGTTGTCTTGCTGCCTCCTGGACTATATAAAAATATGGCTTCGCAAACACTGAGAAATCCTTATGAGGAAACAAGACTCTGTAGCATCCTATCATCTGTCATTCCCCAATGTCATGAACTGTACTTAATGTTTATGCCCACCCTTCCCCGCTGGAGACAATGAAATCACTCTTACGGCTGTTGTTTTCCCAAGTAACAGCCTTATCATTTGTATCGCTCTGAGGAAGGCTATGTTGGAATCACTCATCCCAAACCCCTGTTTTTCATCAATCACTTTTTGGCTGCAGAACCCCATGGAGGAGACACTATCCAAATTGCTTTCAATCCAATAACTCACCCCAGACAACAATAAAAACAATGACAGCAAATCTAAACCCAAGCGCTGGATGTTAAGTGACCCATGCATTGGAAGGTGAGCAACCATTTGCAGGGATCCTTGTACCACCTTTGATCTGTTTGTTTAAGATGCCGGGCTACAGTCTACGGTTGTCATCTCTGGAAGCTTTTTCTTTTCTTGGAAGTGATCCAACTACTTTCTCTCTCTCTGGGCTCGAGACTGCGATCCTCCCTTTGTTTAAGCTGGGTTGGCAGGGGCTCAAACTCTGCTACCTCTCCCTTCCCCTGTGGCCTGAGAGCCTGAGGCCACTCAGGGCCAGAGGCATATTTTAAAATGAAGTCTAGGGCTAAGTCTCCCTCCTTTTGGACAGAGCCCAGGTTCCAGAGTCCATTCTTCTGCCCAGACTGATATCCTGGTCAGCAGCTGATCTTGATACATTTTCTTCTGGCTAGTGGTCCTAATGTGGACTGGAAGAGGGACCCACAGAATCAAGTGATTCCTGATTTTCTGGGCATCCCCTTTCATGTCAATGAACAGTGCACAAGAACGCTCTATTATGCAACAGTGATCGAGTGTGCATTTGTATTGACTAGAGAAAGGTGACGAACAATAATGGCCCCATTAAATTCCACTCTCAATATGTGATGGACTGGGAGAGAGCTGCAGGAGAGATGTGTTTGATTTCAACTTCTCAGTGCCAGAGATACTTCAAAAACAATTTGTGGGTAAATAATACAAGTCTCCAAAATTAGTGTGCTTACCAAAAGGCAACTACACCCAAAGGAAGCATTTCTGTTTGAATTTAATTGATTTAAAATTAGCGTTCCCTTTCTTTTGATGGCTCCATTCTTGTTTACTGGGAAAACATTTGTAGCAAAACACATACTGCGTGTGTACCTGGGCATTGATATTCTCGCTGGCAAATACTCTTCACCACAGTGCCTGGATACATATTTGCCTCAGAGACCTGAACAACTCTGAAAGAACTGTTCAAGTCTCCCAAGGAAACACTGTCTTTACTTGACAAGAATGATGCCGATGTTTAAAATCACCTTCAGAGCAGTCCTAAGGATGTTCCTTGGCCTCTCAAGCTACTGAACCTGTGGAAAACAGCAGAAAATATTCTGCTAGGAAAGTGTTACTGTTAAGCTGTATTGTTGGTTTCCCCTTTCTTTTCTTGATTTTTGCGGGGGTGGAAAATATGAGAAGACAGGGTAATTGGTTGTCTAATAAGGACTGTTTGTCTAGAAACAGATTTTTGTTGTTGTAATCCCTTTGTTCCTTCTTCATCTGAAAGAAGGAGAATATTATTTAGGGAATTCATAGCATGCAGAGAATTCTAAGAAATGGGTGATGGATGTACATGAACATTTTAGATAAAGTTTCTAATTTACCTTATAGTTCTTATTCTTCAAACAGTTTAAAGACAAATTTGTGTGTGTGTGTTTCCTTTTTACAAATGTGCTGCTTGTTCATTGTGGAAAATGAATAAATAGAAAGAAGAAAATAAATATCAGCCTTAATCTTACCACCCAGAGGTAATTTTTTAATGTTCCTTCTAAGTATATCTATAACCTACGGTGTAATATTTTAGTAAAAGAGGGATCATACGAGATATCCTTTACATAATTTTAATTCACTTGCATTCACTTATTGTAGTAAATGTATATTTCCACGTTCCATGTGCTACATTATTATATTAATACCTTTATAGAATTTTATCATGTGATATACCAGTCCCCAATTATTAAATATTTAGAGTACTTCCGACTTTTCCAAACTGTAATGTTTTGGTAAATATCCTGGAAGCTGTGGTTTGGTGTTTCTTTAGGTTAAATGGGTAGAAATGGAATGTCTGAATCAAGTGATATGCAGAATTTTTAGGCTTTTGATATATATTGTTAAATTTCTATCCATAAGTGTTGTGCCAGTTTTATTTTATTTTATCACCAGAAGTGTAAGAGAGTGACCATTTCCTCAAATCTTCACCAACATTAGGCATTTAAAAATATCATATTAACCCTCTGGGAAATATAGGGTGAGGGATAGACCACTCAAAACTGATGCAACAGTAAGAACACTAACAAAAACATAATTGGTGCCTGTTATGGACTGAATTGTGTGTACCCCCCCCCCCCATTTATATGTTGAAGCCCTAAACCCCAGTGTGACCATGTTTGGAAATAGTCTTTTAAGGAGGTAATTAAGGTTAAATGAGGTCATAAGGGTGGAGCCCTAATGAGATAGGATGGGTGTCCTTTTAGGAAGAGTAAGAGACACCAGAGAGTGCTCTGCACACACAGAGAGAAGGTCATGTGAGGACACAGTGAGAAGGTGGCCCTCTGCAAGCCAGGAAGAGAGGCCTCACCAGACACCAACTTTGTGGGCACCTTGATCTTAGACTTCCACCTCAGAGCTGTGAAAAAATAAATTTCTGTTGTTTAAGGCACCCAGCCTGAAGTCTTGTTATGGCAGCCTGAGCTGACTTATACAGTACTCTTGTAGATTCTTGACAAAGCCCAGGTAGTTGGCATGGCTAGAGGCCACTAGGGGGTATTTAAGAAGCACAAAAAACAATCCGGTGGAAATGCTGACTTGAGGACACTGAGATAATGTAGATGGAAGTGGATCTCTGAGTTAGTGAGGCTACTGTGGGCACAGAAGGAAGTGCAACCTGCCACAAGCTGGAAGCCATGCAGGTGCTTCTCTGCAGGCATACCTCAGAGGTATTGCGGGTTTGGTTCCAGACCACAGCAATTAAGGGACTATCACAATAAAGCGAGTCACACAACTTTTTTGGTTTCCCAGTGCATGTAAAAGTTATGTTTACACGATACTATAATCTACTGTGTGTGCAATAGCATTGTCTAAAAAAATGTACACACCTTAATTAAAAAATACTTTATTGCTAAAAAAATGCCCAAACAATTACAATAGTAACATTAAAGATTACAGATCATGGATCACCATAACAAATATAATAATGAAAAAGTTTGAACTATTGCAAGAATTACCAAAATGTGATACAGAGATACAAAGTAGACAGATGCTCTTGAAAAAATAGTACTGACCCACTTGCTCAACACAAGGTTGCCACAAATCTTCAATTTGTAAAAAAACAGTATCTTCAAAGTGAAATAAAGCAAAATGCAAAAAAACAAGGTATGCCTGTATTTATTTTTTTTAAAATAGAACTAAAAGGGCTCTGCCTGTATAGCAGCCAAGCTGAGGGCTTTTGCTTTTATATCCTCCTGTTATTCTGGCTCCCCTTGCTTAAGAAAAAAACCATATATAACCTAACATAATATCCATATTTTACTGACATAATTCCCCTATATATCAATCATGTATAAACTAGCTGGTGTTTTAGAAACATATTTTATAGCAGAACTGATTGTAACCCATTCTGTGACCTCAGTTTCCTCAACTGTAATTTAAGGAGGTTGGAAAATATCAGAGAGTTTTTTTTTTTTTCTAAATTTATTTATTTATTTTTGGCTGCATTGTGGCAAGTGGGGTCTACTCTTCGTTGCGGTGAGCGGGCTTCTTGTTGCGGTGGCTTCTCTTGTTGCGGAGCACGGGCTCTAGGTGCGCGGGCTTCAGTAGTTGTGGCATGCAGGCTTAGTTGCTCTGCAGCATGTGGGATCTTCCTGGACCAGGGCTCGAACCCGTGTCCCCTGCATTGGCAGGCGGATTCTTAACCACTGCACCACCAGGGAAGTCCCTATCAGTGAGTTTTAAAACTTGTGCATTGAATAATAGCTAAAGGCTGCATTCTCCCCTCTCCCAGGGGTGGAGGTTGGACTGTGGGGCTGTGGGGCTGGGGTTGGTTGTGATGTTAATCTAGCTGGGATCTGGTACCTCCCCCTTCCTTGCTTTAATAGAACAACCCTACTTGTTATTTTACATAATCATATTTACGTATGATTTTATTTGGAGAAAAGGTCTGTTATGGACTCAACGCTTGTGTCTCCCCAAAATTCATGTCGAAATTCTCACCCCCAAAGTGATGGTATTTGGTGGTGAGACCTTTGGGAGGTACATAGGTAATGAAGGTGAAGCCCTCATGAATGGGATTTGTGCCCTTAAAAAAGGGACCTCAGAGAGCTCTCTTGCTCTTTTCCACCATGTGAGGATAAAATGAAAAGATTGTAATCTGCAACCTGGAAGAGGGCTCTCGCCAGAACTTGACCATGCTGGTACCCTGATCTTGGACTTCCAGCCTC
This sequence comes from Balaenoptera physalus, assembly GCF_965194825.1. Lineage (NCBI taxonomy): Eukaryota > Metazoa > Chordata > Mammalia > Artiodactyla > Balaenopteridae > Balaenoptera > Balaenoptera physalus. The sequence continues at coordinate 128,602,415 of NC_138890.1, forward strand.
TAGAACTGTGAGAAATAAATGTCTGTTGTTTATAAGTCACTCAGTCTGTGGTACTTTGTTATAACAGCTTGCAATGACGAAGACAAGGTCTTTCATCTTAAAAGAATTAAAAGTCTTAGGACAGGATGACATTAAGTTCCCTTCCAGTTGTTTTTCTGTGATCTCTAAAATTGGTTTATTACTTGTGTAAGACTTTGCATAGTTTACAACACTCCTAAACATACATATTCTCATCTATTCTATACATTCCCTCCTTGAAGTAGTAAGGATGTGTACCGTCACTCTCATTTCATATACTTGGAAACATTACGTGACTTCTCAAGGTATTACAACTCGATACCGATAGAACTAGAACTTAAACTCAGGTCTTCTGACTCTAAACTTCATCATTTTCCCACTACTCCTGTGAGAAGGAGCTAAGAGTTACGTTCTTAGAAGCTATAAGGAAAGTAAGGAAAAGAGTATTCCTAATATTTAAAAGCCCAATTAAGAAGTAAAATAAGTTACATGTGTTTTTATTTTTCAAAAGATTATTCTATAAGATTGTTTTTCCATTTATTTATCATTCTTGTTAATATTAATAAGAGTTATGTCTTTTTGGACATAGGGTCTAGAATGGTCATTACTATGAATCTAGTGAGTTTGGATAGAAGGCCATCATTTTAGGAACAGCAGATAAACACAGAACTCAGTCAGCATACTCTAATTGCAAATAAGGAATCCAAGGGAAAAGGTTTCCTGAGCTTTGAATTTGCAAACTAACATTTAGAAACTTGCAAGCATATCTTCCCCAAATGCTCATCACCTCCCTTTTCCCGTCTTTATATCCTCTTCATAGCCAGTAACAAATTATGCTTTCCTCTCTTCAATTCCATCATCTTTTATTTCATGAAATACAAATTTTGCATATTGTCGAAGGATCTACTTTACTCATTTAAACAGACTCTTTTCCAATTTCTACCTACATTCACATGAATTGACTGGAAAAGTCTTCATTGTCCTTCACCAGAGTCCTCCAATCTGGATTTCAGTCTGTTTACTGCTTAAAAATGGCTGTCTTTGAACTGAACCCGCAGGTTGTACTAGTTGCTAGCTGAAAGTGACTCTTATGTGCTGCTTACCTATTTTTGGAATAAGATCATTATACTTCAGGACCCCTCATAATGCTTAGCTGCAGGAATGACTGCTGTTCTTTTTTTTTTTTTTTAATTAATTAATTAATTAATTTTATTTTATTTTTTTATTTTTTATTTTTTTGGCTGTGTTGAGTCTTCGTTTCTGTGCGAGGGCTTTCTCTAGTTGCGGCAAGCGGGGGCCACTCTTCATCGTGGTGCGCGGGCCTCTCACTATCGCGGCCTCTCTGGTTGCAGAGCACAGGCTCCAGACGCGCAAGCTCAGTAGTTGTGGCTCACGGGCCCAGTTGCTCCGCGGCATGTGGGATCTTCCCAGACCAGGGCTTGAACCCGTGTCCCCTGCATTGGCAGGTGGATTCTCAACCACTGTGCCACCAGGGAAGCCCTGCTGTTCTTTAATTTGCTTTCTGTTGAGCCGCAAGAATTTCCACCGAACAGAGTAGTCCCTGTTTCTGACTGTGTCCCTCTCTGTCCTTATCTCTGCCTTTCTCTTTTCCTCCTTCTCTCACCTCTTCTACACTTACATTCCCCATTGTGGCTGCAAGGAACTTGAAGAAGAACCAGAATTCAGCTCTGATTTGACATTTCTCTGGAACACTTGGTAGGCAGCATGGTGTGTGTCCCAGAGATGGACATACATTTTCCCTTTCCTGGATTTGGAATAAGGAATAATCAAAGGAGGCATTCCTCCATTTCGCTGAGAGAGCAAAAGCCTGGAGCCAAATATATCCTCTGACTTTATGGATGTACAAACCCGCAAAAGCTTAATGGAAAGGAACTTGGAAGGAGAGGAAGATGATCGAATTGCTTTAGGCTCCCTGCTTGATTACTTTTAGGTACTGAGTTCATGTGTCAATTTGTGTGACTGATTTAATGGTTTCCCTTTATGACATTGTTAATCATAATAATTATAGTAACTTACATTTGTGTAGTGCTTTATGGTTTTCAAAGCATTTTTATATCCATTATCTTATCACGTCTCACAACAAACTGGGGAAGATACACTTGCCAGAAGAATGGTCTTTTTGCTTGAAAGTCATTTTCTTTGAGCGTGCATCTTCAAGAAGGGATGCATGAAGAATGTTGAGGGAGGAGGGAGATACTGAGCCAGCAAAAGTCAGCTGAATCCACAGGGACTGGGCAGATGTCACCCCGCCCTGGCCCCTTCACACCTTGGGTGGGAGTAACCAGCCTTAACCCAATTTAGTAAAGCATCACTTTAGTCTCATTAAATCACTTTGCTCAGCAAAGGGTTATATCCAACACATCAGCCTAGGGTTTGCACATTTCTGACCCAGTGAGTATCAGTGGGAGCTTCCCTATCTCACCCACCAATATCAATCTCCACCTCGTTTTTATTACTAACTATATTACTTCCTTAGCAACTGCTGTAGCTCTGGAAGACTTTAACTCTCTAAAAATTTACAGCTGAGTTCCTCCAGAGTCCTACAAATAAGGCTGGTGGTGATTGGAGCAACTTCCTTCTTTTTCTTTCTTGTAGCCAGTTGTAACATAGTCCCAAGCCTCTATGTACCTATAGTTGTTAGCAATGAAACACGGAAAATTTCCTAATTCCTTTCTCTCCTATGTGTACATCTACCTCTTATCCAGCTCTGTGACATAGACAGGGTAACTACTATCATTTCTTATTTATAATGAGAAAACCATGTTAGGAGTTTACATCATTTGTTCACATATAATTTGGTGGAGCCAGGAGTGGTACTAAGATCAGCTAGCTCCCAAGTTAGTTATTTTTCCGCTGTATAGTAGAATTCAGTTTGGTGCCCCTTCCTCTCTTCCTCCTTTTTAAAAGTTTTCAGAAACAGGCAAAAATCTCAAAAATTTTTTTCCAAAAAGTTGCTCGTTATTTTGCCATGTCATAAAACCACTTCAGCTGCACTTGAAGGCCCTTTACAGACAACGTGAAAATGTGTTTATCATTTAGATCTCTTTCCCAGTCCATCGTCCCCGGGTGAATCCTGATAGCCATGATTATAGTGCATGACCTTTATTTTTTTTTGTGGCCGCTTAGAAAACAGGTGAACCTAAGCAGGATGGAGCAAATTGTCTCTCCTGGAAATTTGGAATTGGAATGAATGGATAGTAGTTATTCATTTTATAGGTCATTTGAACTGAGGACAATTAAACTCTGAGGCTGTGGTCCCCAGACATATACACAGGATGCAGAAGTTAGAGAGAAAAGAAAGAAGCAGGGAGGTGAGAATCCTTATGGCCCTGGAGGAACAGAGCTAGGCAAGCAGCAGGGCCAGCTGCCTCTTTTCTTAACTGCTTTTTAGTGCTCGGCTCCAGGCACACAAGCAGCCAGACCCCGCTGTAATTTCTGCTCTTGGAGAGTATAAGACATTGAGCAAGTCTTTCTAATTCTTGTTTTTGCTTAAGTTACGCTAAAGAGGGTTTCTATTGTAATACTTGTCATCCAAAGAGCTTTAACTTGGATGTTCTGAAAAACTACTTTCTGGAATTTTTCACTCCAGGAATTTCTGTTATTGGTCAGGTATAGAAAATATCCTGCCCCAGCCATTGCCATGGATTGCACACCTTTAGCTGCACACATCCACAGGTGTACATGTCCCCATGTATATGCATCCTGTGGCCTCTGCCCAACTGTGTGGCCAGGAGACAGCATTCCTCAGCTCTGCTGGCCTCAACTTTTTCTTCATCCTGAAGCTCCCAGTGAAGAGGGCAGCCTCCAGCTTGATACTAAATTTCTCCTCATTGACCCCTTCTCATAATTCCCTTTGCTGTTGCATGCCCATTTCCTTCTTCATTTGCAGTCACCCTGTCACTCATTGTTTGCTAATGACTAGTTGGCAGGCATAGAGAAGTGGCAGCCAGCCTGGCCTTCAGACTGGAAAAAAGCATGTTTTTCTAGAGAGTGAAAACATTATTTGGTAAGAAGCACGTTCCAGCACTGAATATTTCTTTTTCAAAGTCCTGCTGGGCTCCTTTTGTCTCCCAGTGTCTGTGCTTTCCTTGTCACTTCCTCCCACCTTCTTCCCAGATGGAAACTGGCAGAGCCACTTGGTTTGGGGATGGGGCTCCTCTCAAAGGCAGGTGTGGGCTCTGGAGGAGACTCTAATATGATCTTGGGGAAGCAAACTGTTAGAGTAATTATAATCATCGGAAAATAATATACGGCTATTTGGAAACCTTTGAAACCCTCTCAGATTTTTCTAGAGAAAGCCAGTAATTAGCAAGAAATACCAACTTCTCTCTGCTATCCATTCAAAGAGAAGTCTCCTGAACCTTTAGAGTGAACTTATCCTCGTCTTGGATTTAATATTTGTTCCAGAAAAGGATGGGTCTCTTGACACCAATTTCTCTCATTAATTTCAAAGCTCACCTGGGGAATGGTCCACCTACTTTCCTCCCTCCAGAGTTCCTAAAAGCTGGGCATCTGGGACCAGCCCTCTGAGGCTGGACCTTACCTTATTTTTAGAGAGAATAATGGTGCAAACTTCGACAATGATGCTGATTACTTGTTTATTATTCACCGTATACCAAGTAGTCTTCGAAAACCCGGTAAAATGCCGCTCAGGTTTTCACAGTCCTCTAAATGCTTCTCAGCCAGAAGAGGGCGTTGTGTCCCTGATTTTTTTTTTTTTTTTTTTTTTTTCTTTTAAACTAAGCAGAAAGCCTTAGGAGAGCAAATGACTTTTAGAGCCACACTGTTCTTTACATGTAAATAACAACGCACAACAAAAAGTTCATCTGTTGAAGACAAATAGTCAAAAGAAATATTAGTAAATGCAAACCGGGCAGCTAGCATGGAACGCTGCTCTGGGTACTGGGGTCACAGTGGCTTCCGGTGAACATATTTCTTATGCTGCTAGCTCAGGTTAGAAATGAAGTGACAAAAAATGCAACAAGGGCTTCTTGCTAGTGAGGAGCAGTGGGTAATATATTTGTTTGTATTATGGGATTGCAGTTCTACTAGAAGGAACACTTGACATTTTGATGAGTGCCTCCAGGGAGAAAAGGTACTAACTTCAGAACTTAGTTTTAATTATACTAAGGAGATTACATTATTCAAAAGCATCCCACTGGTAAGGTGCAACATTTCCTGAAACAGTTTAGTGGAAAATGCCACATTAATCAGTTCAATATTTCACTCAGAAGGCTTAATGATGGGAGAAGTTTAAAGTACCGTAGCAACGATAATGCAGAAGGGAAGGGAATAAAAGAGTGTTCACTTAGAGGAAGAGATTGAAATAGTTGCTAGTCCCTTTTGTGTCTTTCCCCATTAAAAGCTGGCTGGCTGTGCTAGAAACCCAGTGGGGATCAACACGTGGACCCCACCATTCCTGAAACAGGAGGACCCTGAAAGGCAACAATGTGAGAGAGGAAGGATGTTATGTTCAAGCTATGTCCTCTGCCCAGGCAGTTCACTGCTGCTCCTCCGTTAATGGTCCAGGTTGGTGATGAGTAGCTGCTCTCTTTCTTCCCACAAAGGATCTTTGTAAATGTATAGTATTTGGTGTTAAAGGGAGACGGGCAGAATGAGATTCTGGAGTGTTTTGTCTTCTGTCCCCATTCTTTCCCCAACTCATATTCTAATTACCTTCTTCACCCTGCAAAAGTCCAATGAGAATCTGGCCTGAAAGTCAGAGAGGTTATTTAGAAGATAGGCTCTCACCTGAAAGGGGACCAACACTCCCGGGCCTATTGGGATGCTGAGAGACTGGGTGACCATAAAGATTGGAAATTCAATCCAGATCTTAATGTTTGTAAACATACAAACCAGCCTCATGGTTAGTCAAATTAGAGGAATAATTAAAAAAAAAAAAAAAACAAATCCAGACCCGTTGTGCTCATGGGGCAGTAGTCCGGCAAACAGGTGTGCGGCCTTAGCTGAAACCAGTGTAGGGCATGGGTTAGGGAGCAGAAACAATCACTGTGTGCTTTTGTTAAAACTTTTTTGTCCAATTGTTAGTTTAATTTCTGCCTAGCTGTCACCACAAAGAAGCTTGAAATAAAAACTAAAAATCAATACTAGAATAGCATAGCTAAATTGTCTAGAATGTACACCATGTGAATTTCCCTGCCCTGCTTGTGGGATCCCTCCTGCTTTGTGGATCAGTCACCTTTGTTTTTACCTTCAAAGCTCTCTGCTTCTGCCGTGATACTTTTCTTCCTCTAAGTCACCTTGTTTCTTTCCCAGAAACAGGTGCCTGTGTAACTATACTGTGTGTATTTCCTTTCACATGTATCCTACACTGAGAGGGTTTAACTTTCGTACTCTCTGAAATACTAGCTAACTTTTCCAAATTCAAGAATTCCCAAGCTTTTTGTGATAGCGTTACTCCATTCTTGCCCTATTCGTGTTTTGCTTCCAAGACTTTATCAAGGTGATATATATTTATTGAAAAAAATTGTAGTGAATCTAGAATTTTGTTTTAAGATGTGCACAATACCCCATGAGATTTTGACAGCCTTTCAGGGAAACAATAACTATGATTTTACCATTAAAATTTTTATTTCGATGTCATGGTAGTAAGGCTGATATACAACATACATCCTTGAAGGAGATATAGGCAGGAGTATTCTGTCTCCTAGTGAAGGGGCCTCTATCATTATCTCGATGGTGTTGGAAAGTCATACTTGGTTGTTTCTATTTTTTTGTGTTGCTTTGTTTATTATTACACAAAGTCCTTTGTCTGGTTTTGGGCAAATTCTTCAAATTAAGTTGAATGCAGAATGTTTGATTAGCTTGTTTTGAGTTCCTCATTTATTCTGTCTTGGAAGCCCTGAAGCCTGGTCCTGACCAGGAGCAGGGATGCTGAAATCCATGGGGTTACCATCTATTTTCTTATCCTGATCACTGTTTTCTAGTTTTAGGATTCCAGGTGTTGTTCCACTCTTCAAAATGTGGTTGACTCCATCTGTGGATGTTTACCAAATGGATTTTCTAAGCCTCATAACTACACCCTAGTCTTGACAAAAGGTTGAAAAGGAGTGGAATGCCGTTTTTATAACAAAATTAGAAAACAGAATTCTAAATGCCTGATCACTTAGGAATCACTGGATATGATGTATCAGGTTATAGTTAAACTGACTTGAAATATGGAGTGCTCATTCATTAACTATTAGGAAAAGAAGCAATTGCACTGCACCCACTGGCATAAAATCTCCCTTGTTGGTTTAAAATAGCTTACTTTTCATTTGACACAAAGATTCTAGTAGGAGAAAAAGATAAAGGACACCTCACTCACACTCTGTGCAGAAGAGGGACTGGGTTTTAATCCTGTAACTGTCCCTTCCAAGTTCCTGTTCCACAGTCACCTTTTATGACTTTATAAATCATTGCTGGCTCTTGATAAGAACTGGAGCTGGCTTCTGGCCTGACCTCCTCCTGTGCTGATAATCTCTTCTCTTATTATTTTGTCCTTTCTTAGGATGTGATTGTACTACCACCGTAATAATAAGCATTTACCAAGTCTTGTTATCTGTCTCTCATTGGACAGAGCCCATCTATTCTTAAAAATTGAAGCTCGGAGAGCCCTGGTCTTCCGAAGAATTTTTCTGTGGCTTCTGGCTTCAAAAACTTCTATTTGACTGACACTATATGTGTTAACCCTGCCTGGCTCTATCTGCTGCCCTTCTTTCTTTTCTTCAACATTTCAACTTATTCTATTGTTTGATTTCTCTAGAATGATACATCTGCCTGTCACAGATACTCTGCTCTGGTTAGAGTCACAACAACTATGTATGTGTGTGCGTGTATGTATGTATGTTATTTATTATATTTTTACTTTAGACTTATTTTTATTGAGGCAGCATTGGTTTATTACCTTATGTAAGTTTCACATGTACAGCACTACATTTCTACTTCTATATACCTTACAGCATGCTCACCACCAAAAATTTAGTTTCCATCCATCCCCATACAGTTGCTCCCCTTTACCCATTTCGTCCTCTCCCCTCCCCTTCCTCTCTAGTAACCACTATTCTGTTCTCTTTAATCTCCGTGTTGCGAACAAGTATTTATTGCCAGATGATTAATTCAAGAAAAAAAAATATTTGAAGTTGCATTTCTTTTTGTAAATTCAATCCATTTAAAATTTAGAGAATTTGATATTCTTTTATTAATGTTCTTTCATTATTGCCATGCCACTGAACGATGTTACTTTTCTGCTAAAATTTCAGAAGTTCCAAACAGGAAGGACTGTAGCTGTGTTCTCAATCTCACCATATTTCAGAATCACCTGGAAACATTTGAAAACAGTTGCTTAAGCCACACTTCCGAAGATTCTGATTCAGATTGGTCTGGGGCTTAAGCAACCGCTTAGAATAACTGTGAGAACCACTGAAGGGAGATGTCAGGCAGTGATGAGGTTTGAGCACATCTCATTATTCAGCAGAATACTTTGGACCTGGTTCATTTGTCTTCCTTTGATTTATCTCCTAAGTTTTCATTACAAAATGTGATTTGCTTCATGGTATATCTTAATGTTGTATTCTCCAAACCAGGAGGTTTTAAAAAAATTATGTAAATAAGAAAAACATCATGTTAAAACAAAGAAGTATTCATCAGTGCCCTTCCTTTGAAGTGTAAATTTCTTATCAGTCACCTTTTTTTTTTTTTTGAAAGCAATCATAACAGGAGTTTGCATATTATTTAGGAAATGGGTCTTCTCAATTTTGAGCACATATTAAAAAAAATACATACATATTATGAACCAGCAGTTGCATTTCTAGGAATCTTTCTTGCAGAAATACTGTATACATGTATGAGGGTTTTCTCAGGAACACTGAATATGATGGCAAAAAAATCAAACCAAACAACAACAGCAAAAACCAAAATGACTGTCATTGGGGCAAAGGTTAAATAAAATTTGAAGCTCTGTACAATGGATAAATATGCAGTTGGTAAAAATGAGTTAAGGGTTCTGTCTTGGGAAGGTGTAGGTGATACATTTCAAGGGAAACAAGGTGAAGAAGACTGTAGACAGTAGGGATGGTCCTGCCCCTCCCTTTTTTTGTTTTTTTTTTTTTGGTAAAAAGAGCACTCTGTGGGTGTGTAGAGGTATACAAAAGTCTGAAATGATAAGGAACTCTCTATATTGCTAACTGGCTTTTTTTTCTGGGGAGTGTGATAAGGCAGTGGGGTAAGGAAGGGCTTTTACTGTATTACTGTATTATTTCACAGTCCTTCTTCAACAGGCATACATTATTTATGTAATTAAAAGCAAAAGGAAAAGAGAAACACCCAAAAGTAGAAACAGTCATCCTCGGGGCCTCAGTCTGGCAGCCTCAGGCTGGACTCTCCTGCCCGCTTCCCAGAGGGGCAGAATTCACCATGGAGTATAGTGCTGTGGCAGGACTATGTACCACTCCTCCCGGATACCTGGTCCCAGGGCTGGTTCCTGCCCCGACTCCAGACCAAGCCAGTCGGCACTCACAGTTGCCCACGTGGTAGCCTAAGCAGCAGCTCCACTCTGGTGGCCAGTGGGGATTGTGGTACTGAGCTGGGTCTGCACGAAGTACAGGGAGGAGAGCAGGGGCTGGCTGGGCTGAGTTGGGCTCTCTGAGGCAAGAGGTGGGGATTTCAGAAATTACACTGCACTTCATACCTCAAAGGTGGGCAGGCCTGCCTGTTGCTCTCATTGATGTAGGCACCATACACAAATTTCCCCAGAGAACTGCTAGAAAGGAGAGATGGCTCTGTCTGTTTTAGGTCTTCTATTTAATTCTCATTATATTCCACTGCCCAGTTTCTCAGTGTAATAGGCAGTTTTCATGGAGTGCTCCCTAGAGCCAGTCGCTATTTGTACTTTACATGTATTATTTCAGTTAATTCTCACAACCACCTGTGAGGTAGGTCATATTATTATCCTCATTTTACAGACCAGGAAACTGAGGCACAGAAAGATTAAGTACTTTGCTCAAAGTCATACAAACAGTAAGTGACAAAGCCAGGATTTGAACCCAAGTGCTCATCACTTTGCTCTGTCCTCCTGTGTATGTCACACCCTTTCTAACTTTACCCACCCTCCCTTCCTTGAAGTTATAAAGCAGTTAAAGAAAGACAAAAGTGAAGCACCACTAATGAATGCATGGCTCCTTCCTTTAGGAGAAAAATGTCTTAGCATTTAAGGTTAATAAGATGGGAGGAAAACTGCCTCTCAAAATTTGTTTGCATAATTTAGCACATATAAGGGAAGCAGCATAGCAGAGTGGTAAAAACATGGACTAAAGTCAGACTCCTAGAGTTTAAATCTTGGCTTCACCATTCATTAGCTGTGTGATCTTATGCAAGTTACTTACCCTCTCTGTGCCTCATTCTCCTTATCTGTACATTTCTTCTTCTGTAAAACAGTAGTAACTGTCTCTTAGGGTTTTTGTAACAATTGAATGAGTGATATTGTTAGGCACTTAGAACAGTGTCTGGCACATGGTAAATGCTATAAATGTATTTGTTACATAATTAAAATAATTAGAAATAAAGTACAGCACAACCAAACTATGTAGAATCTAATCCACTGTTTTTTAAAGGGTGAGAAAAGGATAAAGAAGCCCATATTTCTTGAACTTCTCTGGTAGCTAACAATAGCTAATACCAAATACAGCCTTTACAATTTCCAGGTAAGTAAAAATCTCCTTCTAATTCAAGCAGATGATCATGAGGCTCAAGAAGTGGATTCTGGGTCCACAGAGAACTAGACTTAATAACAAATGGGAAACAGGCCCCAAGACAGCATGCTCTCAGCAAGGTACTTGGGCTTCTGGGGCTTGGGGCTTGAGAACTTGGGATTTCGATGCTTACTCAGAGTTTTTAATCTGGCTATTAGCCTTGAGACTTCTCTGTGTTTACACCACACATGTCCGTGTTTTTCTATTTCAGCCTTCTACTCATTTCCTCTAAATCTCATACTTTAGGACCTTACCCTGTGTTTCTTTTGTGTTTCACATTCTCAGAGTTGGCATTATGGTTTTAGAGTCTTTAGGGCATTAAAGTCTATATTTCACTGTAACAAATAAGAGCAAATCTTAAGAATTCTAGCCAGAATTCTTTGCAGCCTTTCGCCTATTGATGTTTGCAATTTCATTTTGCTCTAATTGTCCCCAGTGGTCTAAACAGGCAGGAATTCAGCCCTCACCAACGGATGCTGAGCTGCTATCACCTTTTCCTGACTAGGAAATGGATCACGGGGGCAAAGATTAGCCCCTTTTAACACTGGACAGAGTTGGGGGGGAAATGATAATGTCTACATTTTGGCTTTATCTATTGATTATTGCTATTGTCACTGCCTCTGCTGTTAGTAAGAGGGAAGAAAGAGCAATGGCTACACGAAAACAGTGAAGCCACACACACAGTTTGCAAAACCCTTTGGGATCTCACCAGCTGAAAAGGATCTATAAACTGTAAAATAAGCTCATTAGTAATAATACCTTTTTGATCGTAAATAGAAACAGGTAAAGTCAAGCTGCTGGTTCTCTGAGCTTTTCACCGACTCCCCTAAACAGTAGGCTGTGGTGCCCTTCCTCTACTTTCTCTTTATTGCTCATCTTGTATTCTCTAACACGCACCCCTGCAATTGCCATAAGCAAATCATTTAACCCTTAGGAATAATCTTGGGCAGGTGTTGTCAGTGCAGAGCTGTGGCTGTAAAGACCAGCCATGCACAAACACCCGAAGAAGAGGTCTTAACAAATATGAAGTGCTATGTCAATAGCAAATACTGCCACTGATTGATGCTAACAGTATATATGCAGAGCCCAAAGCATATAGGAAGCTGTATTTCAGAGTTCTAGGCAAAATGAACCAGGCCAGGAGAAATGGAGAGCTGACATTCTGAACTTTCTCTGCAAGGCAGGACCACACTCCTAATGCACCGATTTCATGTACCGTAAGGTATTGTGACAAGCTCCAGTGAGGATGTGGACAGGTGGTTTACCTAGGTTTGGTTAGGTGCTAAAAACAGGTTTTATCCTTACTGGATAAGATTATTGAGTATGTTAATTACAATGGAAGAATGGAAGATACAGAGAAAGCAGGTCCCTGAGATAACTGCTGCAGAGCAGCAAGTATATTCTGTTCTCCCTCACCTTCAGGTTCATTGAAGACTTCCTTTGTGATATGTCCTCTAACATTCAGTGGAAGCAAGGCAGCAAACTTGGGATGTAAGGAAGGCAGCAAGTGTGGCTTAGTAGTTCGGAGCACCGCTGGCTCTGAATTCTGGCCTCACCACTTATTGGTTGTGTAACCAAAGGAAAGTTAAATTACTTCCTTGTGCCTCATTTCCTCTGTAAAATACTGACCTCATAATTATAGGTGAGAATTAAGTGAACAATATATGTAAAAGTCTAAAACAGTGCCTGGCACACGGAAGCATTCACTAAAGATTACGTACCTCTTATACACATCTTAGATAATCTGAGCGATGTTTTGAAATGCCCCAAATGGACACAGCCTACTTTACCAGCTTAAAGATATGGTATAAAACCATATCTCTTTTTAGGATTCCAATTAAATGGCTTGAGCCATCTCACCCAATCGAATGTCCAGCTTCCTCGACATTCGACATTCGAGGAAGATTAACCCTCCTGGGATAATCTTTAGGAGCCTTGGTGTCCTAAGGATGTATCTTGCTGCTAGAGCCAGAGCTTAGACATGCCCCTTAAGAGTGAGAACATGTTGTAACGATCACTGGGAACATGTTTCTGCTTGGGTTAATGCATTGCCAAGCTGCGGACATGGTGACACAACGAAACCAGGGAAGTCAGACGGCCTCTTGACTCATCTGGGATGACAGTGTGGCAGTGTCTGAGGAAAGTGGCTGAAGCCTCATGCACCAGTGCAGTCCCACCCCCAGGTTGGTTTTTCAAGGTCTGAGGAAAGATCATCCTCCACCCCTTGTTAATGACTGGCCAGAAAAATTTCATATCAGAGTTGAGCAGGTGGTCCTGCTTGACAGACATTTCTTACTCACTCACACAGCTGCTTCCCCAGAGCATAATACATGTTCAGAACCACTATTCCTTTGACTCTGTGACTTCGTCGGGGCCTGGCCCGCTGACTCAGTCCCTTTCTACTCCCCATGCTAATTTTATTTCAGTAGACTCATTGTCTTTGTCACTGATCCTTGATCTGGGACACTCCTGATAGGTTTCAATCATTTTGAATCTCCCACAGAAAGATTGTGGGTCTCATCCCTTTACTTTAGGAAAACCTACTGTCTCATCTGAATTTGCCCCTTTCTCCCCAACTCTGAATGCCGACACCTTTTTTATCAGGAAAAAGTAAATTCTGCCTTACCAGACACAAGGCTACACTCTTATTTTAAAGTCTTTGCTTTGCTTGATAATTGTTTTTATGGATTATCGGTAGTGAGGGAGTGTTCTGAGAGCTGTCAACAAAGTGTCAAGTAGAATGACTGAACAGCACATATCATTTCCTTGTGACCTTTATTTGATTGTGCATTTGAACAACTCTACTTTCTCAAGAGAAAGTAAAGAGGAAAAACATTTTTCAGGAAGAGGAAACATCTTTATATACTACACATATTTATTGAGCACTACTGCAGTATTTTGAATTTAAGATAACTGGAATATTTTGAATGTTTCTCAGTATAGGAAAATTCATGTAGAGAAAAATAGACATTGTTCAGTCTTCCTTGGACAGTTTGGTTTTTTACAAAAGCCCGAAGCCATTTAAATTCTGTCCTAGAGTTTCAGTTAGCTATTGCTACATAATACCACCCCAAAACTTAGTGTTTTGGTTTTCTTTAAAATATATTTATTTTATTTATTTATTTTTCGCTGCGTTGAGTCTTCCTTGCTGTTAGCGGGCTTTCTCTAGTTGCGGTGAGCGGGGGCTGCTCTTCGTTGTGGTGCGTGGGCTTCTCATTGAGGTGGCTTCTCTTGTTGCAGAGCACGGGCTCTAGGCGCGCGGGCTTCAGTAGTTGTGGCACGCGGGCTCTAGAGCACAGGCTCAGTAGTTGTGGCACACAGGCTTAGTTGCTCCGTGGCATGTGGGATCTTCCTGGACCAGGGCTCAAACCCGTGTCCCCTGCATTGGCAGGCAGATTCTTAACTACTGCGCCACCAGGGAAGCCCACAACTTAGTGTCTTAAAACAACTGTTTAATCATCATTCATGACTCTGTGGGTTGACTGGGCTCAGTTGGGGAGGGTCTTCTGCTCTACATGATGTCAGCTGGGGCTGCTGTCATCTGGGGGCTCAACTGGGCTGTAATGTCCAAGATGCTTACTCTCATGACCAGCAGTTGGTGCTGGCAGTTGGCTGGGAGCTCTGCTAGGGAAGTCTACCAGATTTCTTGGTTCTCCTCCATGTGGCTTCCTTATGAGTCTTGGGCTCCTCAAAGCATGGTACCTGAGTTCCAAGAGGGAGGGTGCCAAGAGAACAAGCCCTGATGTGCAAGCGCTTATTAAGCCTCTGCTTGTATCTTGCTTGTCAAAGTCCCATTGGACAAAGCCATTCATGTGGCCAAGCCCAGAATACGGGGACTATAGAGGAGATGAATACTAGAGGTTCAAATTGAGGCTCACCAAAGTAACAGCTGACCACACCCAGAAACTCTTCTGAATTCTAAGAGAGCAAAATGGCAGTCCTAGAATTTTGGAGCTGGTAGGGACCTTAGAGATTTTACAGCTCAGCTGCTTTGTTTTGCAGATGAAGAGACAAAAACCCAGAGAAAGTGATTTACTACTCAAAGGACAACCCAGACCTGGACCATTCATTGTAAAGATGGTTTCGAGTCGGGCTCTGTGCAGGTACTACCTACATACATAGGCTGGTCCAGCCCCTGGCTTTACGGAGCTCCGAGTCCAGGGGGCAAGTCTGCAGGTTAGATCTCCTAACATCCAATGCCACATTTAACCACGGTACTTCACTGCTTTCCCGTTGTTAATTAAGTGTGTAATGACTATATTAAAGTTAGTTTCAGGTTCTAATTTATGACACAGTAGTTATAATTTAATATACACTTTATGGTACATTGGAGTCCCTGAATAATCAATGTGTACTCCCTCTAATCCTGCCTGGTTTATAATACTTGGAGAAAATTTTATTATTTTAAACAATTATAAGGATTTATAGTTCTTGAATCTTTGCTTTTGTGAAATATTTTCTTTCATGTCTACTATTTACATGAAGCCAAGTCCTTTGTCAGGAATACAGCCTCTAATTATAACATTGTTCCTGTGGGAAAATGTAATTTGCTTTTCAATGATCCACTTTATGACATGGTCTCCAGGAATGTGCTGTCTGCAATAAAAAGCAAGTAGAGACTGTGGACTCCTGTAACTTCTTGCCAATTGCCTGGCACCGTTAAGACCAGTGTTTATAAAGTAGTCCTAATTTTTTTGTTGGCATGTGAAATCCAAGCTAGGAAATAATGACACATTTCACTGAGATGGAGTGTGCATATGGGGATGGGTAAGGAAGCAAACTAGGAAATGAGAAGTTTCTATGGTTTTCTCCACAGTCATCCCATCAGCATCCAAGTCCTGTCTGTCGTTCACAGCAACTTTCACTCTGGTTCTTTCTTCCCAAGAATAAAATGGCAGTTACAGTAATGAGTAGCCAGTGCGGCGAGAGGGGCACACAGTGCTGTGGGATGACAAGGCAGGCTCTGGATGCTCCCGAAAGGCTTCCTGTTGGAAAGAGAACACCCTCTCTCAGGGCCCGGTCCTGCTCCTCTGAGACAAATTTTCTCATTGCTTTGATCAGGGATAATGTACAGTGGCTCCCATTTAACATGTGCTTGTGGAGGACAGGTATTCACTGAAGTAGAATATTTTCAGCAGAAAGCTTCCTGACCAGGGGCACTAGTACTCGGGCCAGACCCGGTCACTTCCTCACAGACACTCTAATCTTCTTGACTTTGGCTTCCCCAGGCTCCTGCTCCATCTTGCTTTCTGAGATCCTTTACCACTTGGCCCAAAGCATAGTCTAGATCAGGCCTCATGATTAAAAACAAATACTCCACTGAAAAGTCAGGGATAGCCGAAGAAATTATAATGCAGACTCCTCCACCCCTTAACTCTGAATACTAGATACGAATTCTTGCAGAGTCCAGAGGCCAGGTTCTCCCTCAGGAGCCCCACAGTGTCTCTCGTCTCAGCTCCTGTTCTGAAACCTTTTTGCAGGGACCTCATTACCTCCCTTCACCAAGACAGATGGTAGCTGTCTTCCCTATCTGAAGTTCAGGCCACAGCACATGAGCCCCCAAAAGAGAGGGTTGAAGAAGGCCTGTATTCCTCCTCATAACTGGTCTCCACTAGCCCCTCTACTCCATAAACATCTGTTGGAATAACTCTACCCACAATAAAACAATCTTTTGTACATTGGGGATGGATCTTTTCTGAGGTTTAGGTTCTAAAGTTAGTGTGTAAGGCAAAATCTGCATAAAGAATTAACTTTGGAAACCACTTGGAGGAGAGCCACATTACAGATGGACACACCTTTCTCAGTAAGCCTAGCAGGGCCTGGATGGCCCTTTAAGTTTGGAATAGGTCACCATTTCCTTAGCAGAACATCAGATGAAGTAGCTTTTCTGGGTTAAGGTTTATTTTAACTTCAGTGGGATACTCATACCACTTAAGGCACAGGGTCTTAGACCATAGGACAGCAGAATCTAAGTTCCTACCCTCTCCTGTGGCAGTAGTGATCACAATTTTTAACTAGTTCCTCACTCTCTTCCTGTGTCCCTTTCTCCCTCCTTTCCTTTCTCTGTTCCTATAGGTAGAATCCTGTGAATTTCATGCCAGCCTGATGGGATGGCCTCAACATTATTATGCAAAGCAGTTTAACATCCCAGTGTGAAGAACTTTATAGTTCCAGATATAGTATATTTAGATTTATCTTTGTAGGACCAAAAGGCCTGTTAAAGTGCTTGTTTTTCTCTCTAAAACACAAAAGCAGTACACTTCCAAAGGTAAATTCAAACTATAGTTTGTAGAGAAACAAAGTCTGCTGGAAGCTCTGAAATATGGCCCTCTTGCTCACTCCAGCTTTTGGCGATGGATATGTAAGCAGTTAGCTCTCATCCCATCTAGAGTACCTAGTTTCAGTGCCCTTTCTCCCCACTGTCTCCACTTGGAAACCCTAACTCTTCTCTTCATACTACCCCAAAATGTGTCTTACACAAACTGGGCTTGGAACCGTAATGCAGGCCATTTGACCTGTCCAGAATGCTTCCGCTGTCTAGTTCCTCATCCCCTTCACTCAACCTCCACTGAGCCTTCGCAACTTTTAAACCCTAGATCAGGACCCCTGAGCCACTCTCTTTTTTAAAAAAAAATATTTATTTTATTTATTTATTGTTTGTTTATTTTGGCTGTGTCGGGTCTTAGTTGCAGCACGTGGGATCTTCGTTGTGGCGTGCAGGATCTTTAGTAGTGGCATGCGAACTCTTAGTTGTGGCATGCATGCGGGATCAAGTTCCCCAACCCGGGCCCCCTGTGTTGGGAGCTCAGAGTCTTACCCACTGGACCACCAGGCAGGTCCCACCCCTGAGCCACTCTTGACCATGATCCTTAATGCTCTCTCACCCTCTTAATAATTGTACCACAAGGTGTCTTGATGCTCAGCTAACATTGTGTGTCCCACGTATGTGCCAGGCACTTTCTAAGAATTGTTGATGTATTAACACATTTACTCCTCACAAGCAGCTCATAAGGTAGGTATTATTGTCCCCATTTTACAGATGAGGAAACTGAGGTAGAGAGAGATTATGTAACTTGCCAAGGCCACATTTAATGATAGAGCCAGGACTCAGACCGAGAAGTTATGATGCCAAAGCCTGTACTTACTATCGCTCTGTTGCACTGTTTCCCATTGGTACTTATGTACAAACTCTATTTCTCGTTGTCTTTTTATCTTCTCTCTCACTTTGTTTATAACTTCCTTCAGAGCAAACATCATGATATACTTATTTCCATAGCACTAAGGACTGTGCCTTGCATCAATAAGTTATAGAATAATAATAAATTAAAGAAGCTCAATAAATATTTGTTGGATGATAAAAGGACAAAAACCAAACTATGGATCCTTATAAATTACATGAGTCTCTGGGTGTGGTTTGGGCTGACTAAAAGACCTCTGTTGTTTCTCATGAACATAGTCGTAACAGTTTACCAAACACTTGAACATGATTTGACTCTCAGGACACTCTTATGATGTGGGTGGAGCAGATATTATGCCTATTCTACAGCTGGAAAACTGAGACAGACACAAAGAAGTTGGTTTGCCTCCATCACCTTTAGTGGTGAGCTAGACCCAGAACCCAAGTCTCCCAATTTCTAGTCCTATAATATTCCACCTCAGATTTTGCCCAAGTCTAGCTCAGTCTAATGCAGGCCATGGTTTAGCTCTGGGTTTGTCCATTAATGAAACCAGGCTGTTCTCTTGTAAATGGATATAAATGGTAGCATTGAAAGGGTTGGGGTGCAGCAAGGTGGGGAAGGACACATTCCATTCAGATACTGGACCCAGTCTAAGAGGACAGTACCCTCAGGATGATCATGGAAACAGGTTTAAATTAATGCCATGCTATTCAACAATACCTTCATCCATTGTTGAAAAATCAAGTGGTGGGAAACAGGTAAATATCAGAAAATATAGAAAATAATTTTAGAGAAAGAAAAAGTGGAGTCAGTCATAGGGAGGTTTCCAGAATGCAAATCAGAGAATTTTTTATTTTGGAGGGATAAGGTAAAAAGAGGAAATACTTGTACTAACAAGTAAAAATTCAAATCAAAGCCAGAATTTGAGCTGGCAGGCCTTGTTTGGAAATTCCTTTTGTTTATAATGTAGGTTTTTTTCCCCTTTATGAAGCAGATGCTTATACAAGCATTACCAGTGTTGTCAATAATACTGTAACATTTGCCTTCCATCCCTTTGTTGCTCAGGGAACATGTTGGGTTTCGGCACATTTAGCTTTGCCATTTACTCCACAAATCGCAGCTGTGTAGTGCTACAACTAAGTCTATTTTACTGAGAATAAAAATTGAAAAATATTCTCCTAACAACCTTTCTAGTAATCATAGGCCTGAAATACTTTGGAGTGTGGTTGCTTTTTTTTTTTTTTTTAAACAACTTGGTTTCAGTACAGTAATGCTTCAATAAGAATCTTCCTGCAAATTTAATTCAAAAGGGAAGGCTTTTGTTGTTATTAAACACAATGGCAGTTTGTACATCTCTACATCATTATGTTGCTTCTCATTATGGTAATTCATTTGCTTCTGCTTTGTACGGATATCAAATAAAAATCACTCTCCCTCCTGGCAAGTGATTGCCATTATGGAGACACTCTGGGAGCCCGCCTAAGCGGTGCTTGGTGTCATAGCAAACACAATTAGCAAAATAACATCCAGAGTGGCTTTATGGAGTTGCCCTGTGGTGAGGCTCTGTGTTTTCTATTTAGCAGGGCTGTAGGTTTCTGGGCTTTGCCATGTGCCTTCTCTGTTTTCATCTTTGTACCGTTTTCTATTCAAGTGCAACAGTGTGAGGACTTTGTGTGAATTTTACTTTCCCTCTTTTTTTTCTGATGGGCTCTTCCTCAGCACTTGCTGGGCTCAGAGAGCCCTGAGTTATTCTGCCTTCCTAGGAGCCCATGTTTCTCTAAAGAAGGGTCAATGACAGCATCACCAAATGTCCACTCTGGTATCTTTGTGTATTTACTTAAAACTTTTTTTTTTAACTTTTTATTTTATATTGGAGTATAGTTGATTAACAATGTTGTGTTAGTTTCAGTTGTACAACAGAGTGATTCAGTTATACATATATATACAGGTATCTATTCTTTTTCAAATTCTTTTCCCAATTAGGTTGTTACATAATATTGAGCAGAGTTCCCTGTGCTATACAGTAGGTCTTGTTGGTTATCCATTTTAAATATAGCAGTGTGTACATGTCAATCCCAAACTCCCTAACTATCCCTCCCCCACTCCCTTCCCCCCTGGTAACCATAAGTTTGTTCTCTAAGTCTGTGTATTTATTTTTATTTTTTTGTTGTTGTTGCTGTCTCTTGCCACTTGTCAACAATTTGAGAGGTACTGAGTTTTGTAGGAAGTTAAACTTTAAAGGTCATTATTAAC
This sequence comes from Balaenoptera physalus, assembly GCF_965194825.1. Classification (NCBI taxonomy): domain Eukaryota; kingdom Metazoa; phylum Chordata; class Mammalia; order Artiodactyla; family Balaenopteridae; genus Balaenoptera; species Balaenoptera physalus. The sequence goes on from NC_138890.1 coordinate 128,622,633, forward strand.
TCCCTCTGTATTTGAAGAGAAAACAATTTACACTCTTCTGCGGTGGACAAATTTGAGGTGAGGCCTCAACCATGGCTTAGGTACCTCAGTTGGTGAATAGCCTCGACGGGGTTGGCAGCACCTTCTGCCTCTTTGAGATAAAAGACAGACATTGTTCTTGGCTGAGCCCTGACAAGGAAGAGGGTCTGTATTTAGTTGGAATGGTTCTTCCGTGTGGAGGCAGAGTGTTGGGCCTGTGTTTGTGGTTGACTCTTCCTCAGCCTTTAACATTTGTTTTCGTTGTTCTGGGAAGATTTTCCTGATGGCTCCAGGCAGGAGCGATACTCTGATGTTTAGGCCACTTATGGCACACCTTTCTCCTCAACAGCCTAGTTTTGTTTTTTTTTTTTCTTCTTGTCCTCTTCCTTCCTCCCTCCTTCTGCTTTTCTGCTTCCTTTCTGATAAGAGAATCTGTAGCCTGTGCCCTGGGCATAATCCTGTTTTAGCTCTAAGAGGTGATTTATGGTTGATCAGAGTTAATCAGAGACTCAGATTTCTCCTCCAAGTGATTAGTTTAGGCATCTTGAGATACAATTCTGGTCAATGAGACTTGAGGGGAAGTCTGCTAAGAGACTTCTGGAACAGTTTTCCTTTCTTATTAAAGGAAATACATGTTAAGAGAAACTCTTCTTTTTCTGCTTCTGCGTGAGGATGTGATGCCTGGAGCTGTGGCAACAATCTTGTGGTGATTAGAGCCAACCATGACGATAACAGTCAACATGCTGAAAATGACCAAGTAAAAATCTGGGTGTTTGATGAGTTTTTGAGTCACTGAATTAGCTTACCCTGAAGTTCTTTCAGATGAGATAATACATTTCTTATCATTTAAGGCACACCTAATCCCATTTTCTCCTATTTGTAGCCCAAAACACCATAATGGATAATTACTACTCTACTTTGTACCTTTAGAAATGGTCTTACTGGAAGGTGCTGTAATTATTTTTTTTTTTTTAGAGTCTAACTCCTTTATTAGATCGCAGTTTCTTGAGGGTAGGTCTGATTCATTTTGTAGTCCCTGGCACTTAGATTGGACTTGTTATGTACAGGTGCTCAACCAATGTTTGTTGGATAAACACTATATAAGAGGAATGTTCATCATCAGGCAATCCAGACTCACTGGCTGAGCACCTCTCCATATTTTAGCCCAAACCTGTCAAAAAAGGAAGAAAAGCCAAATGAAAATTCTCTTGCACCTAAATGCAGAAATCAGATGCAGTATTCCTCTGCACTATCTTTTCTGCTAAAATTGGTCAACGTTTCTCTAGATGAGCTACACCCAGGAACATTTTGCTGTTGTACCTACTTCAGAAAATATGTTTCTGAAAATTATTCATAAATATAAATTTTGTAAATATATTTTAATTATGATTCAGTCAATATCTAAAGGAATCCTGTGTCACCCCCACGCAATCATAGTTAAATGAATAAATAAAGGAAGGGAACTCTGATTAGTCATTGTCTAATTTATCAGAATTCCTAAGATTTGAATATGTGTACAGAGGAAACTCATTTTTTATACAGAACTCAAAGTCATTGCCCTTTTTTGGGGGCCTGCATTTTATGAAAAGTGAAAAATGACAAGTAGACAAGGTATCATGAAATTGATTTTGTTTCAAAACTTTCCAGGTTATATCACAGGATGTGTGCTCATTCGGCCCCATTTCCTAAGTTTTTATAACTACAGTCCAAGCCAGCTTTTAGGTTAGTGATACATCTTTTTTAAATTGAAAGAATGTTTAGAATGGCGGTTCTAAAAGCCTGTCCAAACACAACCTGCCGACAGTAAAGAAAGTGTAATGGCGGCGACTTACAGACTCAGGCACTGTGCATCCCTGTGCCCAGCATCAGTGTTGTCAGCTGGCCTAGAAGCCAAGGGGGGGCCCTTTCCCCTTCTGCTCTCACCTCTTGGGATGTTCTCTAAGATTAAAAAAAATCTTTTTGTTACTTAAAAATTTCTTACTATGCATTTTTATTTTTATCTACCCCTTGGGGTTGACTTTCTCTTTGCACAGTGGCCTGGGCCTCTCCCTTGCTTCCTGTCTCCCTCCTGTGTGGAGATGAGACCAGGTTTTGGGTGGAAGCACAAACAGGGTGAGATGAAGGTGCCACTCCTGCCACTGTGTTCCCCATGGCCAAGCCGGAGCTTCTGCATCTGTGCTTCCATACTCCCATACTCCCATGTGAGCTCTTCCTCCTCCACGATTCTTCTCCTTGCCTCTCCCTGTCAGGTTCACTCTGTTTTACAGCCTCCAGCATGCACTGTACCTGTACCTTGTGCCTGTTTCTCTGTTTCCCTGAAAGACAGGAGAAGCTCATTCCCATCCTTCGAGCACAGTCAGAACATCAGTCAGGGTCCATGAGTAATGGTGTTGGGGCGAGGCTGCTCCTTCTCTCTCTCTGTTGTCAGCTATTCTCTAGTGTGTGAGCGGAGGAATAGGGATGCTGCTGAATGTTGCTCCCTAACTTGTTCAGGGCCACAGTGTTGTGCTATTTGTGCTTTGCATAAAGGCTTTGGACTGATGGAGTGAGGGAAGGCTAAAATGTAGTCCATAACCTGCTCGCCAAGCTGTGTGACTGGTGTATGTCTGCTGGAAGAAGGGCTGCCTTATTCATCCTATAAAGACACCTTTTTCAGTTAGCTCAGCAGTGCAAGGTACATTTTTCTAGTTTGCACAGAGGCTCTGGAATGGCTAGCAGAAGCCCCTGCACCGATGCCATGATGCCCTCCAGTCCTGTCTCCACCAGGGCTTCTGCCAGGGCTCTCCAGACCAACACAACTGACACTATGGTAGAAGTATAAAATGTTCTTTTTTGAAGAGCCATGTGGGTCTTAGAAAACCCAGCGTAGTGTGGCAGGAGGAGAAGTGGTAACTTAATCTGTCCTTTTGTACCATGCAGTGGAAAAGCCCATAGACTTAGGCCTCTGGATGCTCTTTCTTCCTTTCCACACAGTCCTCTCTTTGGAATTCCCTGGTCCAGTGTCTCTGGCCTTCTGGGACATTTTTTTACCTCCTTCTACACAGGAGGAGAATTTTCAGGCCTGTTCCCTCAACACCTCTCTGTATGGTACGAGACCATACAGATGAGAGCCTCAGGCTTTGGTTGGATGAAAATAGCATCTCTTCTTCAATTGGTCACTGTCAACGGCACAGGGTTGGGAAGTTGGTCCCTGTCCCACGAATTGAAAGTGCTCTAGTTCCAGTTTAGTTTTCCCATGAGTAAGAGTTTCCTTACTAGTTTTCCTAAGAACCCAACCCAACTTGCCAAGTCTAGCATTGATGTTTTTGATGTCCATACTGTTTAGTCTCATATGAAGAAAGCCTATTTTTCTTGTTAGCATGACTTTGACCTTTTTCACTTTAAAACCGTAGCTCCTGGCATTACTGTGCTAAAGAACATTGGACATTTTCATGGTTTATTTGACAAGGGTCACCATACTATCTCTAAATAGCTTTCTCTTTCCCATCCAGTGGTACCAGTACTGATTATTATTTCATATCTTCCCTTACCTCTAATACAAAGTCAACATGGCTTCTAGTTTATCAAGTCATCAACTTTTTAACCCCAATATGAAAATGAAAATGAAAAGTTGGACTGGTATAGGAGGGAACCTATTTATCCCTGACATTCCCTTACCTTCATTGCACTTCCAAGGGAGAGGAGACTGGTCAGCAGAAAGAGGAAAGATGTCCAGCACGTTGAGGTGGGGTGCTGCCAGGGAGGCTTGTCTGCACTCCCATGGGAGTTGTCCACCACAGCTGTGGCTGGAATTGGAAATGACTGATGGAACGGAGCATCAAAGGTGTCTGCTACATGACCAACAAAGTAAAAACAAGGGGTATTAAGGTTTATCCTCAAATCTGGCCTGAAATACATCTCCAACCATGAGGTGACAAAGAAAATGTATGGTCTGTTTCTGTTACTGTTTTGCTCTCAGTTTCTTCTCATGCTTTTCTGAGAGTTTTCTAATCAGTTATTTACTGTTTCAACTATAGTTGATTTCCATCTCCAAAATCAAAGTTAAAAAGTAATTAAGGAACAAAAATATTACAAAATAAACTTTAGAATGTAGCTGTACATTTTACTTTCTATAAGCCTACTTTATATATTATTTAGAAAAAGGAAATAAAGCAACAGTATCTCAAAAAGGAGTTAATTTTTCAAAACATATTCAAGTACAGTGACTGCGTAAGGGGAAACGTTGAGGTTTGTTGGTGTGATAAAGGAGGGAGAAGGGAAGATTCAGTTATCCTAAGAAGGTGAGGATAAGGTGAGGAAAGTGTGAGAAGGGGTGAATCCTTAAACTTCTCTGAATCATAGGCTTTGATGTCTGAGTTTAACTTCTATCATGAGGCCAAAGGAAACTTACTATATGGGTGTTTGGAGAGAGAGAAGGGGCTGAAGTGGAGAGCTGTGGTTGGTTGACTGGAAGAGATAAAGAGCTTTTTGTTAAATAAGAAGAGGAGAGAGAATTGAAGATAGTTTTTTCTCTTTTAAGATCATACAATTCTTGATAGCCCCACATACAGTTCGTCCCACCATTTTTTGAGTTTTCAGGCTCTCTGTATCAGAGGCAGGGATCTCCCTTAGCTGTGAAGATGGAGGCGTCTAGCTGAGGATTCTGAACACTGGAGAGCTGTCCTCACCGAGGCCCTGTGCTTGTGAGAGTGCTGAAGTGCTGATTCAGAGCTAAGGCTTTTTTGCTTATTTTGAAACGTTATTAATAAATTGTAAAAATGCATACAAATTCCTGTAAAGCAGTCTTCTGAAAGAAAAAGCTAAGAGGAATTTAAACTTTCATGTGCATGTGGATTGTACCTATCACATCCATTTGTTTCTCTCTGTACCCACTTATTTTTGCTGCTACCATACTAGTTCAGGCCATCACCAGCTCTTCCCTGGATTACTCTCACTACTCTTTTTCCCCTAAAGATTTTCCTCACAGGTCTTTCACAGAGATCTTTCTAAGACAAATATTGGACCATGGTCTATCCTTGCTTAAAATCCTTCCAGCTCCCATGGTTGCTCTTAAGATAGGTTCCAAACTCCTTAGCTTGAAATAATTCTTAAGATCACGAGGGTAGGAAACATGTCTATCTTCTCAACATATGTCTTTGAACCCAGCACACTACGAAATAATAGGACTTAGTAAATTTTTATTTTTAACCACCTCTCCAAGGTAACTTTAGCTCTCTAGGGTGGCTCCCTTACAGGAAGTCACTCAAGCCTCCAGGCCATTCATATCCAGATAATCTAGTTTCTGTGGCCACTGTGGCAGAGGAAAAGAGAGATAGAGGATTGTACAAGGACTTTTCACTGTCTCAGTAAAGAAGACCACACTCACAGCCCATCGGCCCGATTAGATATATGGTTCCAGCCTACCTGCAAAGGAGTTCGGGAACACTGTCTTCTTGCGTGCCCACAAAGAGGAAAAGGAAATGGAACTTGGGAACTACGTAGCATTGTACCTGCCACAGAGTTAATTAAGAATGAACAACACAGACTTTTGGAAGTGCACTGTCTGTATTGTGATAGCCCTATCTGAGCCATGGAGGTTGAATTTCAACATGTAAGTGGGTATGAACAATTCCCCTGACGGTTCCTGCTGTTTTCACTCTACCATGCTTGTGGAAAAAGAGTGGATCTTGAATTTTAGGGAGGAAAGGACCATTTTCAGTATGTGGGCCAGAGGATTAGGAGCCCATGACTATTGGATAAAGTGGTCTAGAGATTCCCATCAAAGGTGGTGGAAAGAGGAATACAAGATGAGTTGATCCCACCATTACACTGGAATCACTTGAGAGGGAGGCAGAGACTCTGAAGTTGGCTTTGGAGTTTGTGAGCTCCAGGAGTGGCAACAGTAATGCAAGAGTAGGCTATTCTTAGCACTCACTACTATACAGGCCAAACTTTCACTGTATCTTTGGCCAACCCACTGACTGGTCTTGGCTGTGCCTTTAAGGCTATCAAGAAGAGAACAGTGTCCATGCTTGGATAAAATCTGCACAGAGTGGTTAGCCTGTGGGAGTGCATTCTGTGATGACACAATGAGACATGAAAGCTCGGGTATTGTAGAGTTTGGAGGGCAGAGTGGGAAAAGGGACAAGTAAGCACTAGGACTAATTTGCAAAACATGAACGAATGGTCTCAAGAGTCCCAGAAATTACTTAGGCTGTGAAATACCTATAGAAAGTTTTGACTTCCTCTCACTGTGGGCATTTAAGAGTCTAGCATCACTATGGTTAGGACATGAAAAGAAATGTGACCTTATTTTGTAACTTAGTTGGTGACATGGGACATTTATGTTACAAATATAGTGAACATTGGAAGAGTACTTCCGAGCCTGTACTGACATACATTAGCCCTGACTCTTCTCCTCTGACCACAGAAATTACACGTAGCAAAACAGAGAAAAAAGCACTTTGCCAGAAAAGTTAACTAATAATATTCATCATTGTTAATGATAAATGGTATCTACAACAACGACAGCAACCTTACCATGACAATAACAAACACTGCAAACTTATTTGTTCTTGATATTTCCTGGGTGCCTACTTCTCTTATTTTAATCTTTGTTTTGTTTTTAAAATTATCCAACTCATTTTAGTGTCAGCTTTAGTTGCTGCAGTCATCAACTTGGAAAGCTTGTAGCCTTGGACAAAAGTGTCATTCTATGTGTTTGATATATTCAGCTCTGCATCAGGAATCTATTTGCAAAATTGTCCAATTTAAAAGTGACACATTTGATTCACTTGACTTTCCTTTTTCTAGCACAGAAAAATTTGCAGGAATTCAAGAGGTGCTGGGCACTAGTCACCAAGGAGAAAGGACAATAAAGGGATGTGTAAAGTACTCAAGAGAAAATTGTTGTATGTCATTAGTAGTTGAACAGAATGAAGAGTCCTATGAAGTAGAACTTCCCCAAACAAAAGCCAATGACATCTGGAAGGGAATGGAAGCTTTTAAAGTTTTTGATGTTAACTGGTTGATTTAGATTTTAATATTTTAACATAATTTATTCTAATTATTTAAGTACTACCTATTGATTGTAGAAAATTTAAGAGTATAGCTAATATAAAAATGCAGAAAAACAAAACAGTAAAAGAAAAATAATTATCCATAATTCTGTCACCAGAGAGAGCTATTATTCTTATTTTGATATAATTCCTTCCATTCTTTTTGCAGTGTGTGTATAAATTCTTCTTTTTATTGTTATTATCTTTACAAAAAGGAAATAATTTTATATAAATGTAAATCCTTATGTTAAGAAGCATAATTGCAGTTTGAAGTCCCACTGTAAATTCATGACCTGATTTTTGTTGGACCCTCATTGAATCTCTCTAATGTAAAATACTTCCAGACATAAAGGAGACCCAGTCCTGGCCTCAAAGAGCTTATGATCTGAGGAAGGAGTCAAGGCAGACAAACATTTAAATTAAATCAAGGAGTACTTACTGAGAAATTATGTGACTAGACTGCAATAGTACAATATTTTTTTCCTTTTTATATAAGTTAATTCCAGTAAGAGGAACACCTAATAATACTTAATGTTCAAAAACTTTCAGAAAGGGACTCAAACCGATGTAAACTTATGATTAGAATACATTACTGGAAGTCTTACAAAACATACAATAATAAATAGCACAGATGTCACATTCTCCCACTGTCTAGTTGTCGGATCTTGTGTAAGTTACTTAATGTCTTTGAGCTGCAGTTTCCTCATCTGCACCATAGGGGAAATGATTCCCACTGTTTGGGGAGATTGTGAAGATTATATGAGATACACGTAACAACATTTTTGGCATAAGAAATGTGTTTAAGCAATGGTAGGGACTACTATTATAGAGAGTGAATGAGGTGACTTCCTCTTAGCCTGCTACTGGATGACCTGAAATTAGAACTGGCTGGAAAGTGTAGCAATTTGAATGTGCTGCAAACTCCAAAAGAGCAGTGATTTAAAATGGTGGTTGGGCTGATATAAACACAAGAATGGTATAAACTGTTAATGAGTAAGCATTAGGCTGTTGAACATAAACACCCTGAACTCATAAACTACTAGATAGCTGAGGAAACTCAACCACTCTCAAAGCATTTTTAAACCTTTTAGCAAGAGAAGGATTTATTTCTCATTTTCAGTGTTATAATACAAAGACATTTGAGGTTATACTCTAAAGAGAATATAAAGCGTTTGTTTCTGGTGCAGATTAAGGGAAGATAAAGGACATATCTGTTAGATACTAGATAAGCTGATTTGGAAATTTAGAAGCTCAACCAGTGTTATTGCCCAGATTAAAGGCCAGTGCACCAATGCAGAGGTGGACTGCAGAATTCTGAATATTTTCTTGACTCTGTGCCCTTGTATATGCTCTTCTATTTGCCTGGACACAACCTGTGTCAAAAACTGGCTAACTCCTGATTATCCTTTAGGTGGGCTTCTCTGCTCCTTCAAACCTGGTTTTAAAGGCCTCTTCTATGTGTCTTCACAGCATTTTATTCTTCAGTTAATGTTACCCTTTTCACATTTATTGAGGCTAAAGAGTGGGAATGTGGCTGAGCAGTACAAACTGTTTATACATTTACACTATATTTAGTATAAAAGTGCTTTTAGCTAAAAGAAGGATTCTCCTCTCCTCAAAGTCCCAGGTGCCTCTAGCTTTTAGTAAAGTATAACTTCTGCAGCTCAAAAGTAGGTAAGATCAAAATGTTCCAAGGCAGTTTCATCAAGCCTTATTCCCATTCTCTCAGAAGTCGGCTGTTGAGTCCAACAGCAGTATACGTTCCAGGTGGTCTGTATAATTCAAGTAAATCATGCGCATCATATAACAAAACCTAGAAAGTGTATTCAAAAATGTGTTTTATGGACCTTACTCAGAAACCCTTTGGCCAAACCAAGTCTGATGACTTGGATTTCTCTTACTCTACTGCTGATTAAATGATACTTACCACCTACTGCAACGGGAATAAGAGGGGTATTTCCACGGTGCTCTGGAGTGAAATTGTCCCTTTGTATATATGCCTTCCCTATGCATCTGTGGATTCCATGAAGGCAAGGGCCACACCTTGCTCTCCTGTATCCTCTGAGCCTAGTACAATGCCTGTCACACAGTAGGTGCTCACAAATGTTTGTTGAATGAAAGAATGGAAGATTCATCAGTAAGGGCCTGGGTGGTCCTTTAAACCTGAGCTCAATTTATTAGAAACCAAGAGTTGGCTTCCTCTTCAAGGTTAAGGAAGGCTCAACCTTCAGTACATTATCATTGCTCAGTTGCTTCTCCAGGGAGGGGAGAACATCTGTCTTCCTTGCCCAGAAGACCAAAAACACCTTTTAATGCTGCAGAGAAAAACCCCAAAACTCTTCTTTCCATATCAGAACTACACTTGGGTTTAAGAGCTTCTGAAATTGTGTATAAAAAGTCCTTTTTTCCCCTAGAGTAAAAGTTCTTAATTTTAATCAGATTCTCAAAATTGTCTATAACCCTTCAAAAGGGTAAGAATCATTGCTCCAAACCCTTTCTTGAAATGGGCTCAGGGGGATCACTTTTGATATTGTCACCAGGTAAAAAGCACTGAATATGCCACTATTGGAATATTTTATTTTTCTTCATGGATCAGTGCTATCTCTATGCCTGGTATATCTTTGCCAAAGAGAGGTCTGCTGGCTATAAGTCAGCTTTCTTAATTTTACAGTAGAGGGCAATGGCTTGCTTACCTGTCCTGCCCCAAGTTTCTGGTTTTACCACATGGAAGCTTTGTGCTTCAACAACTTACCTAGCCTTTCTAAAGCTTGGTTTCTTCATGTATAATGGAATATTCCTCTCCTCTTAAATATAATGTTCTTAGCTCATAAGGTTGTTCATCCATTCACTTATTCACTCAGCACATATTCATGGAGAACTTACTATGTACCAGGTACTGTTCTAGGGCTGCACAGAACGGATACGGTACAAATATTCCAGGGGAAGGAGTCAGATAATGAACAAATAGGAAAACAGGATAATATCAGATAGTGATGAGTGCTATGTAAAAAAATTCAAGTAGAATGATGCAAAAGATAGAGAGTGACTGGATGGCTAGTTTAGACTGTGTCATCATGGAATGCCTCTCTGAGGGGATGACATTGAGGATGTGAAGATCAAGGCAGAGGAAGTAGCTAATGCCACAGCCCTGAGGCAGGCATGAGCTTGATGATATCTGAAGAATGTCTCTGTGGCTGATGGGATCCCAGAGGTCCAGCGGTGTGGCTTTGAAAGTCATGGTAAGGAGCTTGGAATGGAGCTCCTAAGTACAGTGGGAGACTTTTGGAAGCGTTTTAAGCAAGGGACTGATGTGCTCTAAAATACTATATAAAAGATCACTCCAGCTGCTGTGTGGAGAATGAATTGTAAAGAGCTAAGAAAGAAAACTCACTAGGAGTCTACTGTAGATGTCCAAGCTATAGACAATGGTGGCTTGGACTAAGGTGGAGGTGTAGAGATGCGGGGAGGTGGTGGAATGCAGGCGTGCATGCAAAGCACTCGGGGCCCATGCCTGATGCATGGTGAGCACTTAATAAACTCCAGTTATTACTGTTATCATCATTACTGTTATTGGCTTGGTGAAATGAAATTGGACCAAGTAATGGGTCAACAGAACAGTGGTTTTAAGAATATTACTGAGGGAGTTCCCTGCTGGCCTAGTGGTTGGGATTCCGGGCTTTCACTGCTATGGCCCGGGTTCATTCCCTGGTTGGGGAACTGATATCCTGCAAGCCGCGAGGCATGGCCAAAAAAAAGAAAAAAAAAAAAAGAATATTACTGCATTTAGAGAAAATTAAGATGAACCAAATATTATCTGTATGTGGAGGTTTAATTAATGTTACTTTTCTGACACTGTCTTGGATGCAGTGTTTTCAATACTTTTCTCTTTGTGTTTTGAGAAGAAATCCATCATTTATTTCTTTCTGGACACTGTTGAGTCATTTTGCAGTGAAAGAATCTTGATTATCTTCAAATGACAGATGTGAAATAGTGAATTCTAAGTTGTGTGGAAGATGTAATATATTGCATTGCTCTGGAATTCATTATGATCAAGGAGTTGGAAAAAAATAGGGAGTTAATATCCAGGAGGAAAGCAAAACTAAAAAAAAATGACACAGATAGATTAATATATTTATGGATACATGTCATCCACTTTGATGCCAGAAAAGCCAAATGAAGAAGTAATGTTCTGAAAACAACTCACAGTTACCAAAACCACTAAGCTCTGAGTCAGAGAAATATGAAGACTAGGAACATTCATACATATATAGTTGCTATGGAGTTATTTGAAGTTGTGAGAGAGAGATAGAGACAGAGGTGGGGAGAGGGGGAGGGAGGGAGGGAGGGCAACACCGGGTGGGGGGAATAGAGGGGGGGTGGGGTGGGGGGGGGGAGAGAGAGAGAGAGAGAGAGAGAGAGAGAGAGATGGGGAGAGAGACACATAGATGTTCTTTTTCCCCCTTTTCAGAAGTGTGTCTTTGGCTCTACACTTTAACAAATGCACATATCTTTACAGTCTACCCTTATCAAGCAAGCTCGTATTTACAAGCTAAATTATTCTGAGACACAGAAGTCTTAAATGAAAGACAGATATCACTGCAATCCTTTAAGGTCATGCTGATCTCTTCAAATGTTAGAATTCACTACGGTAAGGTTGGCTTTTCAGCTAAGTGGCCCCACCACTTTAGAGTAATCCCTGTAATGAGTATAAATGTAGTAACACATCCTAAGAAAACACTAGGTTCTAAATGATAATACTCTACGAGGTCAGAGAAAGTTTGTTTTCTAAATGTGGACACCAGTATTCTCCAAGCAGTGTGGTTTCTAGATATACTGAAGCATTTAGAGTACCCAGAGTGGGACAACAATTTTGGTAGTGAATTTTTGCTACTTTCAAAATTTTTTTCTTTCTTCCTTTTTTTGGGGGGTGGGGTAGGGTAGGGGGGGGATTCAAATGGAAATAAGTGTCTATCAGTAGTATAATAAAGAGATAGTTGGATCATTAGAGATACACTTTTTTTAAAAAAAATTATTTTTTAACATCTTTATTGGAGTATAATTGCTTTACAATGGTGTGTTAGTTTCTGCTGTATAACAAAGTGAATCAGCTATACGGATACGTATATCCCCATATCTCCTCCCTCTTTTTATTTATTTATTTATTTATTTATTTATTTATGACTGTGTTGGGTCTTCGTTTCTGTGCGAGGGCTTTCTCTAGTTGTGGCAAGTGGGGACCACTCTTCATCGCGGTGCGCGGGCCTCTCACCATCGTGGCCTCTCCTGTTGTGGAGCACAGGCTCCAGACGCGCAGGCTCAGTAATTGTGGCTCACGGGCCCAGTTGCTCCGTGGCATGTGGGATCTTCCCAGACCAGGGCTCGAACCCGTGTCCCCTGCATTGGCAGGCAGATTCTCAACCACTGCGCCACCAGGGAAGCCCCATATCTCCTCCCTCTTGTGTCTCCCTCCCACCCTCCCTATCCCACCCCTCTAGGTGGTCACAAAGCACCGAGCTGATCTCCCTGTGCTGTGCGGCTGCTTCCCACTACCTATCTATTTTACATTTGGTAGTGTGTATATGTCAGTGCTACTCTCTCACTTCGTCCCAGCTTACCCCTTAAATCAACAAAACAAAATCGTCTAAAATACAAGCAAAAAACTGCACTCCCAAAAGTATGTTTTGTGGATCACTAGCTCTTCAAGGCATCACTTGAAAGAAATCTCAGACATACTGACTGCTGTGTTCCCCTCTCAGATCTGCTTGGCCACACAACAAGCCCCTTCTGCCACTATGTGGCATGACCTCTTAAAGGTCATGTTCAGCCACAATCTCGTTAAAACTATAAGAAAGTTTAGCAGAACAAGTACAGTACCTGGAGCTGTAGCTGGTTCTCGGGTTGTAATTGATATTTATCATCTCCCTCCTCACCACCCGTTCTAGACCTCCTCTACCCCTGGCCATCACTTTTGCTGCTTTAGATTGCTTGCCTGATGGAATAACTCAGACCTTCATCTCTGAGAATCTCTCCCTCTGTTACCATGCCCTTGTTAGGCTGTGATCACTATAATTTCCCATTCACCATTACCATCAAGAATAAGGCACCAAGAGACACCTCAGTGAATCTCCTGAGTTCCAGGCATATGCCTCCCTGCCTCCATTACATAACAGCAACCCCAGCACCTCATGATCATTAAGAAGGATTTCTCCCATCAGTATAGTAACTCCTTCCTTTGATTGCTGGTCCAAAGGCATGAAGAGCCCAGAGTGACCATGCAGCAGTTGTGGCTGCAGGCTCAATGGAACTCTCTCCATGTTCCCTGGTGAAAGGGTAACCCCACTGGGAACCAGGACCTCTAATCCAGCAGAACCTGAGTTGTAGGAATGGGAAGCACAAATATGAAGTGACTTATCAGGAGTGGTGGTGAAAGGGGCCAATTTTACTTCCATCCCTTCATCCCTAGACCAATATATTTTAGCTGGTGGGGTGCAGAACCATACATCAGCTCAGTGCATCTGAGGGAAGTCCCCAACCTGGAGGGTTTCATGTCTGAATTGCTGTCTTATCTGAATCTTTAATAGGCCATCTACTACTACTACTTCTGGATGAATATACTTATGGTAGGACAAGTGGACTCAGGTTAGGTACCCTTCCTGTTGACATATATCCTTTGCTGCAGACTGTGTCCTCTCATCAAAGGCAATGCTATTTGGGCTCCCATGGAGGTAAATCGAATTCTAAAAGTCCTCAGATGATGGGCAGGGAAGGCAAACACACATAGAGAAGGTTTCATTTTTGATCTCTCCAGAGTGAAATATCTCAAGACACGGAGAGTGACACGAACAGCTAAAATTCTACCTAAGGTGTGAGATTGCATCTAATTTAAGCTTTGTGCTTAATTGATTAACTTGATTATTGTTTCATAACTATTGAATGCCCACAGTTTAAGCTTCTAAATTTTATGGAGCTCCACTCCATAACACTGAAGCTCCAGTGGTGAGACAAGTCCACTCATGGAATTTTTGTATTTTTGAGGATGCTGCTTTTACATAAAGTCACCCTAGGACATTGAAGATTTGATAAGCATACAACAAAGAATTTGTTTTATTGTCTGGTGGAACTAATTAAATGTATGGATGGACAAACAAGTCCAATCAGTAGGTGCCTCTAATTCATCCAATAAATCCCAAGGGAATGAGATCTGCTTCTATTGATGTCTTAATTGCTATAAGTCACCCTGGCTTTCCCAGATCTAGGTAAATAAAAATCATAATATACACTTTTTGGGTGCATGTTGTCCTTAGACTGGTGACCCAGAATTCATTTTTATTTTTGTATTCAGGAAGGAATTCATATTTCTATATCTAAAAATATTGAAAAACTTAGTATTAAGAGGACTCATTCTATGCTGGCTCTGTTGCCTCCCAGAGACCCACATATGGGCAGGCACATACACATTCCTTTCACATGGGAAGAGAAATGGGGGCTGATGTAAAGATATACAAGACCAGCTAGGTAGTTCCTTCCTGCATTTATTTTTGGGGGACTGGTGTGTGAAAATTCTCTAAGTCCAGAAGCTCCACGCTTCAGTGTGATCACACTGAGCCCTTTAGAGTAGACCCTGCTGATGTTCTGATTTTGGACTTCTAGCCTCCAGAACTGTGAGACAACAAATTTCTGTTGTTTTAAGTCACCTGTTACTTTATTATGATAGCCCCAGGAACCTAATACAGAAGAGGATGGAAAAAATTACTGCTGAGGAGATAACAGCACTCAGACTGAACCAATCAGGTCACTGGAAGCTTAGGGTGACATTCAAATGCCAAAGTTGTTACTTTGTTTTGTCTGATGGTTTTGACAAAAATCCCACCAATCTGGTCTTCTTTTCTTATTCTAATCAATTAGCAAGATCTGCTTTTTAGGGCAAGGTTTTCCTTACTGTTTTACTAGTGGTAGGCTATGAACATATTCTTTCCTATCAGACACTTGAACCAACCTCCTCAAATTTTGTGCCATGTTCATTCGTTCGTTCATTCATTCATTCATTTACTCTTCTTTTGCACCAGAGCAGAGTGCTGAAGTAACAAGCAGCCTCATTTAGATTGCCCCGAGTCACAACCACTCCTACTCCTGTGGGTGTTTTCAAAAGAAGTATCTGGTCTTTTGTGATTCTCCCACCATTGTTCTTCCCTCTCTTCCTTTACCCAACTTCAATACCATTTGATTATTTTCAGTGCAAAAGCAGCCTCTCTTTGTGCTGCAGGCATCAACTAGATCCCCCTGTACATTTATACAACTTAATTTTACCTAGTTCTAGAAACAGCTGTTGGGCACATATCATTTGTCAGAAACAGTCTAATCTTTCCACAGTTAGCATCACAGATCCAGGGTGGCCAAGATTTGTTTTCAAATATTTTTCTTTTCCTGATGACCTGGAAAATCCTTCCACAATTACAAAGTCCTATTTTCACTTTGAACAAATGACCATACAGTCAAATTCAAGATTTCATAGATGCTTAACCTGAAAACAATGGAGGCGGAGTTTATGAAAGTATCTTTAACTCATTATCATTAGCTAATTCTCTTGACTTATGTTTACTCCCCTCAAGTTCTATAGGATGATAAGGTTTTTGTCCAAATCAGCATGCACATTTTTTCTTGAGGTAGTTTTCATGGCTATTCCCCAAAACACATTGTTCAGAAAATTTGTAGTAAAGCATTACATTTATTACATTTGTAGTAAAGCATTACATTCTTATCTATAAGAATGAGTGATCACTTGTCCTCCTGATTCCACGGTGCTTAATGTATATTAAATACAAAAGTAGCTTTAAAAATATAGTATGCTGTTTTCAGAGGTCTCAAGCAAGGGCATGAACAAGGGCATGAGCCTATGCATCAGGAAGGATCCAGCTTTGTATATTTTTAAAGAGCTATTAGAGTAGCTGTAGTTCCTTCTGCTCCTTGATTAAATCTTGATTAAAATCAGCACTGCAGTTGTAGGATGGGAAGCAGTCTTCTCCCTACTTTCCCTGTTGTAGGTAACGTCACTTGATTGCTTGAGACAGTTAAAGGTGCTTTGGTAGTAAAAGGACAGCAAGATTAATAGGCAGGCATTTCCATAGTAACAGCAAAGCACTCTGGGAGACACAGCCACTTGGGGGTGGAGCTGCACATGCCAGGATTTCGGCTCCCATGGCAACAGCAGAGTGTGGAGTGGGGAACGAACACACTACAAAACTTCGCAAAGGTCCATTTAGAGAAGACAATGTATAATCAGAGTTGTCTATTTTAAAATTCAAAGTTAAATAAATCAAATTTGAGACCACAAGCTGATGCAAAACATTTAAAATACACTGTACATCCACTGAAAATTTCTGAAGCATAAGCACAAATAGTTTAAGAACTATCCAATTGTGACAACTTGTTAGTTTAAAAAAATCCAATTACCAAGATTTTTGTCCCAGAGTAGTTGCAGAAAATTACACAATTAGAGCAATTTTTCTCAGCTGCTCAACTATAGAAAACGAAAGTAATTATACAAAAATAGTGTAAAATAGTGTTCGCAACTGCAAGATAGATTTTTGCTTTCTTTAGAAGAAATTCTGTTTCTCTGTAGGTAACCATCTCAACCAAAAGTTGAAGAGAGACAGAAGTAAAAAGAGAAAGGAGTAGCTAAAAGAAGAAGACCAGAGCAAAAAGTGAAATACTATAAGACTTGGGAGAAGCTGAAAAGAATTCAGAAAGACCTAAGAACCCAGCATTCCAATCAAAACAAGTTTAACACAAATTGTATTCTTCCTGCTTTTATTAACATCAGAATTAAAGTTTTTGAAGGTCTCCTTTGTCCTACACAAAATTACAATGTATCAGGTGGCTCACCATCCACTTAGGAATAGGCATTATTTTTTTAACCTGGCTTCTTGAGTCAAGTCTACACAGCCAGTGAAATAGAAGGTTGGAAATTATCTGGTGAAGCGGGGATAGGTTAGTTACTCCTCAAGTCCATTAAGGTAAATCTGTATGTTTATATCTGCTGTTTACTAAGAATACTTACTACCTGGAAGTATTTACTGAGATTTTACTCAGTGTTCACTATGAACTTGGAAAATATATATTAATAAATCAACCAATTTCCCGCTCTGAGTTGCCTATGCTGTAACTGTGCCTTGTGCCCAGTAGGATTTGAATGCCAAAATGTCATTTAAGCATATGAAGGATCTGGCCGCAGTGTCTCAGAGAAGTGTGATGCTTGTTTAGTAAACATCCAACATCCATGTCCTACATCTGGAAAAGAAGGTTTACTACCAGGATCATCTATGGGATTGCTTGCCAAGTATCAGATTGAACTGATTACCCAGGATTTGGGGATTTGGGACTCGGAGCTGAGTGAGTCTCTCACTGGTGACTGAAGCTGTAAGATGTAAGACTTTTGGAGCTATTAGTGACCACGTTTTTTGTTATATGGCTAAAGCCTTAAGAGGGAAGAATAAAGGCACCAGAGAAAAGCAAAGACAAGAAGTAGAGACCTGATTTAGATGGTGTTCAAACCCCGCCTCCCCCCAGTCCAGTTGTTTCTAAAGTCCAGCACAATCTGTATTTCCTGTGACTTGATGTTACCTGCCCAGTAAGTCTCCCACTTCCCTCTTTTTTTTTTTTTTTTTGGCTCAGGCTATCTCAAGCTGGGTTTCTATCTCTTTCAACTCAGTCTTATCTAATTTAACAGCTGAACTCTATTAGTTACCTATTGCTGTGACCAATTACCACAAATGTAGTGCTTTAAAACAACATACGTTTATCATCTTAACAGTTTCTGTGGGTCAGGAATCCAGGTACAGCTTTGCTGGTTTCTTTGCTCAGTGTCTCACAAAGTTGTAATCATGGTATTGGCTAGGGCTGAGTTCTTTTCTAGAACTCAGGGTCTTAAATGATTGTTGGCAGCTTAGTGATCATTGGCAGTTTTTGGTTCCTTGTGATTGTAGAACTGAGGCCGGGTTTTCTTGCTGATTGCCATCTGGGGCCACTCTGAGCTCCCAGAGGCCACCTGCAGTTTCTTACCATGTGGCCCTCTCACAGCGTGGCAGCTTACTTCTTCAAGTCCTGTAGGGGAATCTCTCAGAGGAAGATTGAGTCTTTTATAATGTAATCTACTGAAGGGAGTGGCTAGCCCATCACCTTTGCCATATTCTATTGATGAGAAGACATAGGTTCTGCCTACAGGAGATTATGTAAGGGAATGACTCATGGTGAGGGGGGGATGACTTTTGGGTGTGTTTACCACAGAACTATTAATGTAGCTGATGATATATACAGTGATGACGGTACATGACTGAGATTGAGTGATAAGGCAATAAAGAAGTATTTTATAACAAGAATGGTTACGTTCATGTCTGACGTTCTTCTAATCAACATATTGGCAAGAAACTTCAGATGGCTGCAATGTAGGAAAGAAAATCTGTCCAAATATGAAGAATTATAAATACATATGTCCATTCACTGAACACTGTGTCTGTGAGAATCACTATGTTGTTCAGTATATAGTAGTAGTAGGTTATTCTTTTATATTGCTGTGTAGTATTCTGTTGCATGGCTGTACCACACTTATCTATCTGTTCTACTGTTGATGGATGCTTACTTTGTTTCTAGTTTTTGGCTCTTATGAATACTGCTGCTATGAATGCCTGTGTGTGTTTTGGTACACCTATGCATTTTTTCAATCTGATAATAAGTTATTTAAAAATCTATAGTAAACATAATGGTGAAATATCAAAAGCTTCTCTGAGATCAGAAATGAGATAAGGATATATAGTATCACTTCTTTTAGACATTTTACTAGAGATTCTAGTCAATACAAATGCCTGGAAAAAGATTTAAAGGTAAACTGATGAGAGGAAAAAATAAAAAACCTATCATTTTCAGACTACATAATTTGTAAACATAAAAATAGATAAACTTACAATTAATAAGTGTATTTACTAAGATCAATATATACAAGTTATATATATATGTAATATATATTTATGCTGGCAACAATTTTAATTAAAAATTATATAATTTATAATAAAATAAAAATATTAAATGCTAGAAATGAGTCAAATAAAGGATATAAGATTTCTACACAGATAAAAACTACTAAATATACTGAGATAAACTAAATAAGACCTATATAAGTTCAGAGATATGCCATCTTTGTGGGTTTGAAGAATCAATATTGTTAAGATATCGGCTCTCACTATATTGACCTACAGATCCAGTACAAGCCCTATCAGAATCCTGGGATGTTTGGTTTGAAGAACTTGACAAAGTGATTCTAAAGTTTATATGAAAATCCGAAGAGTCAAGAATAGCAAAGACATACTTGACACAACACAAAGTTGGAGGACATGTACTACCAGATTTCAAGACATATTATGAAACAGTAATTAAGTGTGGTAATGGCATGAGGATGGACACACAGACCAAAAGAAGAGAATATAGAGCTCAGAAATATACCACATATATACAGTCACCTGATTTAAAACAAAGGTATCACTGCAATTCAGGGGAAGAAAAGAATGTCTTAGCAATAAAGGATGTTGAGGAAGTGAATGTTCGTGAGGGGGAAATATGAAAATTGACCTCTTCCTCGTACAGTGCACAGAAATTTGAGGGGAATCACAGATTTGAAAGCTTAACAATTAAGCTTTTATAAGAACACATAGGAGAACATGGTCTCAGGGGTAGGCAAAGATTTCTTAGAATAAAATGCATTAATCAAAGAAAAACATGGGTAAATTGGATTTCATTAATGTTTTATTAAAACATTAAAATAAGTTCATTAAGAACTTATGTTCATCAAAAGGCATCTTGAAAACATGAAAAAGCAAACCAAAGAATACAAGAAGATAACTGCAATACATATATACAACAAATGACTTGTTTCTAGAATATGAAAAGAGCTCTTACAAATAAATGAGGAAAAGTCAGGTAATCCTATAGGAAAATGAGAAAGGACTTCAATAGGCACTTCATAAAAGAGATACCTTAATGGCTAATGAGATATGAAAAGGTGCTTAATATCACAAATTTAAAAAGTGTTTAACATAATTACAAATGAAAAACATAAAACTACTACACATTCATCAGAAATGCTAAAACAAAGCAAAACAAACTAATAAGCAGATAAAAGAACCACTGACAGTCGAAGTATTGTTGAGGCTGTAGAGCAACTGGAACTTTTATACACTGCTCGTGGGAGTGTAAAGTGGCACACACACTTGGAAATCTACTGAGCAGTATTTAATAAAATTGCACATACACATACCCAATGACCCAGAAATTTCATGCAAAGGAATAAATAACAAAATACATACATATGCATACTGAAGTATTTTGAATTGAATTAAACTGATTGAGGGTTTGTTTTTACCCATCAAATGGATCATCCATAGATCTAATCCACAGTTCTTGTCTATTGGAGGTTGTGCCATTGGAACGGTTCCAAGTAATAAAAGGAACGAGTGCAGGAAGTGCTGTCCTTTCCAGGTACTACTGGGACTGCCCAGGGATGCTCTCATATTCCAGTGAGGAGCTCTGGCTGTTGCATGGCACAGTCTAGGGGAGCTGCAACTCCGTAGCGTTAGGAGCTACAGTTCCATGGGGTGCTTCTCTGGGGCTAGATACACCTCTGCCCCATTACTTGGGTGTTACCATTGCTGCCAGCTGGACACCATTGGAGCTGGAAATCTCTATGTCTGTGGAAACGGATTTCACTTGCTATGTCTCAAGGCTGATGGTTCTTACTGCTTTATTTGCAAATTGGGAAGAAAAATATTCCCTATGTACTATGCTCACTTGTAGGAAATCCCACATCCAGGCTTCTTGAATCCCCCCAATTTTAGGGATTAATATAATAGTTCTGTAAACTTACAGCCCCTTTCTGACAGTGTGCATCCAAGCCTCCAGGTGGGCTGTGTCTGGGTGAGCTCCTGTATCAGCCATTGTGCTTTCTTAGAAGTGCCACTCACAGTTGGCAATCAGGAGCTATTGCTGAGTCTAACTTTCCTTCTTCCCCCATGGTAAATTCTCTCAGGACAGTTCCTTTCTCCTGATCTTCACTGGAATAGCCCAAACACATTTATATGAGTCTGATCTGCAATGATGGACTGGGTCAAGTCTTTTTTTCAATGGAGTCTCCTTAGCAACTCTATGAATCAGGAGATGTGTATAGGTATGCCTATAATATTGAAAAATTTACATCATTCAAAGGTTAAAAGTAGATAATTTTGCTACAGAACACACCGTGTTTTCTGTAGAATGTAACCTCTGCCTAATTGACTTCTGGCCACAAAACACACACCATTAGCAAAACCAGGCCCTGGAAAGAAATAATCCACCTTAGTTATTCCAGGTGGGTGTGTGTTGATAGTGGTGGGTAAATCCACATAGTTTAATGCCTGTTGCTTCCCAATGATTCTGAATAATCTGAGTGAAACTGCACATGTCAGATTGGGACTTGAACCCAGGTGTGTCTCAGATTGGGACTTGAACCCACAATCTGTGTCTTAGGAGGAGACTTGAACCCCCCAATCTGCCAGCTGAAATTGCACACCTGGTCTCAGGACTTAATGAAGCTCAGGTTCTTTATGTCTCAGCACAGAAGGAATTCAGCAAGCGGCAAAGTGATAGGCAAAGAAGTAGATTTATTGATATATGACACTTGTGAAGGATATAAGCCGGCAGGCAAGAGGGCTCTGCCCCAAGAACTAAGTTGGAAAGCAGGTTTATTTGGAGAGATACACATTCCACAGACAGAACTTGGTCTGTCTCAGAAAGTGAGAGTGTGCCCAAATATGGGGTGGTTAGTTTTTATGGGCTGGGTAATTCCATAGGCTAACGAGTGGGAGGATTATTCCAACTATTTGGGGATGGGGCAGGGATTTCTGGGAATTGGACCACTGCCCACTTTTTGGCCTTTTATGGTCGGCCTCAGAACTGTCAGGGTGCCTGTGTGTGTGTCGTTTAGATGCTAATGTATTACAATGAGCATATAATGAGGCTCAAGGTCTAGTGGAAGTCAAATCTTCTGCCATCTTAGGTTTAATTGGTCCTAACCAGTTTTTGTAGTATCCACAACAGATGATCATTCTTTTAAAGGTTGTGCCCTGCTCCCTTTCTCCTGTTTCATGAGGAATAAAGAAGTAGGAGAGGTAGATCAAGAGCCAAAATATTACCACTATTACTGATAGAAATCAGAGGGGAGAGTGACTTTATTACCAGACCAGTTTCATTTTGCTCAACCCTCCAGCAAGTCAAAATGCTGAGATGCTGAGATTTACAGCAAAGAGAGGGTTTACTCACAAGATGCTGTGGTTTACAGCAAAGAAGGTTTGTTTACTCACAAGACGCTGAGGTCTGTAGCAAAGAGAAGGTTTATTCACAAATCAGCCAAGTGAGGAGATGGAAAAACAATTTTCAGATATACTTCCCCAAAAGCAAAGGGCTGGGGGTATTTATGGGGTAAGGGGGAACTTGGGGTACTTATGGGAAAACAAAGCAGTAGGGTGGTTTGAAGCATGGGGAAAGGTGATTGGAAAAAGGTGCGGTAATTGGGTAATTAATTGTTCAGCTGCAGGTGCAACTATGCTTATAGGTCTTTGCAAATTCAAAAATTGAGGTGCTTAGCAGGATCTAGGGTGGAGTTTTTGGCCCTCTGACATCAAAAGGTCACCTAGCGGGCACTTGCGCATGCTCAGTTGGAGGGTTGGTGATCCTATCCAGTCTTAACCAGCTCGGCTCAAACTAGACACAGCTAACTCCAAGTTCCTGGAAAACAACTCAGGCAAACATATTGTTTAGGCTACGAGCAACTTGGAGGACAGGCAAGTCTTTTGTAGCAATAATTAAAACAACCTTGATTAGTGAAGGCAGATGGAATAGATTTGACTGATTACCCACAGTTTCAACTTTATGTCTGTTAGACAAGGCTGATAGGTAGATTTCTCCACGCAGTCACTAGAACCCTGGGTTGGGGCAAACTAAGAGGAGGAATGGCATTGCTGAATGAAGCATGCCTGGCTTTCCTTCCTCATGGGTCACCCCATGAAGTACTGCCCCCACCACCCCAACTAGGTGGTGTGAATAAAGGGCCATGGACAGCCTGGTGTGTGTTTAGGAAAAACCCCTCCTCGTGGATCCTGGGAGGGGAAATAGCCTTTTCGTCTAAAACTCACCTGAGGGTTTGAGGCTGGCAGGGTTGTTATTAGCCTGTCCTGCTTCCAGTTGTGTATGCTCATGTTTGCTTTTCTACGTTATCGGCAGCTTCCTAGATTCAGTTCCCTTTTCAGGGCCTGAGCACTTCATTCTCTTGCTTCCTTCCTAATCATGAAGTGCTCAGTTGTTTTAAATGTGTTTTGATGCTGGTAGACAACATCTCCCCCTCCAAATATTTTCTACCTCAGTGACTCTGGGGAGAAAACTTCCCATTTAGGACCGAGCTCCGCAGTGGAGGATGTAGTGAAGTGGATTAGCAAGAAACCTGCAGGGCCCTAAGTAACTACACTCCACTTCAAAGGCCATTTGCCCACTAAGCCCTCCTTTTGCTCATGGCCTTGCATCTAAAGATTATGCTCCCTTAGAATATTCTGAAGTGGCTACTGAAGAATCTTGTGAAGTCAAGACACAAAGAACCATTCTGTTCTCAGAAATGCCTACATTTATACTACTGAGAGTCTCGCACTTATATCTCCGGCTCGCTATCCTGCTGATTTCAATCTGGCGGGACTGCCACATGTCTTTGTGCTCTGTACCGCACATGTGCATATGGTGCATGCTAAATATAAATGCTGTTTGGCAGGATCCCTTTTTCTCTTCCTTTGTTTCTGAAAATGTAGTGAAGAAAATGTGTAATGTGTGCCCTCTCCAAAATGAGAGACTTTCAGGAAGTAGAATTATCTTGACAACAAGCCATTACATTTTACATATCGTTTCAGCATGTGGCAGGAGTGGCAGCAGTGACTGTCCACTGCTTTGTTTGGTCAGATTGTGCTGCTGAGGGTCAAACTGACTGTCTTTGACAGAGTTTAGGCGGCTTCCTGCCTTGCTGAACCGTTTGTCCGAGCTTCCAGCGGCTGGTTTCCAGATCCCTCTACTCGTGTACTAGTCAGATTAGGTCAGTTTAGGCTGTAATAACAAACAACACAATATATATTTATTTCCTAATCATGCCGGGTGTCCAGTGTCCATTGGCAGAGGGTTTCTGCTCATTACAGTCACCCAGGCTCAGGCTCATGGAGGTTTTGTCTCGAAATGTGTCCCTACTATCACTGCAGTCATGGGGCAGTAATGTGGCAAGTCGTATTCTGGCTGTAAGAGCTTCTTCTGGAAGTGTCACTTCTGCTCTCACTTTATTGGACAGAGCAAGTCCCATGCTAAGCCTGACTTCAGAGAAGAGCAGGGAAGTATATCCCACAGGCCCCTGAAAGGCAGAGAGCTATAAGTATTTTGCTACTGGCACTGATGACCACTACATCTCCTGTCAGAAATATGAAAAGAGTGGACAGTTACAATTGTTGAGATGCCTAGGAACTTTCTAGCTGCACCAGTGGTGCTGTTGAGGGAAGAGAGCAAGACACCACAGGGCTAAAGCTATTCTATAAAGGTATCTCATGGAATAGCACTGTCCTAAAACAGTGCTTAGGTATTTGAAGAAGTATCATAGCTTAAAGAAAATTGCCTTAGGCATAGAAAGGTGAAAGAAACAAAAGCACACAGAGGCACGCTCCACTTTCAGTTTCTGGAGCCAGGCCGAGGTCACACATACACAGTGTCACATCCAGAATAGAAGAAATGTGAAAACTGGAAAAATGTTGCTGGAGGCTTTCAGGAGCTGACCTGCTTCCTGCTCCTTCTGCCAGGCTTCCCGGCATCCCTGTGGGCTCTGCCCCTGCCAGTCAAGGCTGCTCTGACTTCTTTTGCTGGTGACGGGGACCTCCACAAAGCTGTGATTGCAGGGAATGTGGTTTGTTAGATCTTAAGGACTGTGGAAAGTCCCAGAGCCACTTAGCAGGTGAAGAATCATGACTGTGTCTGTGCCAACTTTGAGGGCCTAACATCTCTGGACTGATTGCAGTGAGCATAGGAAAAACCTGAAGGCGGATTTCGGATTCAGACAGCAGTCGAGAGGGCTGTGGCTAGTGACACTGTTGATAGCTGGCAGGGGGATGCTTGCGGGGAGCAGCCGGCTGGTTCCTTCTCACCGCCCGCCCCAGACAGGTCACGGCATGTATCAGCGGAGGAGAGCTGAAGAGAAGAGCGGTGGGCTCTCTAGAGAAACCGAGGAGAGGTAGCAAGACTGAGTCCAGGACTGCTTGGCGTGACGTGAATCTCAGCAATTTTTAGCAGGACTCTGCTAATGAATGTGGAACCGAGGGACTGGCAGCTCCATTTTCGCTGGTATTAACATTTTTTTACTTTATTTTAATGAGGAAAATGAGATTCTTCTCAGTTTCTATCACTGAACCCGGTTTGGGAGGGTATGACATTTAACAACGTGCTTTGAAAAATATTAAGCATTGTACAAATACAAGGAATTGTTGCTGTTATTAATCTGATGAAATGCACATGCAGCTTCGAATCAGACTTAATATTGAGGGGATATTTAAAGGATTAGGAGGGACTCTGTAACTACTGAGTAGCAAGTCAGGGTGGCCTTCGTAAGAAGGGCCAACTAATCTGGCCATATTAAATCCATTTTTAGAAGCTAAATACCCAAACTCTGAGTCAATAAACGGCAAACGCAGACATAGACCATATAACTTGATCATCTCACATCACATGCAACACTCTCATAAATTATAAAATATGTCAGGCGATTAATTCTAATTTGAGGCCGTAACTTGATTATCTTCTGGGTGAAAAGAGGAAATGGCTTTGGGCAGGAGAAGTGGTCCCAGATTTCTCAATATGTAGGTGTAGCCAAACTGAAGTTGGAGGGTAGAACTGCCGTTATATGGTGGACTTGGGGATGAATCCAGATAATTCAGGAGAAAAAGGTGTAGGTGTCCTTAAATCAGCCCCCAAAGGCTTTGAGAAACTGCAGTTAGGCCTTATTAATTTGTATGAGTTGGGAGTTAAGGTTAGTATGAACTAGTGAAAACTTGAATTACAGCCGTTTTGAAAGACATCCACTTGTGCTGTTTTTTAAGTATAAAGAAATGGAAGTCTAATGGGTAGGAAA
The DNA here is from genome assembly GCF_965194825.1 of Balaenoptera physalus. Classification (NCBI taxonomy): domain Eukaryota; kingdom Metazoa; phylum Chordata; class Mammalia; order Artiodactyla; family Balaenopteridae; genus Balaenoptera; species Balaenoptera physalus. The sequence goes on from NC_138890.1 coordinate 128,648,904, forward strand.
GTGGGGCCGAATACATGTCCATCTGAGCTTGTTCAGTTATCCTAATTGTTGTCTGCATGCAAACGGTACTAGTCTAAAGCAGTTCATTCTTATAACAGGTCTACAGCTTACCTTTCATTTTTAAAAAATATTAATTCATTTAGAAAGTCCTTTTTATTGTTCAGAAGAAAATGTCAGCCATACTGAGGAGGATATACCCCTAATTTTTGCTGTGCTTATACAGATAGGAGCCATCAGGAGGCCAAAACATCTGTCTGCACTGTCCCCAGAGTCCTACTTTTCTCATTGTTCTACGTGCACCAGGCAGAGGCTGCACAGCTTTTGGAGGAATTCAACTCTATCCACTACTCTGGATAATAAAGCTAGATATTGATTTGCTAAACAAATACCTCATAATTATCGAAACCTTTTATATACCGTACATTGTTTCCTCACCTGATGAGTCAATCAGCAGTTGCAGTTCTAGGCAACAAGGTTGAGTAGATAATGCTCTCATTGATATAATCCTTATCCTTTCAGTTTCAGCAGCCCTGCTTGGCCCTTCATTCCCCTCTGCATTCTCTCTACTTTCTCTCAAGCAAGTGTACAGCAAGACTTCAAGCCCACCGAGGACATAGCTTGTGGGTGTTTACTCATCTCTGTAATCACATGGTCCTGTAGGTAGAGTGTCTGGGACATAGTAATGCCTCAGTACATGATCACTGCAAGAGTGAATCAATGCATCCGTTAGCTAGTAGGGCTGATAAATTCACATTAAGTGGTAAATACTGATACTAGATTCATGTGTTGAGCATTATAATAGGCAGTAATCCTTAAATTCATAGGATTGAGTTCTGTTTTGTATTTTAGACAGTGGAACAGAAGGGTGAATACCTTCACCCTGAGTGGGTGATTGCGAACTCTGCTCACCTGGGTACAGGCTTTCTCTAAAAATAATATTATAGCAGGAAATACTGCTGCTAGTTATTAATGTTACCGAGCAAGGGCCGTGTGCCTGTGCGTAGAAAGCCAAACTCTGACAGTGGGTGTTTGCAGCAAAGTAAGGGGTTTATTTGCAGGGTGCCAAGCAAGGAGAATGGGCAGCTCATGCTCAAAAGACCTGAACTCCATGATGGATTTTTAGGCAAGGGTTTTTAAAGACAGTGCCAAGGGAGAGGGTCGTATGCTGCTTGATCAGCTCGTGGACCTCTTCTGATTGGTGGGTGATGAGGTAACAGAGTGATGTTTCTGGAATTTCAGCCTTCTGGTTCCAACCAGCCTGGGGTTCACATGCTTGTGCTCAGCTTGTAGTCAACACCCTCCACCTGGGTGGGGGTCTTAGTTTTTACAGAACAGCTCAAAGATACGCATCAACTCAAAGATGCGCATCAGGTTGTTATATATATTCCTTCAGGAAGAAATAGGAGCCCTGTGACTCTATTGTCCTAATCATTAACTGCTTGAGTCTGCTCTTTGGAACTCAAGGAAGGCCAAGGAGACTGAAGCCTTTTTTTTTCCCTACAGACAAGAAACGGGGGACACAGAGGGGATTTTGTACCTAGGACGGCCCCACAGGGTCCTGCTTGGTTTCAACCCCCCTTTTCTTTGATACTCCTCAATCCTAAGGGGAACAATGGTGGGACAGGAAAGGGATAGGAAGGTTTTAGATAGATTAATCATAAACTCAGCAGGGGAATTCAGTTTTAGGGGGACTAAGTTTCAATAAGCACCTACTATGTGCCAAATAGTAGTGTACCAAAATTTATTTTATGTGGTCATCACAGTAGCTACTTGAAGTGGTCATTATCTTTCTCTTCTAAATGGGGAAATGTATGCTGAGGAAAGCCAGGTACTTGCCCAAGGTCACACGATGAATAAGTGGGGTTTAAACAGCCAGGTTCTGACTGGTTCTAAATCAGTGTTCTTTCCACATCACTACTCGACCTATCCTTTCTATAATTGGAACTTAACAACAAGCAATAAATGTTTGTTAAAATGAGCACAGCTTTAGCCTGTTCCATTTGAGATCCCAAGTGGAATTCCAAATATTCTAATTCCACGATAATCACTATCATCAACTGCTGTCTATTGGAGCACCTGTTACAAGCAAGGCAGTGAGCTCTTCTAAGTCAAGCTGGTGTTCATGCTGACATCATAACACACTGCTGTCCTGGAAATCTGGATTCCATGTAATTTCTTTATCTGTGAATTCTGTTCATTAAGTGTATAATACTTTTCATATGAATAGATTCCAAAATCAGAAACCAATTCTTTTTCAGCCCACATTCAGATGTGGTTATTGTAGCCATACACCATGGTTCTTGCTATCAAAGAATTTGTAGTTCACTTAGAGACACAGTATTTATGTTTGTAGATAAATAGATACAAAGTAAATGCATTTATGACATATCCAAATTAGGGGTGCAAACAATAAATAACATCAGAGTTTAGCAAACGGAGTGCTTAATGTACTAGAGGGACCAGAGAGGGTTTTCATGGTGGGAATGCCACTGAGCTGGGTCTGCAAGGTGGGAAGGCGTGAAGAAATGTCAGAAAAGGGGAGAGTGATGATAGGGATGCAGGTATAACAAAAGACAACGAGCATTTCCTTGTTCCAACATCTGTATTCACTGGATTCACTGGACAGTTTCTACATAATTTTGGCTTCAGACTGGACCACAAAGGGCTTTTTTAAAAAAAAAAAAAATAAATTTATTTATTTATTTATTTTTGGCTGCGTTGGGTCTTGGTTGCTGTGCACGGGCTTTCTCTAGTTGCGACGAGTGGGGACTTGTCATTGCGGTGGCTTCTTTTGTTGTGGAGCTTGGGCTCTAGCCACGCGGACTTCAGTAGTTGTGAAGTAGTGGTTCTTCGCAGGCTCTAGAGCGCAGGCTCGGTAGTTGTGGCGCACGGGCTTAGTTGCTCCACGGCATGTGGGGTCTTCCCGGACCAGGGCTCAAACCTGTGTCCCCTGCATTGGCAGGCGGATTCTTAACCACTGCACTACCAGGGAAGTCCACAAAGGGCTTTTATATGGTGATCCTTGGTGCCTCAAATTCCCTTTGATGTTAAATATGTACACTGTTGTATATTTGATTTATAAAAAGGAAATAGTTTTTTCTCAGTTGGTGGAATCCACAATTGCAGGAGATTGGAGAAGTAAATGCTACAGCTAGCTGGATCAGAGGCCTGGATAGAATTTTCACTAATAATAAATTAGCAAGAATACATCAGTATAAAGAGAATTAAAGGTCATTCTTTAAGCTGAAACTGTTATGAGAATGTACTTTATGATCAGTGTTCTAGCTATCCAAGTATCTGGAATATTCACCAAAATGTTGGTATTTTCTTTTTAAAAAGAATTGCCTCTGTACTCCATTTTGCTATGTCTGTGGGGACCTGGCCTGAAATGAATGTATTATAGTGGCTCTCCCAGGTTTTTTATTCTGTTTTAAATGAAGTACCTTCTATTGGGCAGGATAATACAGGGTACCATGTGTTTGGCTATTGATAATAGAGGAGTTTTCCTGGGAGTTCCAGAACCTATTATTTGAGTCCAGCATTTCTGAATGTTTGCTCCATAGAGCATTAATCTCACGATATATGTCACAACAAATGGGTTCCATGCTCAACTAAGTTTGGGAAATGTCACTTGTAAACTTGCAATGCACAGTAGCATATGCACAGACTCTGGTAAGTCCTGTTGCAGAAAAACCTCTTAAACTTTGCTTAACTCAGTGTTTCTTAAAGTTGCTTGACCACAAACGATCCCTATTTCCTCCTCCATTTTTTCCTCCACCGAAGACGCCTGTTAGACTCAAGAATTAGGACTCAGGGGACTTCCCTGGTGGCGCAGTAGTTAAGAATCCGCCTGCCAATGCAGGGGACATAGGTTCGAGCCCTGGTCCAGGAAGATCCCACTTGCCGCAGAGCAACTAAGCCCGTACACTGCAACTACTCAGCCTGCGCTCTAGAGCCTGCGAGCCACAACTATTGAGCCCATGTGCCACAACTACTGAAGCCCTCATGCCTAGAGCCCGTGCTCTGCAACAAGAGAAGCCACCACAATGAGAAACCTGCGCACTGCAACGAAGAGTAGCCCCCGCTCGCTGCAACTAGAGAAAGCCTGCATGCTGCAACGAAGACCTAATACAGGCAAAAAAAATAAAAAGAATTAAGACTCAGGAAGATGGGAGCCACACTAGCTATTTTAAAGGAGAAAGTGTAGTATAAGACATTGGCAGTAGGTGTTGCAGTACTGAAAAAAACATGACAGAGAACACTGAAATATCTCAGAGATAATAACTGCAAGAACGGAAGAGGTTAGAATTGTCATAACCTAGAAATTTGAAGGAGGGGTGCTGCAGAGTGGGGACTGCACCTCTGAGGAGGGGGCATCACCCAACTGCTGCTTTAGTTCAGGACCTGGAAGGCAGAGTTCCCCATATCCAGGAGCTCAGCTAAGGGGGCTTTAGGAAGCTGGGGTTCTACTGCTGTTGCCGATGAGCACGGTGTGATGAGATTGGTTCTGAAAGTGTGAAAAGAAACTTAACAAGGAAAACCATTGCTAGAACCAACTTCTGCTGCCTGGGGTGAAGGGTCATAGATGGAGCAAACCAACAGGGACAACAGCAGACAAACAGGAATGAACAAGTCCCTTCCCCCTCCTCCTGCTTTCCAGTTTCTCCATTGGCAGCATCCTCCATTGGCAGGATCTAATATTGAGCCAGCTGACAAAGAAGCAATGTGGCTTGCAGAGTCCCCACCCCAGTGTAGAAAACTGAGTGTGGAACTCAAATAATAATAACAGTAATACATAAAATAATACATATTATATAGAATTATATGATGGCTTAGTAATTTAGCTATTCACTGTTTACATACATCATCCTATACATATTTGAACTCTTGTACTTTTTCCTATCAAGATGCAAGTGTTCTTCCTATGAATAAAGATGTTCCTATTCTCCCAAAAACGGATGCTTGAAGTCCTGTCAGTCATTGTCTCCACCTCTGGGAAATGTTAATTTTTCCTCAAATTCAGTCATGGACCCATCAGGATATTTTGTAACTAAAGACTAAATTATAAAGTTATTCAACACCGATAATATTTGTATAAAATCATAAGAAAAAGAAGTAGAAAGGGAAAAATAAATTTCTTTAGAAACATTAAAAATTTGCTGGAAAATTTGTTAGGAAATATTATATTTTTAACTACAACTGCTTACTTTTTTCAAGGTTAACTTAGATATCAAGCTTCTAGATCTTACTTGAGCCCAGTTATTTGTAGGATGGAGTAAAGTGGAGAACTGCCAATTCCCCAGTGGATTTAAGCTGTGTAGATAACCAGTATACAAAATTTATTTAGGCAACACTTTTTTGCCTCATCCTAATCACAGTTATTTTAGCTAGAAATTTCCTCTTGTTAATTAAATTCATTTAAAATCTAGTATTGGCCAGAGTACCTCACAGTTATCAGCTTTCTCATTAATGATTGATCCTGAGTCCCAAACTAGAGATTTCCACTGGCGGCACTATTGATACTATTGATATGGAGAACCCTGGCAACAGACTTTGCAAAATGGCAGCTGTTGCACTAACTTGGGTGTCATAATGTTGTTTCTTACATCGGCAACAGCTTTTAAAAACGTGAAACATGACCTTTGCAAGCACACCCTAGGTTCTCACAGCATTCTGACTTTATTTGGGGGACTAACAGACGCCTCAACTTCTTTAGCTAGCAGGCCAGCAACCAAGGAAGTAAGGAGAAAAGATATAATGAGATCGTAGAACTTGGTTTTAGCACCTCACCTGAGAGGATGGTGCTGCCTTTTAAAATTGATCTCAAAGATTGTAGATTGTACAGAGCCCCCTTTCTTAATACACACAGGATAAATAGCACACAGCTCTCTGTGTCGGCAGTTTCAAGGGTCAAAAATCCCAGTCTTTGGGACCTACATAGTGTCTTTTGGAGACAGATGTAAAGTTTTAGGTACAGTCAGGTAATGTCATCGGTTATATGAATTTTCTGTCAGGGGCTTTAGGTTCCAAAACAACAATGGCTTTTAGATCTTCTGGATAAGAGTGTGGTGCAAACTAAACAAAACAAACGGACCAAAACAAAAAAATTACTAGGGTGGTGGAGCCTCTAAAATGAGCACTTTATCTGAAAGGTTCTCTGATAGTGTAGACCCGCATAACAGCTGAAATGAATGAGTTTTTAGGAAGGGAGGCAAGAGGACATAGGTGATTGAATATACGTAGAAGCTGGATCTGACTTAGTGCTTTGCCCATCAGTTGGTTCAGAATTTTTGGAGCTGGATTTTTAATTACTTTCCCCTGGATTAGGAAGGCCTAATCTGAGTTTAGAGGCCTCATATTCTGGGGGAGTTTCTAGCTCTTTTCTTCCAATGTAACCTCAGGTCACGTGATCTTCCCTGGCTTAGATCAGTACCCACTGAGGACCCAACTTGAGGGGCCAGTGCTTGGGGTAGCTCATTGTCCACAGGGGTAGTGTGTCCACAGCCTGAAGTAATCTGTCTCCTAACTCATGCTTGAGTCTCACAGAGCTGGGGGGATGCTTGCTTAGTAAATAGCCATTGTAGCATGTGTTTTAGCCTCTAGCCTCAGGATTCTGTTTCTGTCACTTCGGACTCTAGTGCAGGGATTGCATGTGTCAGATCCAGTACCCCTTGTAAAAAATCTGGAATGGAATTAAACCTGAGTTAGGGATGGAGTATTTAGCATTGTGCCTGCCACACAATAGGTGCTTGCTTAATAAGTATTGCTGCTGCAGGGCACAGATTAGCTGTGATAAATGGCTAACCATCTAGAATAATCAGAAAGATCTGCAACCCACCAGACTCTTATCATAGTTCATAGCTGGTGGCCAGGGGGTTGTTTGAACATCTGGAGTTGGACAGAAGTTCTGTATCACAGGTCCCTTTCAACTTTCCTACCATAGATTGTTCATAGTGAGTTCTTATCATCACTGAGCCACTTTCTCAGCCACCACAGCAAAGTGTTTTTGGTCCTCTCATATTTTTTTTATGTTCTTGGAGATTTCAGGCTGGCAGAACAAATTGGAGAGAGAAAGTGTAAGCTGATTTTTTTGAAACTGGGATCTCTCATTTTGAGAACTATTTCAGGCTTCATTCTTCAATCATAAGTCTCTTTGGAGGTACTCAGTACTTTGGCCTTGTTCATAAAAGAAACTTATTGAAAGAAATGACATACCCACCTGTGCTCATTCAGCTCACGAGTCTCTGTTTTTCTCTGCTTTTTTTTACCTTTTTTCATAGCCGTTGAATTAACAATGTATTGGGCACCCACTGGCCCTGTGCCTAGCCCTATGCTGGATATTGGAAGTACAGTGATGAACAGGACAGAGTCCTTACCTAGTTGAGGGAAACAGACAATAGATGGCCATACATAATGTTGAGGAATATAAAGTAAATCAATAGGGTGAGGTGACAGAGAGTGATTGTTGGGGGTGTGCATGACTTCTGATGCAGTGACAGGAAAAGCTTCTGAGGCGGTAAAACCTGAGGTGAGATCTGGAGCTTGTGAGGGAACCAGACATGTGAGGATCAGCAGGTGAAAGCTCATGCCAGAAGGTAACAAATGCAAAGTCTCCTCCCACCCAGCAGACTCCTCAACACATATAAGAAGCTCTTCTATAAGCCCATGTGAGAAGGATGGACGGGAGAAGGCTGGGAAATATCCTTTGGTCACCTGCAAATCCCCGCGGGTGTAACTGGTGCTTCTTACTAATAGATGTGCTTTAAGTGCTCCATATACAGGCTGGGGACTGGATGATTTCCTTGAGATTTCCCCCCATAGTCAAATTTTTCAAGAACTAAAAATAACAAATTGGTAATCTACCCACACGTGTTCTTTTGTAGTGTCCAAGGACACTACCGTAGCATGATGGATAATATTATGAGCGGTCTCTGTTATGTGATGAGTTGTGTTATAAAAATGAAGCAAAGGTTCATCTTGGTGAAATGCTTAGCAGAGGGAGCAGTATTTCCAGTCTGACTATTTAGGTCATTTTTTTCCACCTGTTTTTCAGCTCTGTTTTTTGCTTCTCGCACAGGTAAGTACAGACAACATATTCTCTTAGAAAGAACATGGATCCCTGCTTGCTTATTACTGCTATGTAAGAGGGAAAGTTGGAGGGGAAGGCGTTCTGACAGCCATTTCTTAATCTTGGCACGCAGGCTAGTGTGAGGGACAGATACTTATGGGGTGTTATGTGGCTGGTGGAAAGGGATCTGGCAACAGCCACCTTTCCCTTGGCCCCCATCTCCACGCCATGAGGTCTCAAAGACATAGATACAAAAGCCAGGTAAATGCATGATCTTTGTTACTCTTAAGGTGTTCAGCCAAAACTGTTATGGTCCCCTGGAGACCTAGACTCAACCACGTGATAGCCCCTTACTTGCCTCTCATTGCACTTTATTTCTGTTCAGTTGCGACAAGGCTATATTTCTAGTCCATTTGCTAAGGCTGGAGGCAGGCTTTTTGGTTTAGAACATGTCACGTAGGCTGTGGTGGTCTCCTTGGGGCTCTCTTCCTCAGGCCCAAAGCCAAACCTGTGTAGCTTTTACTCTGTTTGTGAGAAAGGTCCAAACAACGGGGAAAGAGGACGTATTTCTACCTAAGGGCCAGTGTAGAGCTAGTCTAATTTGCTCAGCCCGTGCCTCTTCAGGTGGATGACTCCCAGGGGGCGGAGCTTTGCCAGCAGAGGTAGATTCACCCCAATGCTGATTCAGTTTGAGCTTCAGTTGCTTGAGCTTTTTCTAAATAAATATTCACTTTCATGTCTAATTTCAAATTTGAAATTCTTTATTCTTTTTCTTGGAGTGCTCCCCAAATTGTGTAAGATTTAGGTCCCACAAAGCTGGCGCCTGCTCCTGGATACTGGTGGGGCTGCCACAGGAAGCCACTGAGGGCCAGCCCTTTGAAAACAAGCAGGAACTGAGAGGAAGAGTGTCTATGGATGTAAAATTAAAATACCTGCAATGTCAAGGCCAGGGTCCAGTCAATCCTACTGTCGGGTCCTTTAAAAAGCACAGCATAAGGAAGGGTGACTAGTTGCAAAAATAGAATAGAGAACTTCTGTGTATTGTCCACCCAGATTCCCCAGTTGTTAACATTCTACAACATTTGCTTTATCATTCTCCCTCTCTCCCTCTCTTCCTCTCTCTTTCTTACACACACACACTCTCTCTCTCTCTCTCTCTCTCTCTCTCTCTCTCTTCCTCTTCCTTTTTCCCCCTCATCCATTCAAGCGTGGGTAGCAGACAAATGACCCCTAAACACTTCAGTATATATTTATTAAACAAAAGACATCCTCTAATAAAGCTAAAATGTACCCATCAAAATCAGGCAATTAACACTGATTTTATGCTAATATATTATTTGGAGATTTCATTAAAATTTTACCCATTTTCACAATAATGTTCTTTTCAGGTTGAGAATCCAAACCACAATCAAATATTGCATTTAGTCATCATTTCTTTTCAGTTTATTTCAATTTGGGACTGTTCTTCAGTCTTTCTTTACCCTTCAAGGCCTTTGTAATTTTGGTGTCTAAGCCAGTTACTTTGAGAATGTCCCTAAATTTGGGTTTGTCTGATTTTTCCTCAGGATTAGATTCATATAATGAATTTTTTCCCAGGAACACCACAGAAGTGAGAGTATGCACATGATGTTGATTTGTTCTATTACTGGGGATGGTAATTTTTTCACTTGGTTAAGATACTATCTGTCAGATCTTTCTGCTATAAAATTAATTAGTAAGTGTTTTGTGGGGTGCTACTTTGAGATTATGTAAATATCATGCTCCTCATCAATTTTTCACTCACTGGCTTAAGCATCATTGATGATTCCTGCCTAAATCAATTATTACCGTGAAGATAGCCAAGTAAGTTTTTCTAATTCCATTATTTCTTCTACATTCATTAGTTGACAATCTACTATAAGGTAGACTTTACCCTATTTACTTACATATTTATTTATATTTGTATGGATCCATGGATTCCTATTTTATTCAGTGTGTTATAATTCTATACTGTCATTATCTATTTTATTGCTCAATTTGTCCCAGCTTTGGCTAATGGGAGCCCCTTCAGTTTGGCTCCTATATCCTTTTGGCATGTCCCTATCATTCTTTGAGAGCTCCCTTATGTTCTAGCACAAGATAGTCTAGGCTTATTTGTACTTTTCTTGTTCCAGCCCTGGTATCAGCCATTCCTTCAAGGATGCTTGGTTCCTTTTAGTATAAAATGGTATTTAAAAACCAAGATCTAGGGGCTAGGTGTGCTCATTGCTATGGGGGTGTTGAGCAAAAAGGTAGATAATAGACGTATGTATATACATTCACGTACACACATCTATAGTAATTTCTATATTTCTCTATCCATATATATTAAAACCATTAGTTTATACAGATAACTCCAATTGCAACCCAACATCAAATGTTTTATTCTGGCCTTCCCCTTTTCCATACTTGAAGATAGTAAGAATCTTGTCTCCCATTATCCTCAGTCCCTTATTTTCTCAGTGCCTTGTATGTAATTGTCTCAGTCCCTTGCATGTAATGAATCTCGATCATGTGTGCTATCTCTTTAGCTCTGTGCTACTGACTCGCTCCAGCTGAGAAGTACCATCCCCACCACATACATACCTATTGAGAGTTCCCCTGTTCTGTTCCATCCCCAATAGGACTTAAACCAAGAGCTACCCTTCTTCTGGCCCTGGTTGGTCACTTTTAGAGCTCTCCACTGGCCCAACATGTGCCTGACCCCAGCCCCCACTGTCTGAAAGTTCTCCCCCAGCCCTGGTTGCATGTAAACCAGGAGGTGCCTTTAGCGCCAATGAGGCATCCACCAAGAATTGAGATGTCTCCCGCCTCTTTACCCCCACATGTGCAGGTTGAGAATTCTCCATGGTCTTGGTGGCTTAGTGGTCAAGAGTAACTCCCCAGCCTCAGAAGTGTGCCAACCTATGCTGCTTGGGTACTGGACAGAAGTTTAATACCTGAAACTGATCAGTAAATTATTGATCAGGGAAGGCAGGTTAAACTGATTATGGTTGGAGGTAATTATGATAGAGAAATAAAACTATTTTATGCTTACATCCGGTGCTGATCATTTGCCTGCTTGCTCTCAGACCTATTCCCCACTCTTCCCCTGCTCTGTATTATAGGCAACTACATATCCCAGGCACTTTGCCAACTGGCTTCCAACTAGTTTTGTCCACTGGGAGGCACTACAAGAGAGGAGAGCAGGCAGAAGAGGCCAGGGTAACTCCATCTTTCCCTTCTACCTTGGGCAGTATCCCCATCAGTGGCTATTTCTCCTCTATGATACCAGTTTCTGTTAGACTTGTCATGGTTCTACATTCTGCCAGTTGACCTATACTCCTGAGTTCCAATACCACTACTTTCCCATTTGTCCTACCTGCCCCAAGAGTGGCAGTAGTCTCCTGTTATTTCTAATTTCTTGATTGCCTTCTTTCTGGTTCTCAGTTCTTCTGTAACCCATGTAACCAATTCCCTGAATTAGATTCCTTCTGCTTTAAACACCTAGAGTGTTTTATGTTTTCCTAACTTAACCCTTAAAATTGCCCAACAAGTTGATTCTCCTTAATAAATTTGTAACAGAAGACTGGAGCTACTATAGCCAACTTTTTCCCATTTGGGGAAAGTTTGTCTGAGAATGAGACTCACACAAAGGAGATAGAGCCAGAAGACATGAAGAAATAGATCCTGGTGACTTTAAATAAGACCTTGATCAACCATTACCTGAAGCCAGTAACCCCTGGACTTTCCAGTTACTTGAACCAATCAAACCACTTTTTGTTTTAGTCACAGGTGTTACGGTTCTGTTTAGGTATCTTGACTGTCAAATTAATTACAAATTATAGGCCATTTCCTCTTTGATCCATACAGGTGACAAAGGTTCAATTTGAAAGTCGCATATCCTGATGGAACATATCTCATTATGTGATTTACTTATTTATATTCTTAAAAGAGGAGATTTTCTTACAGCCTCTCTTGTATGTTGGTCTTTCTGTCTTTTAGTGTGTGATTCCCCGTTTCTTTTCTGAGCTGCCACATTCTGACAGGGTCTCATATATCCACTATATCACTGGAAGGGACAAAATAAAAAATTTATGTCATCCACATGACAGACCTGAAAAACTAGCCTCTCATTTAAATATTGCAAAAAATTGAGTTATATGCTACATAAGTGACAGGAGAATGGGGCTCTTAATCTATGTGAAAGGAAATTGGATTCAAGTTGTTTTATCTCTTGCAGATGTTCAACATTATTTTTGTCAGCTAGTAGTTAAGTTGAAGAGAGACATCTTTCTCAGAATAGAAACATGAAATAATAATGTCCTCCAGCATCATCTCATCATGTTAAGCCATGAGATGGATGATATCCTGATGTGAAAAGATGCAAATGATACTGAGTTTTGAAGTATTTGTTGGGAGCAGAGGAGAGGCTGAAGTTTTGTTCTACAGTTTACTGTTTATGCATGAAAAAGTTAAGGAATCCCAGAGAATCTTTGTTAATAAAAAAGGCGGGGGTATGGTGGGGGAGGGAACGTAGGCCACAGTTTCCTAAGAGATTTATTTTGGACAGGAATCCAGTAAAGATTTGGGTTTAAAATGTTCCTGCAGAAAGTTGGAACTAGCATGGCTGAGGACTCAATGTCCTTGGAGGCCGAGTCCAGAGTGTGTTGCTTAGATTTTCTATGATTTTACTCATGACACGAAGGATATAAGGCTTCTTACGGTGAATTAGTCATGGGTATGCTGTGGCCTCTCGCCTTCTTTACCCTCTTCAGTAAGTGGGCTAGTTTCTCTCTCCTGACGTAGGTCTATTTATCACCCTCTGTGGTTCTCAGTTCTCATACCTGAGTCATTACATGCCTTCCATCTACAAGTTCAGCCCTATCCTGAGTTAATCCAGACAAGTCGGAAAGATATCTTAGCAGCCTAGACCACTGAGATCTATGATTAGATGCGCTGCTTGAGACATGCTAGCTGGTAGGTTGGAGGGACTTTATGGAGCACCCCTGAGCCCTGGAATTGGGGCTTCCTGTAGAGAGTGAGTTGCTGTCTGAGTTCTCCTATCTGACACTGTACTGCATAAACCAGGACCGGAATCCTAGTCAGCTTGGCTGGGGCCATGAAGCCTCGGGAGAGTGATAGAGTCTGCCCCCTCTACCAGCCCCCACAGCTATTCTCAAAGGACCAGGCATATTTCTGGGTTGATTTCTTCAGGCCCCAGGCTGCCTTTTCCAGCCTGCCCTTGCCACCCAGCTTCTCTCCATCTTCTGTGTTGCTGATGTGTCAGCATTTCACACATCTGATAAGTGACTGTTCTGACATGTGCCTCAGGACTTTGGATCCTCCCTGGACTATACCCAAGCATTAGAACATATTTAACCCATGAATGAATTACTTTCTACTTTCATCCTAACTCCTAGTCTTCATTAACACATTTTTAAATGTTACCATGGCTTGATTTGGGATGTATATTATAAACGGCATTTTAAATAACATTAACAATAACAATTTAACTGACGTACAGATTCTGTGCTAAGAACTTTACATTCATTATTTAATTCAAACATGCAGCAAGATATTTATTTCATCAGTTTCTGGATGAGGAAAGCGTTCCTAAAAGGCTAATTTCTCTCAGATCATACAGAGATGGAATTACAATCCATGTCTGTTTGATGTTAAAGTTTATGCTTTTAACCATGATACTATCCTGACTCAAACACTGGGCATGTGATTTATACTTTTTTAATAATAATTCATAGTTTGAAGGTGATCTCACTGTTGGTTGAAATAAATATGTTGGGTTTCTACTTTGTTTAATAGGAAGAAATGGGGCAGGAAGTGGGATTGGTAATAAAAGAGGTTATTTATGTAAATTTTATGGTACATTAGCATTTATAAAGACCTAAAATAATGCAACAAGAGCAGCTCCTGTATTATCTGCTGCATGTGTGCTCGCGCACACACCCTCATCCACATGCCACGTAGGCTTATACGTACACATGCTATTTTTGAGGGATAATTATATGCTGGGTGCTTTATATAAATTATCTGCTGTTTTGACTCAGGTTTCCCAGAAAGTAGAGCAGAGTGTGAGGCAAAGAATAAAGCACTGATAATTTATGTTGAGGTACAAACTCAGGGCAGCAAAAGTGATGAAACATAAAAGTGAGGTAAGAGAAGTTGTGAAGCAAAGCAAAGTGACTGCACTGACTAGTGCTTTGTAAGAACCATGGCGAGACCAGGCAGGCCACTCAGCAGGTATGTCTGCAAGACTATGTGGGGCTTTTCTGGAAAGACTCTATAAAGAAATCTCACCTCAGAGCAGTTGACTGAAGAGCAGAAGGTAGGGCAATTTACTTCCCGTATCTCTCCTATCTCTGTTTCTCCACTGGTTAAAGTTTTTCCAGTTGAGAGTTAATTTCCTCACACTTCAGTAGCTGCCAGGGTGCAACATCCCAGATCTTAGGGTATTGCATTTCATTCAAACATAGAAATGGCAGGGAGACTGAGCGACTCTGGGCATATGGCTGGTTGGCCCAACTGTGTAGAGGTAGCCGAGGAGGAGGCTCTCTCAGGGCAAGTAAATTGTTGGTCCTCCATGGGAGGCAAAAAGGTAGAGGCTGTCTAATGAGGTGTATAACATTTATGGTTGATGTATCTGCTTATAATTCACAGCAACCCTCAGAGGTATTTTATTTCTCACTTTACAGCCGAGGAAATAGGCTAATTTGCCCCAGATCTCATAACAGTGAGCAGTCAGGCCAGAGTTTGAATTCGGATCAGTTTACTTTCAAAGTCTATGCTTTGTCCAGTATGCTACTTAGATTTTCCTGCATGCATTAATTTAATTAAAAAATGATAACAATAATACAGAGTTCTTGTGGAAAATCCTGAAAATATAAAGAATAATTATTCATAATCTATAGACCCAAAAATAATCGTTTAAAAATCTTTTTAGTTTTTTATAATGTTTTTATCTTTTAGCTTTTCTACAATATTTTTACTTAGTTGAGATGATAATGCAAATATTATAGTTAGGCTCTTGTCATTGATCAATATATCAATATATCCTCTGTCAGTATAAACTGTTATGGGCTTCCCTGGTGGCGCAGTGGTTGAGAATCTGCCTGCCAATGCAGGGGACACGGGTTCGAGCCCTGGTCTGGGAAGAGCCCACATGCAGCGGAGCAACTAGGCCCGTGAGCCACAATTACTGAGCCTGCGCGTCTGGAGCCTGTGCTCCGCAACAAGAGAGGCCGCGATAATGAGAGGCCCGAGCACCGCGATGAAGAGTGGCCCCCACTTGCCGCAACTAGAGAAAGCCCTCGCACAGAAATGAAGACCCAACACAGCCATAAATAAATAAATAAATAAATAAAAATTAAAAAAAATATATATATAAACTTATAATTCCATAAAGGTATCTGGATGTAGCATAATGTGCCTTGGAAGAAGTAGGTCTGTGATCCATTGTCTTCCTTTACTGGGGTGAGGGATATGTTCCTAGGTAAGAAGGATGGCAAATAAACTGGTCTAATCTTGTAAATACTAATTTACAGACTAATTTACTAATGGCAAACCTCCCAACAAACTAAATGATTTTGCAGACAGAAGAGTCCTTATCCATGGAATGCTTTTAGCAGAATGTACTTTGTGTCTAAGATTTCTTAGGTAAACAAACCTGGAATCTTCGGATTTATGGGGCATGGCTCTCTGGAAAATGTCATGTAAACTATGTAAATATCTGAGTAGAAAATGGAGATGTTTCAGATGTTTCCAGAACTAAGTAGCTCCTTCTGGGTAAGCAAAGTGGTTCCATACCTTTCTTAGAGGCCTCATCTATTATGTTGGACCAGAGCACCTTGATACAGGAAGAATACAGGGAATTGTGTGAGGGGTTGTGAACCTCTCCCCATTGTACCTGTGCCTCTTCATTATTTGCTTCTTTGAAATTATTGGTAAAGCTTGGTAGTAGATAAGATGTTTTATGTGTGAATCATATTTGACAATGGATTTTTGTTGTGTCTTGTGCTATCTCAATTCATAATTATGTCCTCACTAATGATGTTTTAATCATATAATAATGTTTTGTAACTTTAAATACTACTGAAATACACAACTCTGACCAAATCATCGTGTATGTTTTATATCATATCTTTTGAGTGATTCCAAGAGAAGGACTTTGCTGTTCTATACTTCTTAATAGCTACACAAGGAAAACCTCAGCAATAATCTAGTGCCATGCCTCCTGTTCTTGCTACTGCAAGGAGAAAGAGAAGGATCAAGGGGAAAAGAGGAAAAAAAGGGAGAAAGAAGTAGGATTAGAAGGAATTATCACTAGGCTCTTCTGTAAGCCAGGGATCTCGCTTCACTCTCTTGAGTAATTGCTCCTGGTGAAATCCTTCCATTCTTAGTTCTGGTCCCAAAATCCCATTCCTGCTCCACACCTTGGCATCCTGGAGGGAGCGACTAAACTCTCCCAGATTCTTCTTATGATGATTACCTCCTGATACAGCTACTGGAGAAACCTTAAGCAGCTTGGTGTTTGAACAGGGGAGATACATTGCTGGCATTCCAAATTGGAACTCGTGGTTTTACCAGCACATCTAGGGTTCTTTTTTTTTTTTTTTTTTTTTTTTTACATCTAGGGTTCTTAATCCGGGGTTCACGGAGAGAATTTGGTGGGGGAAGAGAGTCAGTGAACTTGGAAGGGAAAAATTACACGTTTAATTTACTAATCTCTAACAACAACAACAGCTCTGCTTCTCTAAAAGACACCTGATGGAAGCAAGTTGCAGTGGTGTGACATCCCCCTTACTGAGAACTCTGTGGGGGCTTCTCTGCTAGTTTGTTTTTTCTATCATTTAATAAGATTGGTCCCTTGTCCCCTTTATTTATTGTTCACATTTTCCTATGGGGAGGAGCAGCATCTGATGTAGTGGAAGAACACTAGTCTGGGGATCAGTTAGTCTAGGTACTAACCTTTGCTCTGGTCATTGGTAAACTGAAGGGTTGCACTCCGTGGTCTTCATCCCTTCCACTTTGCCTTCTAGGAATTTTTGAACGTTAGATGAGAAATGCTGTTAAATTATTTAAATGTTTCATTTCTAGACAGAAAGTTATAATAACCCCCCCCAACACCTACCCCTAAAATTTCGATGCATTGATAAAGTAGAAAACTAGCGATGGGAACCTTGACATATAATCCTTCCTCATCCATGTCCCCCAACCTTTCTAGAGTGTACTTGTAGGTAGTACAAGCTGGCCTCAGAAAAATACCACCTAGCCAGTTTCTTACAGGTGAGGCAAAGTCAGAGGTATGGGTGGAGAGGGAGACCCGGAGAATGCTCTGAACTGTGATAGCCAATATTAAGCAACAAGATACCCCTATTGTAGTCTGCCAGGGGGTTCTGTGTGCTTGTCCGCTAAGCTGGGCACAGGGATACTGCTCTCTCTCTCTCTCTCTCTCCCCTCCCATCTTAGACACAGTGGCTGAGTAATACTGTGGGCAGACAGAGAGTGATGTCCATTCCTAAAAATTTCTCAGTGTATCTCTTTGATTTCATACTTTTTTATTCTTAAAAAAGAGGAGTTAAAACATTAGGTAAAGATAGTTTTATGTGTTGCTGAGATATGTTAGGAATGGGGAGGGAACACTAAAACTCAAGGGCTAAAGTAATTGTTTTTACTGCCTTCATTCTTCTCCTGTGTTATATACCTTGACTTTTAGGGTACTCACCCACAAATAGAGTTCTCAGTAGTCTCTTTAAAAACCTTCAATGAATGCTCTAACCTCCAGGTTGAGGGAAGATCCCAAAGATGAGGTAAAGAAGAGAGCAATGCCCACAGAAGTTCCTGTCGGCCTAAAGCAAAGTGGAGAAGTGCCCCAAGACATGGGAAATAAAGATTGACTGTGAGTATGTGATTCGTACCACATTTTTCAGCAAATACACGTGATTTTTTAAAATCACAAAACCAGTGAGCCGGACTTCCCTGGTGGCGCAGTGGTTAAGAATCCACCTGCCAATGCAGGGGACACAGGTTCGAAAGCTGGTCTGGGAAGGTCCCACATGCCACGGAGCAACTAAGCTCGTGCGCCACAACTACTGAGCCTGCACTCTAGAGCCCGCAAGCCACAACTACTGAGCCCGTGTGCCACACCTACTGAAGCCCGTGCACCTAGAGCCCGTATGCAACAAAGAGAAGCCACCGCAATGAGAAGTACACTCATTGCAGTGAAGAGTAGCCCCTACTCACCGCAACTAGAGAAAGCCTGCACACAGCAACAAAGATCCAACACAGCCAAAAATAAATAAATAAATTTATTTTTTAAAAAAAACAGTGAACCATTCAAACGATTATAATTTTTGTGACTTTCTGTTTGAATTTAAAAAAAGAAAAAATCCCACAAAGACTCAGAGGCAAAGAATATACAAATCAATTTTCACTGCAAAGTAAAGGAGCTGTTACAGTGGAGGATTACTGGACTGAATGTCAATATTATGACGTAGTATGAGTGTGTTTCATGTTTGGTAATTGCAATCATTGTTGCTTTTGTTGTGGTCATCCATTTACAATGCTTGGTGTCAGTCTATTTATCTCTTGTAAAAATAAAATACAGTGTGTGTGTGTGTGTGTGTGTGTGTGTGTGTGTGTGTGAAAAAAAATAGGTAGGAATACACAAATAACACACAAAGAGGGCAACAAATAACTAGGAGCAATAGCACAATCTCTACCACAACCAACTAAAACATACTTTAAATAAGTTTCAGCTAAAAGCCAAATAATTTAAATGGGCTTCAATTGTATTCATATATTTTCATATTCTTTGTAGTAATAGGTCTCATAACTGGAAGACATCACTGTATTTATTTAAGACAGACTTTAAAGAACTTTTTGACAATAATGTTCTGGCCTTGTTGATTCCTATAAGTAAAACCTATGGATATTCAAGAAAAAAAAATGTATTTTGCTAGAGGAGAATTCTTCCAAATACACTAAATTTTGGTAATCTGATTAGAGGAGAGCAAAAAAAAAGAAGATACTTTGTCTAATCTAGGATTGCCTAATGTAGAATTTCCCAAATGTATTTGACCATGAAACCCTTTCTTCTTTGTCACCTACTAATATCTCATGCAACCAATGTTCCTGGGACTGTACTTAGGAAAGCTTTATCTCCAACTCCAAATAAGGAAATTGACCGTGGAGAAGTTGGGTTCCCTACTCAAGATTTCGCGACCAGTAAGAGGCAGAGCTGGGATAGGTTCCGGACTTCTGACCCACATTCATGGTCTTTACCTGACAACTTTTCTCTCACTCACTTTACTATTAATAATAAAAGAGCTGAGTAAAGAAGAAATCTACAAGTCCTCATTTAAAATATGTTTCCCTTGTTTGGTGATCTTATTTTATGACTTTTCAGCTGAAAATGGTTCTGGTCTTGCCAATACTCCATATTACTAATGAAAAAGTGAGGAACTTGTAGTGGAAAAATAAATGCTTTATGAAAACTGAAAAAAAAAAAAAAAGATTCAAAGATAATAATAATAATAATCAGAATGGAGCCCTATGGGACCAGATGGAACAGAAATGATTTCGATAATATAGAAGAAAACAGTTTCCTTCAGTAAAAGCCTGAATCAGCACATTAAAGCACGATCCAGTAAAGATTGGCACGACACAGCCAACACACAGCCATATCCTTAAAAAGTTACTGAATATGAGATAAAGGAAGATTTATATGGGCATGAAGAAAAGAAATTAAGTCATAGAGAAGGGGAAAGTCTGGCTGACTTCAGACTTTTCATAGCAAGATTCAATGCCAAAAGATGGTGAAGGAATGCCAATAAAGTGTTACTAAATAATTTATTAACTATGCAAGTTCAAGTCTAAAGGCAACAGATAATCTCAATAATGCAAGTACTTAGGCAGTACAGTAGATACGAGTCCTTGGAAAAAATAAGTCCAGCGGATCAGGAGATGATTCAGAATAAATGTAACCAGTTTATTGAATAGGTTGAATTTGAAATATCCAAATATAAAATATTTCTTCATATTCTCCAGAGTCTTTAGACTGTCCTAGTCAAATCTTCCTTTGTTGCTCTTTTAGCAATATCTTGGTCTGATCCCATCACATTTCTGGTAATTTCAAGTATTCAAAATCCAATAAGGCTGCTTCAATCTCTTATTCAGTTTAACTCTCATTTTCTTTCCACTCCAAGGTTGGGCACCTATGGCAGATGATGGGCACCAAAATATGTCTCTTTGGCATATGAATTATTTTGAGCTAACTGCCAACCAAGAACCACCAGATGTAGGAAAAGCTCTTTACCTCCCTCCCCTAAAAATAGAGTACAGATTTTCCCTTTTGCAGAGGAAATTTCCATTTGTAAAGGAAATTTCCATTTGTAAAGATGTCTCTGTACCAGGAAGAGATCTACTCCCAGAGACAACTTTTATCACCTGAGAATCTTATCTGCATAAAAAGACAGCTCTTGTTTCTTACTCCTATAACCATTCCTACTCACCCCAGAGGCTCAAACCCGACTTTGTTTAGCCTAAGATGGTATATAAGCTTCAATCATTTGGCCACTTCCTTGAGTCACATTATATTTTGTGAGCTCCTGTGCATAGTACATAATTAAAACTACTGTTTTCTCTTCTCATTCTGATTTTTGTTTTTTTTTTGTTTTTGGCCATGCTATGCGGGATTTCAGTTCCCTGATCAGGGATTGAACCTGGGATTGAACCCAGGATTGCACCTGGGCCACAGCAGTGAAAGCACCAAATCGTAACCACCAGACCACCAGGGAACTCCCTTCTTATTCTGTCTTTTATCAGCTTTATTTTGGGTTCCAGCCGTTGAACCTAAGAGGGGAGAAGAAAAATGATTTTTCCTCCCCTACACAGAGATCCTTCTTCCTTCTCTCATCTCCCTTCCTTACACTCTCTTTCTTGTGAGTCCTTTTCTCCTCTGTTGTGTTGTAGTGAGAAGAAGAGATGGGGGGGAAAGGGGGTGAACATCACTTAGATGGTGCCTTCGGGTGTTTTTAGGTTGTTATTGCCTCTGATTTATTCTGTGTGAGAGAGGTCCAAATGCTGGTGTTCTCCAAAGGGATATGTGTGAGTTCTTGGGGGTCCTTTAAGAACATTCCCTCCCAGACAAATGGCTGGTTCTCTGTCAAGACCCCTCTGACTCCAGCTGAGCTCCCACCTCTGGGAGTCTACAACACAGCCTCCAGCTGCTGGAATCCTCTTGTCTGGCAGGCTGTCCTCTTAGATATGGTGCTACTGAGGTGGCTCAACCTGGCTACCTCGTGGGCACCTGACCTTCGGGAAACTCATGCCTCTTGCCACTAAATATCTAGAGTATATGTTGTTTCACTATCACCTGCACTCTGCCTTGCTTTCTTTCTCCAGATCTCTTTTTTGTCAACCTCAGTTAGGCACAGAATGGAAGATCAGCAAGTGTGCAGATGCCGAAAGAGGATTGAGAGCCCTGTCTCAGATTTTTTCAGGCACCACAAGTCTCTACTAGTGATTATTACATTGGTCCCTCATTTGGCTTGCTGTGTGTGTATGTTTTGGAGGGGAGTGCAGAAGAGGAAAATCCTCCTAGCTGATCCCCACGATCTTCCTTGAGTTCTTGTCTTCTGAATATGTAGGCTGGAATGGGAGATGATAGCAGGGTCAGAACTGCCATGACTCTTCAAAGTTCTGGAAGGGGTGTGTCTGGGGTTCCTTAGTACTTCTCTCTAGAATGTAGGGGTGCTTTATTTCTATGTACAATTTAGAAGTTTTATCTCTAATTCTGGAGGAGTCCCATTGACATCTGCTTCATGAACTCAGGAATAAAGAGAGAGCTGTGATAAAGGACGGGGAGGGGGGGAGGTAAACCTGGATTTATCTTAATAGGTTCCTAATTGTCAGAATTAAAGTTACAAAATTAAGTTGTTACCTGAAGGGGGAACCATTCCAGGGCCTGAGAGTGGGCTCTTGTCTAACACTAGGAAATGAATTATCTGAGGAGACACACATACTGACAAAGCAAAAGACTATTGGGAAAGGACACCTGGGCAGAGAGCAGCAGGGTAAGGGTGTTGCAGGAAAGAAAGTGGGGCCAGAGAGGATGGTCACATCCCAGGTTTCAGGAGAGTCCCTGGGGTGGCCGCCGAGTGTGTGTTGTTGCCTTTGTGCAGGAAAGAATTCAAGAGTGAGCCATTGTACAGTGAAAGAAGGTTTATTCAGGGAGAAATACACTCCATAGACAGAGTGTGGGCCATCTCTGAAGGCAAGAGGCACCAGGGTATGGGGTTGTCACTTTTCATAGGGGTGGGTAATTTCATAGGTAATTTCATGAGTAGGGGGAGTATTCTAGCTATTTGGGGGAAGGGGTGGGGATTTCCAGGAATTGGACCACTGCCCACTTTTTGACCTTTTATGGTCGGCCTTGGAACTGTCATGGCGCCTGTGCGTGTGTCATTTAGAGTGCTGGTGTGTTACAATGAGCATATATTGAGGCTCAAGGTCTAGTGGAAGTCGACTTGTCTGCCATCTTGGACCTAGTTGGTTCTAACCAGTTTATGTTGTGTCCTTGGGCTATGTCATTCTTTTAAACGTTGTGCCCTACCCCCTTCCTGTCTCAAGGGAACCCAGGAGAACTGTTCTGCCACGTGGCTCACAGTCTCGGGTTTTGTGGTAATGGGGTTAGCCTTCCAGGTTGTCTCTGGCCAATCATCTTGCTTGTGCCCATATTTTGTCTGACACAGGGTCCGTCCTGGTGGTGTGTGCATCTCTAAGCCAAGATGGATTCCAGCCTGAGGGTTTCTGAGAGGTGGACAAGACATATTGTGACCTGGTGTCTCCTTCCTCCTTTTGGTCCCTCCCATATTCTTCCAGTTACTTTTACAAGACATATTATGGGCTGGCATCTCCTCCCTCCTTTTGGCCCCTCCTGAATTAGTTGGTTAGTTTTCAGTGGCAGCACCATGTTCCTTATTGGGACCTCCTGTTGTGAGACAACTTGTGCAAATGGTTTTTATTGTGCCTGGCCAAGGTGGGTGATTTCAGGCAACGATTCCCTAACAAAATGTGTTTTAAATCTTGAAAACATAAAAATAATGGCTAACCAATGTTGGGAGATGGAAGAAGGAAATGTAGAAGGGATTAAAAGTGTCAATTTTTTCATCTTTCATGGCAAGGAGTAAATAGATATTGTTCAACATCGAATGGTATGGTTTAAAATTATGATTTCAATCTGTCAGTGTTTTTTCCCCATAATTCTATTTCTTTTTTATTAAACCTTGGAGCAGCAGTTCTCATCTAGAGACGTTTTTGACCCACCTTCCCAGGGGCATTTGGCCCTGTCTGGAGATATTTTTGGTTGTCTCACTGGGGGAGGATGGTGTTTCTACTGGTGTTTTGTGGGTAAAGGCCAGCGATGCATCTAAAAATCCTAGGAAGGGATTAACAGCCCACCAAAGTGACATGAAAATTACTTTAAAATGAAAACATCTGAAGAGCTGCAAGAAGAAACATTACCTAAACTTAAGCAGAGCCTCCTGAAAATACAGCTGCCATCGATCCTTTCCTGAGGGAGTTTCCTATTCTGGAAAAGACTGACTCTTAGCAACAGTTGCCTATTAGCATCAAAAAGCCCAATAGGCTCTTTCATACTTTCCCACTGATGCCCAACCCCCTCTCCCTTTTTGTTATGTTAGTACATAAACTTTTACCTCTGGCTCTTCAGTGTGTTACTCATTCCTGAGTGCTCCCAAGTGCGTGTGTAGATACACCCCAACTTTTTTCCTGTTAATCTGTCTACTGCCAGTTAATTTGCAGGCCCCCTAACATTGAACCTAAGTGGGTAAAGTTTTCCTTTCAACACCTACCATGCACAGGCCGTCCCCCACCCCCGGTAACAAAGAGACATATTTTAAATATTAAAATAATTTGTTGGGGAGAAAAGTTTTTCTGAAGTTCAGTAATTTATTCAAAATTACTACAGAATTTTTTTGCTGTGAAAGTGAATGAAATAAAACAACACAAAAATATATAGCTCTTATACTGTGATCTTGGTTTTGTAGGATTATGCCTGTTTCTTCTATCTATATATGTACATACAGAGGTGTTTGGAATGGTGTTCTCAGAATGAAAAATGATGGGTATTTACAGGTAGTAGAATTTGGAGTGATTTTTTTTTTTCTCTTTGCGTCTTTTCTTCCTCCTTGATCACTTAAAGTTTATTTTTCGGTAATGATGAATATAATGTTTACAAAGGCAATGGATTTTCTCTTCTTTCCTACAAGAAAAGCAACAGCAACAATAGCAAAACCTTTTCAGTGGATCTCCTTGTGGCTCAGGAGAAAAGTCCAGTTTGTCTCCTCTGTCCCTTGTCCACACTAAAATAGAACGACACAGATATCAGTAACCGAGGCCAACAATATATGTGTCTATGATTGGAGAACGTCTTGGGGGCTGCTTGAAATGAGCTTTCCATGCTGAAAGGAGCAGATCAGTCTTACTTTAACCTCATTATTCTTGCTCTCCTCCATTTTCAAGAGCAAAAACATACACTGAGAAATAATGCCTCTGAGTATGTGTTCGTTAATAAAACTTCTCTTCCACCGTTACCTGCTATTCAGGTGAGGGTCTGTTTGTGCTCAGGGGATTGTCTCACTGCCTGCTTCATTTTGCTGGTTGTGATCTGTCCTTTGCTCAGGCAATGGAGACAAGCCATGAGGTGGAGGGAGGGGAGAGGCCTCTCTTGCACAGTTGCTGCCCTCTTTCGCGAGGGAACAAAGCTCTTTCATCTCTGCATCTCTTACTTGCACGGAAGTTGCAAAAATTATTTTGTCTAAAAAATTTCCTTGAATAATTTCCACTGAGTACCTGAAACAATAGCCCTTTTTCACTTTCAAAAGCGCAGAAAAATAAGTAAATCTCCTTTCTTTATGGGCACCAAAGCCAAGCATATGTGCTCTATTTGGAGAATGCCAATGCCTCAAGCTGCAGCATTTCTTTCACCAGCTCTCAGCAAGTGGCCATTTAGGCTTAATTGCTCCTCACAGCATAGTCCAATTAAGAATGGGCATCAGCAGAGTAAGGGCTATTTGTTAATCCATAAAAGGTATGAGAGACAGTACTTGTTTTGCCTGCGAATCTTATTCACATGTTTGGGTGAAAATCTAAACAGCTGGAACTCTCGGCAAGTGATATGTGTGTATTTAATCTGTTGGTTATGGGCAAGACAAGCGTATGAATGTCTTACACAAAATCCAAACTTTCTCTTCCATACAAAGGAGAATTTTGTCAAGATATTTCTCAAACCTACCAAAGCATGATATTAAAATTGTAGTGGGGGGCAGAGCCAGGTCAGAGGGGAAAACCTCTGAACCAAGGGGGTTTCTCTGCAACTTGAAGATGGCTTTAGTTCCTCAGAAGAGCAGTTTCCCTATTAAAGTGCACAATTCTATCAGAACGTATTGTGGGTTTTTATTGTTGTTTAGCGTTCTTTTTTAAGAGTTTTTATTTTTTGAGAGTTGCCTTCTGTACATCATTTTGATGTGGTACAGGGAGAATTTCCATTCTACGTGGGGGACAGGATAAACTGACAAGAAATGGGAAGTGTGGGAGTGACAAAGTGCCTTCTGTGATACGATGAAAATAGGCAAACATAGGAAGAAACATATATAATATAGAGCCGTGAAATAGTCTCAGCTAGCTCAAAGGTTTCCACACTTCCTTCTGTATGGAAAAGAATCTGATGAGTGCCAGTGAGGCTGGGTGCTGCCTACTGGTTTCTTACAAGTCTAGAGGCTTCAATTTTCAGAGAAGGGGAAGGTAGAAAACAAACCTGAGTGACCTGCTGGGTCAGGCTGCTCATGGAACCCTGGGATCAGGGGACAAGATATGTTGTCTAGAAAAGTCAGGCTTCAGTAGCATGGGGAATTTGGGAAGGTAGGAAGAAAAGACATTTGATACTGTTACCTTCCCAAAGAAGAGTGAGATTGGATGTCACATATCTTCCATGATTTGGTTTCTTTTTTGGCCAAGCCACACGGCTTGCGGGATCTTTCCCCGACCAGGGTTGAACCTGGGCCCCAGGCAGTGCATCCTAACCACTGGACCACCAGGGAATTCCCTCTTCCATGATTTATATGTTGGTTGGGCTTTGAAGACAGGCAGAGCTATCAGTCCATTTCCTTGTTTCTTCTTCCCAAGTTTCTTCCTAACTCCTGGACCCCTGGGGATTCTGCTCCATTCATAACGTGTCTGGCCTCCTTGACCTTCTTTTTACCAGCACAGAGAGGGAAGGAAGCCCTGAGCAATTGTTCATGCACCTGGGCTGTTCAGTGGTCAGCCTGACATAGCTAGGGCTGGAGATTTTCTTGTTCTTCAGCTAAATGAGAGCCTATTCCCCCGACACACACACATTGTGGGTTTTTTTTTAATCACATTGTCAATTGTTAATGTACCTGTGATGAGTGAAACCTTTGCTGATTTTAGGGGCATACCTACCATCAAATTAATGATTCTCCTCTGGAAATGCCCATACCCACCTGCCTCTCAGTCTGAATCCTGGTGGGATGCTGGCTGCAGGTAATGATATTTATCCGACTCATTGAAATATCACACTTAGGACTGAGCCCTGTAAATTATTATTGTGCTCATGTTATATTGTAAAGATAAAGGTCAGATCAGGGCTCAGATTTATTCACACCCATGATGCATTTCTGAGAGTTAGCAGAAAAATAAACTATTGGGTCTTTCCATTAAAAGTACATACAAGTGGAAGTAGGCTTTTTTTTTTCCCCCAAAGGAAAAGAAATAACCACAGAAACAGGAGGTTTTGGGAATAAATACAAGTAAAGGAGAATTTGGCTCATCTAAGGTCTATAAATACTACCTCCAATTTTCTGCACATTTTCTGACAGTCCTTTACAAATAACTGGACAAGGTCAGGGATAAGTTCAGGAAGACTAAAGGAATTACTGAGCATCGATCCTTGCTAGTGACTGAGTAGGTCACCTTCTCCCTCGCAGGACCGAGATGGTCCTCTGGTACTCCAGGGAAACTTGTTTGGTACCTGGAAAGCCCATCATTAGAGCTGGGCAACTTTGTGCCCAGTTAGTCACAAAGCACATGGCCGTTTACATTGAACTGTAGAGCTCCAAGAGCGGGATTGCTAACCTGAGAGCCCTAAACCCAGGGAGGCTGCCAGTGAGGAGGGAATGATGAAGCAGGGGAGGTGGTCCTCCAGTGTGGACTGAAAGTCAGTGCTGGGCAGTGGGAAGTGCCCATTGCTGATGTCTTTGCCACACCAGTTCTTTGAATACATCATGGTCTGAGTGTTGTTAGCTGTCAAAGCAACAGCTCTCACCAGCACTTAATAGAAAGTCCCAGACTGGCTATGTCAAATGATTTTTCTTCCATAAAATTTGGCTTTTGAGCTTTGAAAGAATCTACTGGGCTCGCCCCCATTTTTCTTTCTAACTTGTCCTTTTAAGGATTATCTCCAATTGGAGAATAATGTTTGAAGGGTTTAATCTTCCAAACTATTTGAACAAGAACTGGTGGATAATCTTTTACTTGCCTCTCTCATTTCTGTTATTCCTCCTCCTCCTCCTCCTTCTTACATTTCTCAGTTGAATCTCAGTGAATTTATTTTGATATTCTCCATCTTCCTATATTCTCTTAAAGATTTTTGTTCTCTATTAACTGATTCATAATAATTACCACTACAAACTCTAAGTGCTTACTATGTGGTTGGCACTATATTGGACATGGCAAAGAAGGGATAATTTGTGTTTGATATTGTTTGAGGCATTTGGTAATCTTTGTCATTTTAGTATGAAGAATAAAAAAAATATAATCATGTTTTAAAAAGCTTATAAATAATACAAAAATTAGGGAATAATAAATACATATATAAGTCTACCCTATACTGTTACACCCAGAAGAGAATCACTTTCATATTTATTTTTAGTATTTCTTGGTCATCCTTCCCAACATTTACCACCCCTCCCCCCAAAAAGGGAGAAAAATGTCTATCTGTCTCTAACCCCCCATCTTTACTTTTTCTTTGGTTCCACTTAAAAAAAACCAAAACATTATTTTTGAAAACAGTAATTGCTTCTGCCAACAGGTTTCTCTGAATGGAACATCGTTTATCTTTAAGGGAAACAGGCAAGTAATAGGAAGTGCAGACAGTTTGCCACCCAGAGGAGGTAAAAGAGGGGAGCTAGATTGACTTTCTTCTCTGTCCCAGCTTGGCTATTTCCTTCCTCACTTTTGTCTATGTTCTTTTTATTTTCCCCCAGGTGGCGTGTTTTTGACCCATCAAAAGGTATATATAGTTCTTTTCAAGGAACATGAACAGCAAGTCGCAGTGAAAGTAGTGTTATGATTTCTTCACCCTGGATGTTTAGTTTCAAACCAGAAGCTGAAAGAACTGCTAAATGTAAGTCATTTTCAAAACATCTTTCATTCATTCCTTCAACAATCATTTATGGGGTACCAACTTTTCCAGGCACTGTTCTAGGCACTTGGGAGATATGACTGAACAAAACAAACCCAGATCCTTGCCCTTGTGAGTTTTTTGGATTCTAGTGGGGGGAGACAAACAATATATAATAAATCTAATAAATGAGTTTATTATCCAGCTGGAGGGGAGGAAAACATTTCTTTTTCTTCTATCCATCTTAGGCTCATTGGGTAGGGCCCTTTAAATCAGAGTTGCCAAAGACAGATTAACAAGAACAAAAACAAACAGAAGTTGTTTGTTTTTTTAACATGTGCATCACACACACATGTGAGTATTCAGTGATGAGTAACTCAAAAGAGTGGTTGGATCTCGGGCTTATATAGCATCTTAACAAAAGAACAATACATTTTTGGAGAAGTGATGAGACAAAGGGAAAGGACTTTGAGTTTTCAGAGCAGCAAATTGTGGGAAGGTAAATATATGAGGGAACAAATAGAAGATAAGGGCTAGTTAGTAAGGTTTGTTATGTAGGTTTCTTTGGTGTTGTCTCCGGGCCGATACTGGTCTCTTTTGATTAACCACTGTCCTTCCTGGTAGAGAGGGGAGGGGGACACCTTTACAAATTTATGTCTTGTTTTTAGGCCAATAGGGGGTGGCCACAGAGCTTTTCTTACATTTGCTTTTTCTCAGTTGCCTTCAGCTCAAAATAATCCTTATGCCAAAGTGGTGTATTTGGTGTGGCATATTCTGCTACCCTTCACATCTTATTAGAAGATAAGTGCTATTGAAATAAAATGTAGAGCAAAATAAGGGGATCAGGGGTATAGGGGTGTTGCAGTTTTTAAAAAAGGTGTTGCAAAGTTGGTCTCACTGCGATGACATTGGACATACACTCCTTTCTCATCTAGATCCCTCAAGTGCTCACAAAAGTATCGGGAGGGCTAAGCCACAATCAGCTTTGCTATGGCTTATCTTCACATAATGTGGGAGGAGCTGCCCTTTTATACAGTAAGCCACTAAGAGAAGAGTGGAAACAGGGCTACAGTTTGTATCTGTTTCCTCCTCCTGGTGTAGGGAAAATATCAGTGCAGAGAAGAGTTACACAGGTAAAGACAGATTAGAAACTTTAAAACATAACTATGAATGATGTGTTCTCTATTTCCTAGTGTAACCTAGATATAACTTTTTTTGTTTGATGCCTCATTTCTGGGCCACTAGTTGGTATCCATATAAAACTGTAGTTTTAATTTAGAGATACCTGTGCAAAAGTATGTTACAGAGTTTCTATAAAGAGTTTTTGTTCAATCCACTTGAGGTTTGTGAGTGGGTTGGTACCTGTGTACATTTGTGTGTATGTGAATAGAATTGGTCTTTTCTTCTTAGTAAAAGATGCTTTCTATGTGCAAAGTATTACACAGCTTTTATTCTATTTTTATAGATAATAATTTGTAATCATTGTCTATTCAATTATGTTAATAATTAGAGTTAGTATCATTTCTAATCCGTGAAACAATGATTCTACAACATGTATCTTTTTGTGGCATCTAGAGTAAAGTTCTTAAAATTGTTTGGTTGTTCATAGCATTTATAATGAAGACTGACTATTTAATTCCCTTCTTTGAGGGAACTTGGAGTCTGATAAGTAACACATCAGAAATGATTATGGAAAAGCAAACCATGAATGTGTCCCTAGGGAATAAATATATCTTTGGGAAATGAAAAGAATCTCCTGAATTTCTATCCTGTCACATGTTAAATTGAGAGCCATTTAGATGAGATCACACCCTATGCAGTGCCCAAGCTGTATGTTTTAAAACAGATTGTCCCTCTTTTCTTCTGAATGTGTAGGCAAGAGCACCTACTGTTTTCCAATATCTTTCTGTGTGGTTTGGCTGGGGATGGGATGGGATCTCTATAGAATTTGGAATCAGCTGTTGGTAACTTTTTAAAAATAATAATGCACCTTTCAGGGGTTAGGCTGTGTTTTGACCAGGTAAAAACATCCGTTGGAGGGAAATGTGGAGCCACACTTTTGCTGAGAGGAAACTAAGTGTAGGGGTGGTGGGGGTGGAAGGGTGAGCCGGCCTGGTGCTAAAAGGCTTGAGCTCACTTCAAGTTTTCCAAGCATTAAATAGGAAAGAGAAGTGATCAGAAGCTGCAAAGAGAGGCAGGAATTGCGCAGATCCAATTCTTCCCCTCAGCACACCTTTGGCTGTCAGAAACAAAACACGGCCTTTCCCGTGTGTTTATCTGCATCGTCTGGGTTAGCAACTTCTCTACCCTGGCCTCAGACCCTGAACTCTGAGATGGAATTCCTGCTCTCTCCCTCCTCACTGTGGGGCTCAGATCCAAACCTTTCACTCATTAGGTCTCTTTCCATCTGATAAAGTGAAGATAATACTCTTTGTCTTCGACAAGAAAATGTGTGAGAATGTGTGAATTCTGTGCTTTTCAGGGGAAAGGGATGAACTAATACTCTAATTCTAGTCTTGTTATAACACATGTAGAGAAAAACAAGGAATCTTTATAAGATTACGTCATTTACAAAGAAAAGTTAAAAAATCATATGGATTGGATCACAAATACAGTAATTTTATATTTTTGCCGCCTCCATTTGAGGCATAGCTTTTGTACTCTGAAGAAAACATTTAATTAAAATCATTAAATGGCCAGAAGCTATTTAAAATTTTTTTCTGATGTGTATGTTACCTTGAATGATAAAAGTTTATAGAAAGTTCTGGATTCTATCACATTATTTTTGGCTAGAATGAAGATTGGTGTAAAGTTTTCATTCTGCCTTTCTAAATTTAACAGTCTGTGTTATTAGTAGCCAGGCATGTAATAAAAGGACTTAGTGATGATGAAAATAGCAAATTTATTACTGATGTATTTTCTTTCTTACAATATTATGTTCCTTGAATTCTTAATTTTAGATAGTATTTGATGCCTATTAGCATTATATTAGGAGAAAAGGAAGCAAAGACTTTGCCGTATTATTACCTGTTAGTCAGTGAGGGATAGGGCTCCATGAAGGAAGAGTGGAGATGGCATTGAATGAAGGGAGACCTGTGGATTTTCTCTAAAACAGGTTTCCTCACAGATAATTGAGAATTGCTCACTACCTGGGGTCTCTGTGCCTCTAGGTTCTTATGGTGAGCAGGTGAGCACTGAGTGAATCTGTCCTGACGTTGTGTGGCAGCCGACTTGCAGATGGCCCCCACAGACTCCCACTTCCCAGTATTCATGCTCTGTGTAATCCCCTCCCCTGGAATGACTTGCTTCCAACCAATAACGTACTGCAAAAGTGATGGATATCACTTTCATGATTCAGTTTCAAAGACTGTGACTTGCAGACAGGCAGTCTCTCCATTGCCCTCTCACTTGCACACTTTGATGAAGCAAGCTGCCATGCTAGAGAGGTCTGATGTGGCGAGGAACTGCATGTGGTCTCTGGCCAACAGCCAGAGAGGAACTGAATCCAGCCAACAACCAGGTGAACTTGGAAGTGGATCCTTCCCTAGTCGAGTCTTGAGATAACTCCATCCCAGCCATGACCTTGATTGCAGCCTAGGAGAAAACCTGAAGTGGAGGACCCAGCTAAGCTGCACCCAGATTCCTAAACTACAGAAACTGTGAGGTAGTTTTAAGCTGCTAAGGTTTGAGGTAATTTATTCTGCAGCAATAGATAGATAATAGATAACTAGTACACTCTGTTACTGTACTTTGAAATGATTCTGGTCACTTTGGGCAAAAAAGGGAAGGATGTGATAAACTAATTCATACTGCGGTGTTCGGGAGCTCAGTATGCAACCCCTGTTGGAATACAGTGTCCTCAGAGAGGAGGTGATGCCAACACAATAGAATTTTAGGATTTGGGGCAATAATGGGGACAGTTTCTTTTGAGAATGGGGAAGCTTTCTGGAAGTAGACTCTGCCTCTTGATGGGAAGTGCTTACAGACATGGGAGGGATTACTGACAGCAGTGATGGAGACTATATACCACCTGGTCCATCCCATAGAGTCTTGTGTATAGGATCTTTTTGAGGGATATCAATAAAATGTCTCGAGCCCAGGCATGTTCCACAGGGGAATCTCACGCATCCTTGCCACGCCGAGTCCTGGGGATGCTGCCGTGTATCCTCTTGAAGTTTTTACACTCCAGCAGCTTCCGGGGCTCTGCGGCCCCAGTGGTTTCAGATGGAGATGCTGAGTGTAGTGGAGGGGTTACTGTGAGGTCAACTCCAGACGTTTGAGTGCTGGTTTGAGTGATTTTCTGAAGGTTTGCTTCTTCCTGTCTTTGAGGAGGGTAATCACCCACTTTTGTCCCCTCCCCCACCAGGGATAAATCCGGTGTGGGGATATGGGTGACACTGTGTAACTCTCCCTTTATTTCCTGTCCCCTCTCCTATCTACTCCAAATCCCTTACGATACTCAAGCAGAATTATAAAATGTGAGAGCTGGAATTCACCCTAGAGATAGTCTAGTTCGGTGGTTTCCAACTTCGCTTCACAGACTGTTTGAGATTTTATTGTCTTCCTTCTGCAACTTAAGAGCAGCAACAGGGAGGGTGAGGGAAGGGAGCAAGTGGGCTTCCAGTGGCTCCCTTTCTCCTCCTCCAGCTTTTATGTACTTCATGTGTTGGGTTTCCATGTAGATTTTGTTTCATCAAGGGTTCCACTGTTAAAACCAGTTTGAAATCTCTGAGAATGAGGCCCAGCAAGGTTAAGTAACCTGTTCAGACAGAGCTGGATCGGGAAGCAGCACAGCCTGGGCATAGCCTGGGGCAGCGACCTATAGAGAGAGAATGCTAAATACATCCCTGGAGGTGTGAGAAGATGCAGTGAATTGTGTTTACCTGACCTCTGCATTATGTGTGGGGTTCAAAGGAATACAAAGATGAGCTTCATGGGTGTGCGGTATGACAACCTCAGGGGGCACTTGTGAGGCCACATAAGGTCACAAAACTGCTTTGTGGGAGGATGGAACCAAGAAACTGCACATTCTCATTTCGATAACTAGAATATATGCATTTCTCTTTCCCTCCTCCCACATCTAGTGCTCAGCCTTCCCCCTAAATTTTGGACAAGTATTTAAAGGGGCATCAGGTTTTTTGCCTGCAGGCGGTACTCCCGTGAGTCTATCTGGCTTGGTGCCCTCGGGAACGTGGCCAGCTAGTGGTTGAGTCAGAGTGAGGAATTGAGTCTCCAGACACCTACCCCAGCATACTTCTCTCACTATGAAACCCCTTCTCCTTTATAAAGAAGCCAGCATGATGATGCTTATCAATATACAAAGGACATACAAGGAACTTGTTGCCCACTGCTTAGTTTTTTTATTGAAATAGATCAAGAATATAGTTCCTCTCTCTTCCAGCTGTTATGAGACTTGCTGATTTAGTGTGTGTGACCCTTTGGATAAAGGCACAATGTAAAACAAAATTGTATTAATAAAATATTGCTAATATTAATCAATATGAAATGCAATAGTGTTCAAGGGTGAGGAAGTCAGGAAAGAATGTTGTAAACTCCTCTGCAGTCTGCAAGACCAGACACTTCCCATTGTTTCTTGGTAAATACTCAGCCTGGAAGCGGTTCCCCAAAGTGCAGTAAAACATTCAACTCTAATGTTTGTGTTAGGTGGAAATTATGGTTTGGAAAACTCTAGCAAATCTCTTCAATCATGAAAACAGTGAGAGATGTTAAATTTCATGTAATTATCAAGTCAGAATGGAAGCTACATCACATTCTCGGCTTTATGTGAGAAAGAACTGCTTAAAAAGGTCAGGGTCTTTATATTCCTAGTGTATAGGCTACATTCTAATTGAACTTCTTAATGTATCTGACAGAAAGGAAATAGCTCATTTTGACCTTCGATGTCCAGTCTTTGGTTCACATAACCTAATAACATGAGATTATTACTTTTGTATTTTATACACGTCTGTTATGAAGACCTTTGTTCCAAGGATAGCAATCAAAATTTTGTTTTTTATATTTTTCCATTTGGCTATAAGAAGCTTGTACTTAGGGACATTCTCTTATTAAACCAAAAGAACATGATCATGTTATTTTCCTTTTACAAAGTGAGCCGCTGAATGACAGGAGAGTTGAGCAACTTCTCTGAGTTCACAGAAGCCATGGGTAGAACTGGGAATCAAGCCAGTCCTCCTGATTTGCTGGGCTTTCCAATCTTTCAAAAAGTGTGGAACCCTTTCAATGTTTAATTCTGACCCTACAGAGTCCCAGAATCACATACCTTCTGTGTCTCATTTTTTTTTTTTTTTTTTTTTTTTGTCTCTCAGGTGCTATTTATTGGGCACGGCCTGTGCCAACCTGAATCATGGAGATAAATACGATTTTTAGTGGGTGGGGAGAGAGCCAATAAACAAACTGGAATTGAAACTGAAACCAAAGCCAAACCACACTAAACAATCCACCTCACGGCTGTGTCAGCATTAGATTCATAAATATAGCTCTAAAGACCTAAAGAAACAGCACTGCCTGTGCCCACCCCATAAGCATTCACACTTAAGAAGAAGCAAAATATCCTATCCTATTCTGAAGAATTGTTAAACATCTCAAGGAAAGGGGATTTAGCCATACTCTTTGTTGATCCTGCTTCTCTTTGATTTTTACCTCTCCTGTGGTCACTTGCTTTTTGTCTCCTTTACGTGCATTTTTCTCCTCCACCAATCTTTATATCCTGCTAGTCCTTGGGGTTATATCCTAGGCCCTCTTCTCATTGCCACTTACACTTTCTCCCTGGGTGATTTTGTCCAAGTCCTTGCTTCAGTTACCATAAAGAGGTCGACAATACCAAAATCTGTGTCACCAGCCCAGGCCTTTTGCCTTAACATCTCCATATAGCTGTCCTTAGGCCCCTCAAATTTGACATATCTCAAGCCCCTCAAATTTTGACATATCTCAAATTTGACATATCTCACATCATATTCTTCATTCCTCACCTCCTTTGCTTACCCTCCACTCCTTTGCCTACCTTCCACTCCTGCTCTAGACTCTCTTACCTACTAAAGTGAAAGGTATTACCATCCACTTGGTTTAATCAGCCAAAAACTGGGGCCAACCTTAACTCTTTCTTCTTCATCACTTGCCACATCTAATCCATTGCAAAGTTCTTCCAATTTTATCTCTTATACAGCTCTCCCATCTGCCCTCCTAGATTCATTTCCACTACCACCATCCTGATCTGAGCAACTGGTCTTGTACTTTGCCTGCTCCAACTATCCCGATACACAATGTACATCCACTACCTCTCACCCAAGGGTGCCAAAGAACCTGATAGAAGATTGTGAACACCCAGCAGATAAGAGTTCTGGTCTTGGCTCTGTCACTTACTGGCTGTGTGAGCTTCGGTAGGGCACAAGACCTCCCAAGGACCCACATGCCCCCATTGTTACATTGGGTATAAATAACACTTTTCTTTCTTGAAGGTGGGCATTCGGCCAGCTGATCTCTGAAAGACCCTCCCAGTTTTAAGATCTGTGATTGTGTGCAAGACCTCAGAAGTGCTGACACATCAAAATAACAACCAGCCATACCCTGATTAATCCAAGTAGTACCACTAGAAATCCAGAGATAGTGGCATTTGGGGATTGACATTTTTCATGCTTTTTGGCCATTAAGCACCTTTTAAATATCTTATTTTAGAATTTACCATCTTGTGATTCCTAAAACTCAAAATAGATGGGTCAAACTCAGTTTCTCAGCCTCGGGTGGAGCTAGGACACACTCATGTTAACTCAGCCCTGGAAAGAAACATAACTTTTCTGAGATTTAAGTAAGTAAAAAGGTAACATGAAGAAAAAAAAAAAAGACCATTTTGGCCAGGAGGGCAGAGAGACATTCATTTTTAAGAGGCAGCATTGGCAATAGCGGATGTTAGCAGTGTCACACCTCTGCTCAGCCTGTGCTTGTGTTTGCACCAGCGGCAGGGGATCCTTGTTAGAATAGTCCGATGGTTTAATATGGGCATTATTTATGGCTTCATAGCCTTCAAGCCTGGTTCTCTAACCTTCCTGGAGGTGGTATAGGCTACCTAATATGCTTTAATAAATTTCATCTTTGTTTAAACAAGCTATGGGACCTCTGTTTTTTCTACCCAGGAATGATAAGCAGTTCCTCCTCCTACAAGTCTCAGTCAGAACACTGTTTTCTCTGGGAAGTCTTCCTTGGCCCCCAGATTACATTAAATCTCCTCGTTGTATGTTCTTATGGTAGATGGTACTTTTCTTCTTCTAACATGTATATATTTGTAGAGGTGTTTTAAATCACTTGTGTGTCTCCCTTGATCCACTGTAAACTCTCTGAGGGCTGGGGTATGTCTGCCTTGTTCCTTCTTTTTTTCTCTAACTAACAACATATTGTATAGCACATAGTAATTGCTCAGTAGATGTTAACTTGAATCAAATAACTGATATCTAAATGACTTATGCTGTAGTTAGAGACCAGTTTTCTTCATTAGAGGTGAAAAATAGCTGCTCGTCATCCTTATTTTTTTGCCTAAGAATAATATTAAAAGGCAACTTGGACCAATGTTGAGGTTACTAGAACTTTTGGATGTTAGACCTGATTCATGATTAAGCCTTCTTGAGTTGCTGAAGTTGCTTATTTCTTTGAACTTTCTACTTTTAAAGACAAAGATAGGGTTTTTTTTAGAAGATAAATCTGACTAGATTAGCTACACACTCTCCACTCACCCCCTCTCAAGGACCCACTAAAATAGCAATAAAAAGTGTATGAATTCACAAGGACAAAGAGAAAGAGAGCATGAGTCCCCAGCATAGGAAGGAGGGTGCCAGGTATCGCAAGCGAGGGAAGTCAGAGCCCAGGGTGTTTATGGGGGCTGTGGTCAGAGAGAGCCGTTCTCCCTCCCCATGTCATCATGCAGTAGAAAAGTGGGGGTAAGGTGTAGGCAGTGAATGTGCTGGTAAATATTTTACAACCAGTTCTGTGAAAGAGAAAGAAAGCAAGAAAGGAAAAAAGGAAGAAGGGAGGAAAGAAAGCAAGCCCCAATTTGTAGCATTTACTGATTTTTGTGGTGGAAGTACACCAACATAGCCAGTTTCAAGTTACCAATGTGGCATCATTGAATCTGGGATTGATTGAGGAGAAATGTACATGATTGGTTCTTTGGGCTGGCAGGAGGTGGTTCTGGCATATCATTGAGTATAAGGCCAAAAATGGTGAGACTGGTCCAACTTTAGTGTATAGAGAGGTCAATACTCATAACCTACTCCCCAGTTCATACAAAGAATGCCACAGCTAGGTGTCTGTCATATCCCCATCACCACACACACACAAGACTTGGAAAGCAAACCAGGCTCAGAGATGGAGCTCCAAATCTCTGAGAATGAATGAGCACCAGAAAGGAATTATTTAGGAATATTTATAAAGATACTTACTTACTTACTTATTTATTTATGTATGTATGTATGTGTGTGTGTGTACATGTGTGCTTATACAAAATTTTAAACTGCTTTAAAAGACTATTGACTATTTAAAGCAAACTTATTAAAATGTTTTGTGAGGGTTTAAAGTAAAATATAAGAACAATGGTAGCACAAAGGGCACAAGGGGAGAAATAAACCCATGCTTTTGTTAAGGTTCCTACACTGTTCATGAAGCAAGATGATACTGTTTAAACGTAGTCTTAGGTGACTTAAAGGTACATGTTGTAATTTCTAGATCAACCTCTAAAGAAATAAAATCAGGAAGAAGTATATAAAAGAAGTCAATACTAAAACATAATCAATTCACCTAAAAGAAGCCAGGAAAGGAGGAATAGAAGAGCAAAGATCAAATGTGATAAATATAAAACAAATACCAAGATAAAAGACTTGAATCCAACCATTTCAATAATTAAATTAAATGTAAACAAATTAAACACACCAGTTAAAATTTTTAAAAGTTAAAAATCCAGTCTCTCAGTTGCACCAGTTACATTTTAAGTGCTCAATAGCTAAACATGGCTTGTGGCTACTACACCAGACAGTAGAGATATAGAAATTTCCATCATCACAGAAAATTCTGTTGGACAGCACTGGTTTAAAGAGTGACTAACTCAGAATGAACTAGGAGGATGAAGCACTCCAGGAGTAGGATTCAGTAATAATATGTAGATTCCAGATAGTGTGAGTGAGCAAGTAAGGCAATTGAAATTTTCAGGAAAAACGAAAAGTTGATCAGGAAAGTGATGCAGTCATAGTGTACTTGACTCTGTAGTGAACAGTATTTACGTGAGCAAAACTGTGTCTATGCTGATAATTGATTTCTTCTAAACTGGTGGATGACTCTTTGGGAGAATGGGAGACAGGAGAGATGGTGACAGATGAAAGAACTAAAACTCATCTACTGTAAGAATAATTGGTACCAAATAGCATTGATAAAAGTAATATCCACTTTTTTTTTTTTTTTTTAGGAATATGGAGGTGACTAGCATGGGGAGAGGAATTTTTCCCTGGGGAATAGAACAGGAGATGAGTTGGAGTAGGGTAGAAAATTGTTTGTCTTAAGACTTTTGGAGGTATTTGACTTTTAAAAACATAGGCGTATATTAACTGGTTAAAATAAAATACTTGTACAAAAAAACCCAGACAGAATCTAGTTGTATCTATCCCCTTAGTATCTGATCATGATATTCAAGAAGCTAATGGGACCACTGATAATTTATGGAGCCTGTGTGTTATAATGAAACCTGTTTAATGTACTATAAAATACATTATAAATAAATGCAATAAAAATACCTAAAAAGAGATAAATATATAAATTATAAAGAACCAAGACACATTCTGCAGGTGCAAAGGAGGATTTATCCTTTGGCAAGGCACACTGGGTCCCAAGAATATGAGAAAAAAGAAAGCAGAAAGAGATGCTTTGAGGCCCAGGAGCCTAAGGTGGTTAAACTGATAGTATTTTTTTTTTTTTTTTTTTTTGGCCACACCACGCAGCATGTGGGATCTTAGTTCCCTAACCAGGGATTGAACCTACGCCCCCTGTATTGGAAGTGCGGAGTCTTAACCACTGGACCACCAGGGAAGTCCCAAAAGCAAATAAATTTTTTTTTTTTTGGCTGTACTGCGTGGCTCGTGGGATCTTAGTTCCCTGACCAGGGATCAGACTCAGGTCCACGGCAGTGAAAGCCCAAGTCTTAACCGCTGGACTGAGAGGGAGTTCCCTCAGGTGGGAAACTGAGCAAATGATGGAATGCTGGCTTTATCCAGAGCCTGCCTCTTCCTGTCATGGCCCCTAACGGTACTGCTCAGAACAGAAAGAATTGCCCCCTTGAGAGAATGAAGCCAGAGTCCAGGGAATCTGAGCTCCAGGCACTGTGCAGCAAGAGAAATGTCTATTCCCTCTTTACACATGGGATTTCTGGGAAAATCCTGGCTCAGAGTCAGGCTGACTTAGCTGGGGCTGCAGCTTTGCCATGTAAAGGCTGTGTAATCAGAGGTGAGTACTTCTACAGTCATTCTCATCCTCTTAGTTTAGGCTGCACTTATAAATATTGGAATTTTGGGGAACACAATTGAAGAGATGAAAGACTTAAAATGAAATTGAATTATTTTGTAATAATTAAAATGTAGGCATTACTACTATATAGATGTTTCCTAAAGTCTATAAAGGTATCCAAAGTTCCGTACTTTTAATTTGAAAGATTTCCCCTCAGCAGAATGTCACTCTTTGCGTATACATGCCCTGATGATACCTCCATCCATGGAGTAAAGCTTTTATTTATTTCCCTTTGGTGCTGACTTGCCTTTTTGCTTTCCTTGCTACCTAGTCTAATGTGAGCAAAATTGTTCCCAGTTCTACATCTTGCAACACAACCTACTCAGCAAAATACTCCATCAGACAGTTAACTGTCTGAATTGTCTGCTCAGATGGGAAGTTGTAGCAGAAGGCAATTTCTTACCCAGATTAAGATTTGGCAGAACACCGGGAGGGTTTAAGGTTCATAGACATGACCTACAACACTGGTTGGAAACCATTGGCTTACCCTCTCTGGCAAAAGTCATCTCTGACCCTGGAATGAAGCACATATAGGATGGTTCTCCACTGCACTGTTCTACCTCACAATTCTCTATGCAGGTAATTGTGAAAATTCCTGTTTTACCAAGGAGGAAATTGCTTTTTAGAGACGGTAAGCTGTTGGTTCCATTTGATGGGAGCAGATTTTTTTTTTTCAACTCCTATATCCTTGTTCCTGCCTGCCTCCATGTATATACTCATGTGATATACCTCCACTGGTCATCTAGAAATGTCTAAGGCAGTCTGATTTCATAGGAGGGAGAGAGAGCTGCCTTTTCATTGCAGTAATCTGAAGCTATCTTCCCCAACTGCTGAGTAATGAGAAACAATTATTATTGACAAACTATTATTACTGAGAAACAGTATAACAAAAAATATATGGGAGGTTGTGAAAGGTTAGCCCAATTGTCTATAGTCATACTAAGAGAGTAAGCAATACAGATGCAAGTGGCAAGTTACTGTGGCACCCTAAAAGTTATCTTCTTTTTTCTTGTAATTTTCTTTACTGGGGCACTTGAAAGCCTTTGGAAATTAGAAGTTATATTCCCTTTCGTGCTCAATGACATCACCATCCACTCTGTGATCCAAGTCATGAATCTGGAAATCACTGAGGACTCTCCTCCCTTACTCCACAAATACATCTGTTTCTTCATCACTCTCATTTGACCCATCACACAGTCCTATTAACCTGAATTCCAAAGTATTTCTTATCTATTTCCGTCCTATTCTAATCATGAGTGTAGCTTTAGGGTTGGACTGCCTGGGTTGAACTCAGTTCTGTCTCTTGGTATCTATGTACCCTTCTCCAGCAATTGTATTGGAGGGCTCCTATTACCTAACCCACATCAGCTGCTCCCAGATTTCTTCTCCCCTACACTACAAACAGCTTCTTGCTTCAGTTTTCAGGGTTT
The DNA here is from genome assembly GCF_965194825.1 of Balaenoptera physalus. NCBI lineage: Eukaryota > Metazoa > Chordata > Mammalia > Artiodactyla > Balaenopteridae > Balaenoptera > Balaenoptera physalus. The sequence continues at coordinate 128,690,413 of NC_138890.1, forward strand.
CTTTTCTAGTAAGGTTAGACACTGTCTTATTGTTTAGTTACCCTATTTACTTCTTCCTCTCTGTTCATGTCTTTTGCCCATTTTCAAAACTTAGACTATTCTTTTTTATGTTTTATTTAATAATTTCTATATTCACATTTTGACCTTCTCTTTAGAAGCAATTTATTTAATATTTCTCTTCATACTTCAAGTTACTCTTAGAAGCAATAAAATGTGAGTGAAAATAGTGAAACAACACTGCCAAGGCATTAAATATCACCCCAACGTAGTTTCCTTAGAAATTATTTGCATAAAGTGAGTAAACTTCATCTTTAGGATGTTAATGCTGAATCATATTATCATCATTGTAAATTATTATTGCTAATAATTAAAAAAGTTTTTTTTATTGAAGTATAATTGATTTACAATAATGTGTTAATTTCTGCTATACAGCAAAGTGACTCAGCTATACACATATATAAATTCTTTTCCATTGTGGGTTATCCCAGGATACTGAATATAGTTCCCTGTGCTATACAGTAGGACCTTGTTGTTTTTCCATTCTATAAGTAATAGTTTGCAACTACTAAGCCCAGACTCCCAGTCCATCCCTCCCCCACAGTAACCTCAAGTTTGTTCTCTATGTCTGTGAGTCTGTTTCTGTTTTGTAGACAGGTTTATTTGTATCATACAATATTGTAGGTTCCGCATATAAGTGATATCATATGGTATTTGTCTTTCTCTTTCTGACTTACTTCACTTAGTATGATAATCTCTAGTTGCATCCATGTTGCTGCAAATGGCATTATTTTGTTCTTTTTAATGGCTGAGTTGTATTCCATTGTATATATGTACCACATCTTCTTTATCCATTCATCTGTTGATGGACATTTAGGGTGTTTCCATGTCTTGGCTATTGTAAATAGTGCTGCTGTGAACATAGGGGTCATGTATCTTTTTGAATTATAGTTTTGTCTGGATATATGGCTAGGAGTGGGATTGCAGGATCATATAGTAATTCTATTTCTAGTTTTCTGAGGAACCTCCATACCGTTCTCCATAGAGGCTGTACCAATTTACATTCCCACCAACAGTGTAGGAGGGTTCCCTTTTCTTCACACCCTCTCCGGCATTTGTTATTTGTAGAATTTTTAATGATGGCCATTTTGACTGGTGTGATACCTCATTATAGTTTTGATTTGCATTTCTCTAATAATTAGTGAGGTTGAGCATCTTTTCATATGTCTATTGGCCATCTTGGTCTTCTGCCCATTTTTTTGATTGGGTTGTTTGGTTTTTTGTTGTTGAGTTGTATGACCTGTTTGTATATTTTGGAAATTAAGCCCTTGTTTTTTGCATCATTTGCAAATATTTTCTCCCATTCCATAGGTTGTCTTTTTTTTTTTTTATGGCTTCCTTTGCTGTGCAAAACCTTGTAAGTTTAATTATGTCCCATTTGTTTATTTTTTAAATTTATTTATTTAAAAAATTTATTTATTTATTTATTTATGGCTGTGTTGAGTCTTTGTTTCTGTGCGAGGGCTTTCTCTAGTTGCAGCAAGTGGGGGCCACTCTTCATCACGGTGCGCGGGCCTCTCATTATTGCGGCCTCTCTTGTTGCGGAGCACAGGCTCCAGATGCGCAGGCTCAGTAATTGTGGTTCACAGGCCTAGTTGCTCCGCGGCATGTGGGATCTTCCCAGACTAGGGCTCAAACCCGTGTCCTCTGCATTGGCAGGCAGATTCTCAACCACTGCGCCACCAGGGAAGCCCTCCATTTGTTTATTTTTGTTTTTATTTCTATTGCCTTTGGAGATTGACCTAAGAAAAAATTGGTACAATTTATGTCAGAGAATGTTTTGCTTATGATCTGTTCTAGGAGTTTTGTGGTGTCTTGTCTTACACTTAAGTCTTTAAGCCATTTTGAATTTATTTTTGTGCATGGTGTGAGGGTGTGTTCTAACTTCACTGATTTACATGCGGCTGTCCAACTTTCCCACTACCACTTGCTGAAGAGACTGTCTTTTTCCCATTTTATATTCTTGCCTCCTTTGTTAAATATTAATTGACCATAGGTTTGTGGGCTTATCTCTGGGCTCTCTATTCTGTTTCATTGATCCTTATGTCTGTTTTTGTGCCAGTACCACACTGTTTTGATTACTGTAGCTTTGTAGTATTGTCTGAAGTCTGGGAGGGTTATGTCTCCTGCTTTGTTCTTTTTCCTCAGGATTGCTGTGGCAATTCTGGGTCTTTTATGGTTCCATATAAATGTTAGGATTATTTGTTCTAGTTCTGTGAAAAATGTCATGGGTAATTTGATAGGGATTGCATTAAATCTGTAGATTGCTTTGGGTGGTATGGCCATTTTAACAATATTAATTCTTCTAATCCAAGAGCATGGGATATCTTTCCATTTCTTAGAATCATCTTTAATTTCCTTAATTAATTAATTTATTTTTGGCTGCATTGGGTCTTTGTTACTGTGCGTGGGCTTTCTCTAGTTGCAACAAGCGGGGGCTACTCTTTGTTGTGGTGCGCAGGCTTCTCATTGCGGTGGCTTCTCTTGTTGTGGAGCACGGGCTCTAGGCACAAGAACTTCAGTAGTTGTGGCACACGGGCTCAATAGTTGTGGCTCGCTGGCTCTAGAGCTCAGGCTCAGTAGTTGTGGCGCATGGGCTTAGTGGCTCTGTGGCATGTGGGATCTTCCTGGACCAGGGCTTGAACCCATGTCCCCTGCATTGGCAGGCAGATTCTTAACCACTGCACCACCTGAGAAGTCCCCTTTATTAACGTTTTACAGCATTGTTTTTTTTACTTTCCCTTTCTGCTATTTCATTTTTAGTATAAAGAAATGCAACCTATTTCTGTATGTTAATCTTGTATCCTGCTACCTTGCTGAATTCATTTATCGGTTCTAGTAGTTTTTGTGTGGAGTCTTTAGGGTTTTCTATATATAGTATCATGTCATCTGCATATAATGACAATTTTACCTCTTCCCTTCCAATTTGGATACCTTTAATTTCTTTTTCTTGTTTGATTGCTGTGGCTAGGACTTCCAATACTGTGTTGAATAGAAGTGGTGAGAGTGGGCATCCTTGTCTTCTTCCAGATTTTAGTGGGAAGGTTCTCAGTTTTTCACTGTTGAGTATAATATTGGCTGTGAATTTGTCATAAGTAGCTTCTATTATGTTGAGATATGTTCCCTCTATACCCACTTTGGTAAGAGTTTTTTCATGTGGATGTTGAATTTTGTCAAATGCTTGTTCTGCATCTACTGAGATGATCATGTGGTTTTTGTCTTTTCTTTTGTTGATATGGTGTATCACATTGATTGATTTGCATATGTTGACCCATCCTTGTGAACTTGGGATAAATTCCACTTAGTGATGGTGTATGATCTTTTTTATGTGTTGTTGGATTTGGTTTGCTAGTATTTTGTTGAGAATTTTTACATCTATATTCATCAAAGATATTGGCCTGTAATTTTCTTTTTTGGTGGTATCTTGGTCTGTTTTTGGTATCAGGATGATGGTGGCTTTATAGAATGTCTTTGGAAGTATTCCTTCCTCTTCAATCTTTTGGAAGAGTTTGAGAAGGATTGGTATAAGTTCTTTATATGTTTAGTAAAATTCACCTGTGAAGCCATCTGGTCCTGGACTTTTGTTTGTAGGGAGGTTTTTTTATTACGGATTCTACTTCAATTCTAGTGATTGGTCTTTTCACGTTATCTGTTTCTTCTTGATTTAATTTTGGTGGGCTGTATGTTTCTAGAAAATTGTCCATTACTTCTAGGTTGTTGAATTTTTTGGCATATAATTGTTCATAGTATTCTCTTATTTTTTTTTTGTATTTCTATGGTATCAGTTGATATTTCTACTTTTTCATTTCTTATTTTGTTTATTTGGGTCCTCTCTCTTTTCTTCTTGGTGAGCCTGGCCAGAGGTTTGTCAACCCTTTCAAAGAACCAGCTCTTAGTTTTATTGATTTTTTGCTATTCTTTTTTTAATCTCTATTTTATTTATTTCCTCTTTGATCTTTATTATTTCCTTCCTTCTGCTGACTTTAGGTTTTGCTTGTTCTTCTTTTTCTAATTCTTTTAGGTCATATGTTAGGTTGCTTATTCGAGATTTTTCTTGTTTTTTGAGGAAGGCCTGTATTGCTATAAACTTCCATCTAAGAACTGCTTTTGCTGCATCCCATAGATTTTGTATGGTTGTGTTTTCATTGTCATTTGTCTCAAGATATTTTTTAATTTCCTTTTTGAGTTCCTCATTGACTCATTGATTTTTTAGTAGCATGTTGTTTAGTCTCCATGTAATAGTTTTTTCTCATTTCTTTTCCTGTGGTTGATTTCTAGTTTCATGCCATTGTGGTCAGAGAAGATGCTTGAAATAATTTCTATACTCTTAAATTTGTTGAGGTTTGTTTTGTGCCCTAGTATGTGGTCAATCCTAGAGAATATTCCATGTGCACTTGAAAAGGATATGTATTCTGGTGTTTGGGGATGTAATGTCCTGAAAATATCAATTAAGTCTAACTGTTCTATTGAATTGTTTAGGATCTCTGTTGCCTGACTGATTTTCTGTCTAGAAGATCTGTCCGTTGATGTGAGTTGGGTGTTAAAGTCTCCTACTATTATTGTATTCCCATCAATTTCTCCCTTTATGTCTGTTTGTATTTGTTTTCTGTATTTGAGTGCTCCTATTTTAGGTACATATATGTTGACAAGTGTAAAATCCTCTTCTTATATTGATCCTTTTATCATTATATAATGTCCTTCTTTATCTTTCTTTATGGCCTTTGTTTTAAAGTCTGTTTTGTCTGATATGAGTTTTGCAACCCTTGCTCTCTTGTCATTTCCGATTGCATGAAATATCTTTTTCCATCCCCTCACTTTCAATCTATGTGTGTCCTTTGCCCTAAAGTGGGTCTCTTGTAGGCAACGTATTGTAGGCTCTTGTTTTGTTTTTTTTTTAATCCAGTCTGCCACTCTGTGTCTTTTGATTGAAGCATTTAGTCCATTGACATTTAAGGTAATTATTGATAAATATGTATTTATTGTCATTTTAAACCTTGTTTTCCAGTTGATTCTTTGTTTCTCCTTTGTTCCTTTCTTTTCCTTTTTGTTTTCTTTTTGTGGTTTGATTATTTCCTTTTATTTTATGCTTGTATTCTCTTTTTGGTTTTTGTGAATCTATTGTATGTTTCTGATTTGTGGTTACCCTGTTTTTCAAGTATGTTAACCCCTTCCTATATCTGCTTGCTTTAGACTGATAGTCATATGGGCTCGAACACATTCTAAAGAAAGAATCTACATTGTCTTACTCTCCTCCTCCATGTTTTATGTTTTTGATGTCCTCTTTTACATCTTCATGTTTATCCTGTTGCTGTTCCTTGTGTTTATCATTGCTTTCACAATTTTTTTTCCTTTTTGATATGTATACTGGCTTATTTAAGTGATTTACTTTCCAATTGTGATTTCCTCTTTCCTATATCTTCTTGCTTCATTTCGAATTAGAGAAGACCTTTCAATATTTCTTTTAGGATGGGTTTAGTATTGCTGTATTCTTTTAGTTTTTGCTTGTCTAAGAAATTCTTTATCTCTCCTTCTATTCTAAATGATAATCTTGCTGGGTAGAGTAGGTTGCAGATTTTTCCCTTTCAAGACTTTGAATATATTTTGCCATTCCCTTTTGACCCACAGCATTTCTATAGAGAAATCAGCTGATAATCTTATAGGGGTTTCCTTATAATTAACTCTATTATTATTATTTTTTTTTGCTGCCTTTAGAATCCTCTCTTTATCTTTAACTTTTGCCATTTTTATTATAGGTCTTGGTATAGGTCTGTTTGGGTTCATCTTGTTTGGGACCCTCTGTGCTTCCTGTATCTGGATATCTGTTTCCTTCTTTAGGTTTGGGGAGTTTTCAGCCATAATTTCTTCAAATACATTTTCCATCCCCTTTTCTCTTTCTTCTCCTTCTGGAATCCCTATTATGCATAAATTGGCACACTTTATATTATTCCATAGGTCTCTTATATTGTTTTCATTTGGCTTTCTGTCTGTTCTTCTGATTGGGTGATTTCCATTATTCTATCTTCCAGATCACTTATTCATTCTTCTGCATTATTCATTCTGCTATTCATTGCCTTTAGCTCAGCTTTCATCTCAGCAAATGAAGTTTCTAATTTTTCTTGGCTCCTCCTTATAGTTTCTAGTTCCTTTTTACAGTAATCTGCATTTCTGTTGATAACCTTTCTTAATTCCTTCAGTATTTTCATTACTTCCTTTTTGAACTTGGCGTCTATTAGACTGTAGAGGTCCGTTTCATTGTTTGTTCCTTCATGGGAATTCTCTTAGTCTTTTAACTGGGAGTGGTTCCTCTGCTTCTTCATTTTACTTATATTTCTCTTACTCTGTGAGTTTAGGAGAAACAATTATCTACCGTAGTCTTGGAAGGCTATTCATATGTGGGAGCATCCCTGCATAGCTTGTATGGGTTTAATATACTTGTTGCAAGGGCTGCTTTTAGTTTGGGATGCTTGCTGCCTCTTTCCTCAGTGTGTGTTGGCCATTATTCCCTTGCTAGGGGGTGTGCAGGTGTGGCGGCCCACGCGTGCTCCTGGGGCCCACGCCAGGTGGGGGCAGTGATTGGTGCCTGCTTCCATTTCTCTCTGCAGCAGCAGCACTGGCCCATGCCTGCCTCTGGAGCCTGTGATGGTAGTGGCAGCTTGTGCCCGCCCCCAGAGCTCATGTAGACAGTGACCTGTTGCCTGAGTGCATGCACAGGGAAAGAAGCTCCTATGGTGGTCCTGCCCCTCTCCTCGTGTGCCCACCCCAACAATGGCTCCTTGCCTCTCTGGTGGGCCCAGGCTTCTTCCACATAAACCCTCAGTTGCCACACTCCAGCACGTTCAGTCTGTTTCCACACGGCCAACCTCAGTCCTCTCCCTGGGTGCCTGAGCTTCGGCACCCAGCCCCTACCGGGGATGAGCATCTCAGGCTGGGGAGCATGGGGTGGCGATACTGACTGTCAGTACAGGTCCCTTTTGTTTTGCCTACTGCAAACTGGTCACGGTGCTTTTCTTCGAGGCTTTGAAGCTCCCCCTCCAGGTTGATCTCCCCGCCAGTGAGAGGACTTCCCAGGCTGTGGTAACCGTTCCTCCTTCACAGCTCCCTCCCTGGGTCACAGGACCCATACCAATTTTTTTTCTCTTTCTTTTTTTCTTTTGTCCTACCTGCTTACATGGAGGTTTTCTTGCCCTTTAGGACGTCTGAGGTCTTCTGCCAGTAGATGTTCTGTGCAAATTGTTCCACATATAGATGTCTTTTTGATGTATTTGTGGGAGGAGGTGAGCTCCATGTTCTACTCCTCCGCCGTCTTGATCACTCTCTACTGTTAGTAATTAACACCATAAATCACCAAAGGACAGGAATTTAGAAAAGAAAGTAGGAAAAAAAATATTAGTTGGCCTCATTCTTCTCACCCTTTTTGCTCCATCCAGATCCTGTTATTAAACTTTCCTAGCGAATGCCAGGTTCTGTGTAATGTTTCTTTTATTATACTTCCTTAGTTATTGGTAATAGAATAAAACCAAAATGTCATTAGTTTTATCACTCATATATATCACGTAGTATATGACAGTACTAATGCACCTAGTCTTATACTAGTGGGGAAGGGATTTCTTGGGCCTCTGCTTATATTTTTTAAATTGCATTAGAAAATCATTAAGGGACAGAGAATATCCTTTGGTTCATTGTGAAGAATTTTTTAAAAAACTATTTGTAGTCTCTCCAATCTGTTTTAAATAGGAAACTACAAAAGTTGCACTGCCTTCCTAATTCAAGCCCATTTCTTTAGGATAAAAAATAAAAAATCACAGTAAATTAAATATTGTCTACCTGGAAATGCTCCAGATTCTTGGTTCTCTGACTTTTCCCCTATTGCTCATCAATTGTTTGTTAAGATTGGAGACCAATTGCTCCTTGAAAGTGGGTCTGTGTGTTTTACTCGAGTTCTTCTCTGTCCTCTTAGGTTAATCTGCATCACTTTCCATTTTCAGCCACCAACTGTATCTGTAGCTGCAGTGACATTTTTACACTAGGAAAGATGTATGCTGCCCATCTGTCATGTAAGGACATAACGTAGTTAAACCATCTACCCCGTATCTTACTACATTGTGAGTGATGAAAACACAAAGGGAGTTGGGTTTGGTTTATCCTCGGAGAATTGGTGGCAAGAAATACTCCTTTGTATGTTATACTACCTAGAAAATGAACATTAGGTGAGCTGCCATCAACAGATTGCAGAAACACCTCTGCCAGAGGATGTGGATCTGGGCTTACAATGCCTTCAGCCTCTGTTTTGAAATTCTAAGCTCATGTGTCAATGTTTTTTATTGTTTTTTTTTTTTTGCTGCCTGCTTCTACCCATGGGCACACCCACTCGGAAGTCGCCTTGCAGTCGCAGCTGGGAGGGGCTAGCTTTTTTTTTCTCTTTTTTTTGGCTGTGCTGCTTGGCATGTGGAATCTTAGTTCCCTGACCAGGGATCAAACCTGTGCCCCCTGCATTGGAAGTGCGGAGTCTTAACCATTGCACTGCCAAGGAGGTCCCATGTGTCAGTGTTTTATGCCTGACTCAGGGCATTGGGGAGACTTTCCCATGAGGTTGGACAGGGTATCAGCCTTGTTACTAATCGATTAGGGGCAAATCTCTTTACTTTATCAATGTTGGTTTACTTATCTCTAAAAAGACAGATTTAGGCTTAATCGCCATTTCTAACATTCTACTTATTACTATGCCATTTACTTATGCTGCCCCGAACACAAAAATGAGACACTATTGCCTTGTTACAGGCTAGAATATGGCTGTTGAGTGGACTTTCAGTTGTACAGAAGCATCTGCCCTAATTCATCCATTGTGCTTTCTCTTCAAGACACCTACCTTTGACCAGCAGCACAAATTTGCTGTGCCCAACTTGTGACGAGGAAAATGCCTGAAAAGGGAGAATAATGACCAAGATACTTTATTTGTTTATTTGATAGATTTTCAAATAAATCACCTGTTGTCACCTGTTTTTAAGATCCGTACCTTTTGCCATGTAGCCTTATTGTATCTCCAGCTGTGGGCAGAGAACTCTTTCTTCTCCATGGATGTTGGGCTTGGCCACTGACCTGCTTTGGCCAATAGGATGCTACCAGCTATGCTGCAAGAGCAGAAGTTCTAGCACTATGTCGCTTGATTTTGTGCGCTCCTGCCTTTCACCCTGAGAAGAACAAGTCCCCCATAGCTGCTGGTCCAAGGAGAATGTGAGGCTTATAGAACAGATCTAAACCCACTGTCAGACAGAAGTGAACTGACCTGAAGACCCACGAGCAAACAAAATAAACATTTGTTGTGGTAAGCCACTGAGATTTTGAGGTTGTTACTCAGCAAAAACTGACCAGAATATATTTTTCTAGAAATTTAAAATTATACAAATAAGGATTTGGCTTTGTTTTCTCTAAAAATATACCTATCTGGAATAAGTTAAGGGGAAAAAAAGCTCTGTTTGTGTTTCCTACTTATTACGTCCATTCCTGGAGAGCATATTGTAGGGAGAAGGGTGGAGGGGAGGAGAGGAAAAGGCATGACTAAAAGGGGAAGGAGAGGGGGGAATGACTGAAGGATGTGTTCATGGGGATGGAGTGGGTTAGAAAGAGGAGACTTCAGAAGCCAGCAGCAAACTCGACCAATTTTATGGCTTGGTCCGTGGCTTCTTTGGACCTGAGAAGCTGTGTATCAGGACTGACCATCCTTTAAATGTCAGTGATTCTCAGTGCTGCGTCCTGAGCCCTCTTTCTTCTCTTGGCACACACTCTCCATGGGCAGTCTCATCAACCCACATTTTATAGGCTGTGTCTCCTGGCACAACTTTCTCTGAAGCAACAAACCTGGATATTTGGCAGTCTCTACTTAGATGGCCATAGATTCTCAAACCCAACGGTCCAAACTGAGCTTGTTAACTTCTTTGCCTGTCCTGTGCTGCTCCTTCTCTATCCTCGTCACAGTCCTCGGAAGATAACACCCTGTGCACGGTATTGACCAAGTAAGTACTGGGATGCATGCTTAGCTTCTCCCTCTCTCAACCTTTGACAACCTGTCAAACCACCTTAAAGTTGACTGCTCTTCAGTGGTGCCCTGTTGCTGTGTAGGTAAAGTCACACCCCATAGCAGGACAGGTCTCCCTACCCCTCCTGTCTTTCCAGTAAAGCCCTGGCGAGCTTCTTCCAACTCCACAGTCTAACCATGTCCTCTTTGCTTCTGGGTTTTGTATATGCTCTTGGTTCTACTTGGCACGCCTCCCTAACTACCCTCTCCCTTAGCTGGTTTTCCTAATAACTTCTGTTTCCTCTTTAGTCTTAGTCTAGATCACTGGTTCTCAACTGGGAGTGATGTTGTCTCCAGAGAACATTTGGCTGTGTCTGGAGACATTTTGGGTTGTCACAGCTGAGGGGGTGGTACTACGGGCATCTAGGGGGTAGAAGCCAGGATGCTGCTAAACATCCTATAATGCCCCCCACATCAAAGACCCCTACAGCAAAGAATTATCTGTCCTAAAATGTCAGTAAGTGCTGAGATGCAGAAACCCTAGTCTAAATTTCACTTTCTCTTGGAAGCCTTTCCTGACCTTCCCAGAATGAGTTAGGTGCCCCTCCTCTGTGGTTTCATGCCCCTCTCCTTAGACTTTTTGTAGCCCTTCCCCTATTACACTGATATTTTCTGTTCACTTGTCTATCTCCTCTTCTACAATGTGAACTTCTGGTAGTCATTTACTGTGTTTTGTTTCTTTTTCACTTCCCAGACCCCAGCATGGTACCTGGTAATGGTGGGCATGCCATACATATTTGTCAAGTGAGTAAAAAAAAATGAATCCACAAAAGTAATTCTAAGAGTAAGGGTCTCACACACCACATTTTTTCCCAGAAAGCATGTTGTTTGCATGTGGTACAGTCCTGTCTTCAGAAATTCAACCAAGGCAAAGGAAACCAGCCTGGGTGATGAAAACTCAGAGTTAAGAACAATCACTCTAATTCATGCCCCTCCTGCACCACCAGGGAAAGGCATTCTTTCAGAATTCTCTTGTATATGTGGGCCACATAAAATTGCCAACCTGCCCAGGGAAATAAGTATTTGAATATTTATTTTATTTTCTAGCGGCTTCTCTTGCCAATAATATCCTGGTCATGGAACTATCCATACCCACAGTGTGATGTGTGCTGCAGGATTATTACTATTATTGTTATTACTATTATTTATATTTCCATGATCTGATTTTTTTACATTGAATAATAGTTGAAGCAGTTTGTGTCATGACTCTCTTTTTATAGGTGAAAATGCCACATAATGAAACTTAAGGCAGCACAAGCCAATATATTTCATCACCCAGCACCATAATCTATTGAGCCTGAGATATTTTCAGGGAATTGCCTTAAATCCTTTGGTGGTTTAAAGTAGCTTCAGAGGGATTAGTGGCTTAGAGGTAATTGTTATTGCTAATATTTTATTTGAAATGTCCTGTTCAGCAAAGGTAATGTGACATTTTGCTCACTGGAAATGCTATCTTCCTAGGGAAAGGGAAGAGTCAAAAGGTCAGTGCCCAGGAGAGAGAGGGCAGGAGCCCGTGAGACAAAGGACAAGGGCCAGAGCTGAGGTGACAAGCATGAGTTAGCTGAGTCAGAGCTGACTTTCCTGTGGACCTTGGAAAGCTGGAGTTTTAATTTTATGTGATTTATGAGATTAATCTAGATAGTTAATCAGCTGTAAAGAGAAACCTGAGCTTTATTTATTGTTACTATTTTTTAAAATAAGTAAGGAGAATAAATACATTGAGGTACTGCTTTGCAGGCTCACCTTTGGAGCTCCTCAGAGGCATCTCTGTCTCTAGGCCAATGGAGCTCAAATATAGAATGCTTGAGAAATCACTTTGGGGTGCTTGTTAAAAAATAAAAATTCCTTGGGCTCTACTTCCATCAACTCTGATTCTGTAGTTCCGAGATGGACCCAAATCTTCATTTTAACCAGAGAGATCCAGGGGATTCTGATGCAGGGTTTCGTAATGCCTAGAGAAACATTGGATTAACCCACCTCTTTCTTGCCCATGATACCATATTTCTCAAATTTCTATCTATGACCCAAATGCATCATTTGAGTTCTAGACCCATATATCAAAATGGCATTCAAAATCTTCAAGGCATTGAAGATACTTTAAACGTAGCCTGTCCAAACCCAAATGATCTGCTCTTCTAGTATTTCCTACCCAGTGAATGGCATCAGCACTCATCCAGTTCTACAACACAAAAATGTAGATGTCACCTCCCTTGCTCTTCCTATATCCACTCCGTCATTGCCATCATGCTGGCCCCAGCTCCCATCATCTCTTGCCTGGACCACAGCAATAGCTGACTAGTAGCTCTTTTCAGTCACTCTTTAATCTGCTCTCCTAAGTGAGCCAGAGGGACCTTAGCAAGATGTAATGTTTTAGTGTTGCTCTGCTCCCAGTGAAAACACTCCAGTGACTTCCCATTTCCTCTTGGATTGGGACAAAAGTCCTTTCTTTGGCTTAAAGAGCTTCTTGGTGGTAACCACCTGACCACCACTGCAGTCTCGTCTTATACAACTCTCTCCCTGGCTCCCTGTTCTAGCCACACTGCCTTTCTTTTCTTCCACAAAAGTGCCACACAAACCCCTAGCACAGGGTATTCCTTTGCCCTGAGCCAGTTTTTTCCTTTGGTCCACTCCCCTTCACTTTGCCTAGTGACCATCTACATCTCCTGCAGATGACATACCACATTTTACTTTTGTGATCTTCTCCTAACCTAGCTCAGATTCCCTTATGATATACCATTGAACAACCATACATTTTTTGTAATGGTACCTTTAGTTTTGTGACTGTTTGATTAATGCCTACGTTGCCCTAGACTGTAAGGTCCACAAAGTTGACAGTTAGGTCTGTTTCTGCTTTCCCTTGTAGCCCTAGTGTCTCTCACAATGCTAGATGCATGGAGGTGCTCAATAAATGTTTATTGAGTGAGTGTTTGTTGAATGACTGACTGTGTATTGTGTGAGACATATTGTTGAAAGAATAATTTCATTTGAATTTCTTTAGACAGAAAAATCAGAGTAAACATTTAGAGTTATACACTGGAGGCTTTAGACAAAGTAAAATGGAGGAATAAGGTCATTAGCTAGATAATTAAGGCGAGTAGGACAATATAATCATGATATTTAAGCACAACTGTTAAGTATACATAAACTGACTTCCACTGGGGAGGAGATGCGCTGGTAGTAGAGACAGAGGCTCTCTGAAGAGTCAGGTCCTCAATGCCCTCTAGACTAACCAAGGAGTTTCGTGAGAGATCTAGAGATTTTAGACCTGTTAGATTCATCAAAGAATTTCCTAGGTTTTGGCATCATGGTGCAAGTCAGTAATAGGGTTCCAAATTGCTCCCCTTTATATGGACCATTTAACAGCTTCTAAATGAAGCCATGTGGCTGACAGGGTCTTGGTGCTCCCACTGGGTGTCAGGCCTGAGCCTCTGAGGTGGGAGAGCCAAGTTCAGGACATTGGTCCACCAGAGACCTCCCGGCCCCTCGTAATATCAGTCATCGAGAACTCTCCCAGAGATCTCCGTCTCAATGCTAAGACCCAGCTCCACTCAACGACCAACAAGCTCCAGTGCTGGACACCCCATACCAAACAACTAGCAAGACAGGAACACAACCCCACCCATTAGCAGAGAGGCTGCCTAAAATCATAATAAGGTCACAGACACACCAAAACACACCACTGGACGTGGTCCTGCCCACCAGAGAGACAAGATCTCATCCACCAGAACACGAGCACCAGGCCCCTCCACCAGGAAGCCTACACAACCCACTGAACCAACCATAGCCCCTGGGGGCAGACACCAAAAACAACAGGAACTACAAACCTGCAGCCTGTGAAAAGGAGACCCCAAACACAGTAAATTAAGCAAAATGAGAAGACAGAGAAACACACAGCAGATGAAGGAGCAAGGTAAAAGCCCACCAGACCACACAAATGAAGAGCAAATAGGCAGTCTACCTGAAAAAGAATTCATAGTAATGATAGTAAAGATGATCCAAAATCTTGGAAATAGAATGGAGAAAATACAAGAAACATTGAACAAGGACCTAGAAGAACTAAAGAGCAAACAAACAATGATGAACAACACAATAAATGAAATTTAAAATTCTCTAGAAGGAAACAAAGAGCAGAATAAATGAGACAGAAGAAGGGATAACTGACCTGGAAGATAAAATAGTGGAAATAACTACCATAGAGCAGAATAAAGAAAAAAGAATGAAAAGAATTGAGAACAGTCTGAGAGACCTCTGGGACAACAATAAATGCACCAACATTTGAATTCTAAAGGTCCCAGGAGAAGAAGAGAAAAAGAAAGGGACTGAGAAAACATTGAAGAGATTATAGTTGAAAACTTCCCTAATATGGGAAAGGAAATAGTCAATCAAGTCCAGGAAGTGCAGAGTCCCATACAGGATAAATCCAAGGAGAAACATGCCAAGACACATACTAATCAAACTATCAAAAATTAAATACAAAGAAAAAATATTAAAAGCAACAAGGGAAGAACAACAAATAACATACAAGGGAATCCCCATAAGGTTAACAGCTGATCTTTCAGCAGAAACTCTGCAAGCCAGAAGGGAGTGGCAGGACATATTTAAAGTGATGAAAGGGAAAAACCTACAACCAAGATTACTCTACCCAGCAAGAATCTCATTCAGATTCAATAGAGAAATTAAAACCTTGACAGACAAGCAAAAGCTAAGAGAATTCAGCACCACCAAACCAGCTTTACAACAAATGCTAAAGGAACTCATCTAGGCAGGAAACACAAGAGAAGGAAAAGACCTACAATAGCAAACCCAAAACAATTAAGAAAATGGTAATAGAAACATACATATCGATAACTACCTTAAATGTAAATGGATTAAATGCTCCAACCAAAAGACATAGTCTGGCTGAATGGATACAAAAATAAGACCGGTATATATTGCTGTCTACAAGGGACCCACTTCAGACCTGGGGACACATACAGACTGAAAGTGAGGGGATGGAAAAAAATATTCCATGCAAATGGAAATCAGAAGAAAGCTGGAGTAGCAATTCTCATATCAGACAAAATAGACTTTAAAATAAAGACCATTATAAGAGACAAAGAAGGACACTTCATAATCAAGGGGTCAATCCAAGAAGAAGATATAACATAAAAACTCTCCAGAAAGTGGGCATAGAGGGAACCTACCTCAACATAATAAAGGCCATATATGACAAACCCACAGCAAACATCATTCTCAATGGTGAAAAACTGAAATCATTTCCTCTAAGACCAGGAACAAGACAAGGATGTCCACTCTCACCACTGTTATTCAACATAGTTCTGGAAGTCCTAGCCACGGCAATCAGAGAAGAAAAAGAAATAAAAGGAATACAAATTGGAAAAGAGGAAGTAAAACTGTCACTGTTTGCGGATGACGTGATACTATACATAGAGAATCCTAAAACTGCCACCAGAAAACTGCTAGAGCTAATTAATGAATATGGTAAAGTTGCAGGATACAAAATTAATGCACAGAAATCTCTTGCATTCCTATACACTAATGATGAAAAATCTGAAAGAGAAATTATGGAAACACTCCCATTTACCATTGCAACAATAAAATACCTAGGAATAAACCTACCTAGGGAGACAAAAGACCTGTATGCAGAAAACTATAAGACACTGATGAAAGAAATTAAAGATGATACCAACAGATGGAGAGATATACCATGTTCTTGGATTGGAAGAATCAACATTGTGAAAATGAGTATACTACCCAAAGCAATCTACAGATTCAATGCAATCCCTATCAAATTACCAATGGCATTTTTTACAGAGCTAGAACAAATCATCTTAAAATTTGTATGGAGACACAAAAGACCCCGAATAGCCAAAGCAGTCTTGAGGCAAAAAAATGGAGCTGGAGGAATCAGACTCCCTGACTTCAGACTATACTACAAAGCTACAGTAATCAAGACAATATGGTACTGGCACAAAAACAGAAACATAGATCAATGGAACAAGATAGAAAGCCCAGAGATTAACCCACGCACCTATGGTCAACTAATCTTTGACAAAGGAGGCAAAGATATACAATGGAGAAAAGACAGTCTCTTCAATAAGTGGTGCTGGGAAAACTGGACAGCTACATGTAAAAGAATGAAATTAGAATACTCCCTAACACCATACACAAAAATAAACTCAAAATGGATTAGAGACCTAAATATAAGACTGGACACTATAAAACTCTTAGAGGAAAACATAGGAAGAACACTCTTTGACATAAATCACAGCAAGATCTTTTTTGATCCACCTCCTAGAGTAATGGAAATAAAAACAAAAATAAACAAGTGGGACCTAATGAAACTTCAAAGCTTTTGCACAGCAAAGGAAACCATAAACAAGACGAAAAGACAACCCTCAGAATGGGAGAAAATATTTGCAAACGAATCAACGGACAAAGGATTAATCTCCAAAATATATAAACAGCTCATTCAGCTCAATATCAAAGAAACAAACACCCCAATCCAAAAATGGGCAGAAGACCTAAATAGACATTTCTCCAAAGAAGACATACAGACGGCCACGAAGCACATGAAAAGATGCTCAACATCACTAATTATTAGAGAAATGCAAATCAAAACTACAATGAGGTATCACCTCACTCCTGTTAGAATGGGCATCATCAGAAAATCTACAAACAACAAATGCTGGAGAGGGTGTGGAGAAAAGGGAACCCTCTTGCACTGTTGGTGGGAATGTAAATTGATACAGCCACTATGGAGAACAATATGGAGGTTCCTTAAAAAACTAAAAATAGAATTACCATATGACCCAGCAATCCCACTACTGGGCATATACCCAGAGAAAACCGTAATTCAAAAAGACACATGCACCCGAATATTCATTGCAGCACTATTTACAATAGCCAGGTCATGGAAGCAACCTAAATGCCCATCAACAGACGAATGGATAAAGAAGATGTGGTACATATATACAATGGAATATTACTCAGCCATAAAAAGGAACGAAATTGAGTCATTTGTTGAGACGTGGATGGATCTAGAGACTGTCATACAGAGTGAAGTAAGTCAGAAAGAGAAAAACAAATATCGTATATTAATGCATGTATGTGGAACCTAGAAAAATGGTACAGATGAGCCAGTTTGCAGGGCAGAAGTTGAGACACAGATGTAGAGAATGGACATTTGGACACCAAGGGGGGAAAACTGCAGTGAGGTGGGGATGGTGGTGTGCTGAATTGGGCGATTGGGATTGACATGTATACACTGATGTGTATAAAATTGATGCCTAATAAGAACCTGCAGTATAAAAGAACAAACAAAACAACTAATACTAAACTTTCATTGGGTTATTTGTATGGAAATATGTTAATATAAATGTTTCAGACATTACATGAAATTTCTAAAAATCTTATATTTGTATTTGTATGGAAATATGTATGGAAATATGTTAATATAAATGTTTCAGACGTTACATGAAAAAAAAAAAAAAAAAAAGAAGATATAACAATTGCCAGTATTTATGCACCCAGCATAGGAGCACCTCAATACATAAGGCAAATGCTAACAGCCATAAAAGGGGAAATTGACAGTAACACAATCATAGTAGGGGACTTTAACACCCCACTTTCACCAATGGACAGGTCATCCAAAATGAAAATAAATAAGAAAACAAGCTTTAAACGACTCATTAAACAAGATGGACTTAATTGATATTTATAGGACATTCCATCCAAAAACAACAGAATACACTTTCTTCTCAAGTGCTCATGGAACATTCTCTGGGATAGATCATATCTTGGGTCACAAATCAAGCCTTGATAAATTTGAGAAAATTGAAATCATATCAAGTATCTTTTCTGACCACAATGCTATAAGACTAGATATCAATTACCGGAAAAGAACTGTAAAAAATACAAACACACGGAGGCTAGAGAATACACTACTAAATAACCGAGAGATCACTGAAGAAATCAAAGAGGAAATAAAAAAATACCTAGAAACAGATGACAATGAAAACACAACAACCCAAAACCTATGGGATGAAGCAAAATCAGTTCTAAGAAGGAAATTTATAGCAATACAATCCTACCTCAAGAAACAAGAAACATCTCAAATAAACAACCTAACCTTACATCTAAAGCAATTAGAGAAAGAAGAACAAAAAAGCCCCAAAGTTAGCAGAAGGAAAGAAATCATAAAGATCAGATCAGAAATAAATGAAAAAGACATGAAGGAAACGATAGCAAAGATCAATAAAACTAAAAGCTGGTTCTTTGAGAAGATAAACAAAATTGATAAACCATTAGCCAGACTCATCAAGAAAAAAAGGGAGAAGACTCAAATCAATAGAATTAGAAATGAAAAAGGAGAAGTAACAACTGACACTGCAGAAAAAGAAAGGATCATGAGAGATTACTACAAGCAACTATATACCAAATAAAATGGACAACCTGGAAGAAATGGACAAATTCTTAGAAAAGCACAACCTTCCGAGACTGAACCAGGAAGAAATAGAAAATATAAACAGACCAATCACAAGCATTGAAATTGAAACTGTGATTAAAAATCTTCCAACAAACAAAAGCTCAGGACCAGATGGCTTCACAGGTGAATTCTATCAAACATTTAGAGAAGAGCTAACACCTATCCTTCTCAAACTCTTCCAAAATATAGCAGAGGGAGGAATACTCCCAAACTCATTCTACGAGGCCACCATCACCCTGATATCAAAACCAGACAAAGATGTCACAAAAAAAACTACAGACCAATATCACTGATGAACATAGGTGTAAAAATCCTCAAGAAAATACTAGCAAACAGAATCCAACAGCACATTAAAAGGGTCATACACCATGATCAAGTGGGGTTTATCCTATGAATGCAAGGATTCTTCAATATATGCAAATCAGTCAATGTGATAAACCATATTAACAAATTGAAGGAGTAAAACCATATGATCATTTCAATAGATGCAGAAAAAGCTTTAGACAAAATTGAACACGCATTTATGATAAAAACCCTCCAGAAAGTAGGCATAGAGGGAGTTTACCTCAACATAATAAAGGCCATATATGACAGACCCACAGCCAACATCATTCTCAATGGTGAAAAACGGAAACCACTTCCACTAAGCTCAGGAGCAAGACAAGGTTGCCCACTCTCACCACTGTTATTCAACATAGTTTTGGAAGTTTTAGCCACAGCAATCAGAGAAGAAAAAGAAATAAAAGGAATCCAAATCCCAAAAGAAGAAGTAAAACGGTCACTATTTGCAGATCACATGATACTATACATAGAGAACCCTAAAGAGCTACCAGAAAACTACTAGGACTAATCAATGAATTTGGTAAAGTAGCAGGATATAAAATTAATGCACAGAAATCTCTTACATTCCTATACACTAATGATGAAAAATCTGAACGTAAAATTAAGGAAACACTCCCGTTTACCATTGCAACAAAAAGAATAAAATACCTAGGAATCAAACCTACCTAAGGAGACAAAAGACCTGTATGCAGAAAACTATAAGACACTGATGAAAGAAATTAAAGATAATACCAACATATGGAGAGATATACCATGTTCTTGGATTGGAAGAATCAACATTGTGAAAATGACTGTACTACCCAAAGCAATCTACTGATTCAATGCAGTCCCTATCAAACTACCAATGGCATTTTTTCACAGAACTAGAACAAAAAATTTCACAATTTGTATGGAAACACAAAAGACCCCAAATAGCCAAAGCAATCTTGAGAAAAAAAAACAGAGCTGGAGGATTCAGGCTCCCTGATTTCAGACTATACTACAAAGCTACAGTAATCAAGACAGTATGGTACTGGCACAAAAACAGAAATATAGATCAATGGAACAGGATAGAAAGCCAGAGATAAACCCACACATCCATGGTCACCTTATCTTTGATAAAGGAGGCAAAAATATACAATGGAGAAAAGACAGCCTCTTTAATAAGTGGTGCTGGGAAAACTGGACAGCTACATGTAAAAGAATGAAATTAGAACACTCCCTAACACCATGCACAAAAATAAACTTCAGATGGATGAAAGATCTAAATGTAAGGCCAGACACTATAAAACTCTTAGAGGAAAACATAGGCAGAACACTCAATGACATAAATCACAGCAAGATCCTTTATGACCTACCTCCTAGAGAAATGGAAATAAAAACAAAACTAAACAAATGGGATGTCATGAAACTTCAAAGCTTTTTCACAGCAAAGGAAACCATAAAGAAGACGAAAAGAAAACCCTCAGAATGGGAGAAAATATTTGCAAATGAAGAAACTGACAATGGATTAGTCTCCAAAATATACAAGCAGCTCATGCAGCTCAATATCAAAAAAAAAAACACAAAAAACACAAAACCCAATCCAAAAATGGGCAGAAGACCTAAAGAGACATTTCTCCAAAGAAGATATACAGATTGCCAGCAAACACATGAAAGGATGCTCAACATCACTAATCATTAGAGTAATGCAAATGAAAACTACAATGAGGTATCACCTTACAGCAGTTAGAATGACCATCATCAAAAAGTCTACAAACCCCCCGCTTGCCGCAACTGGAGAAAGCCCTCGCACAGAAACGAAGACCCAACACAGCCAAAAATAAATATAAAAATAAATAAGTAAATAAGACCCGGTGCAACCAAATAAATAAATAAATATTAAAAAAAAAAAAAGTCTACAAACAATAAATGCTGGAGAGGGTGTGGAGAAAAGGGAACCCTCTTGCATTGTTGGTGGGAATGTAAATTGATACAGCCACTATGGAGAACAATATGGAGGTTCCTTAAAAAACTAAAAACAGAACTACTATACGACCCAGCAATCCCACTACTTCACATATACCTGGAGAAAACCATAATTCAAAAAGAGTTATGTATGACAGTGTTCATTGCAGCACTGTTTACAATAACCAGGACATGGAAGCCACCTAAGTGTTTATCGACAGATGAATGGATAAAGAAGATGTGGTACATATATACAATGGAATATTACTCAGACATAAAAAGAAACAAAATTGAGTTATTTGTAGTGAGGTGGATGGACCTAGAGTCTATCATACAGAGTGAAGTAAGTCATAGAGAGAAAAACAAATACAGTATGCTAACACATATATATGGAATCTAAAAAAAATGGTTCTGAAGAACCTAGGGGCAGGACAGGAATAAAGACGCAGATGTAGAGAATGGACTTGAGGACACGGGGAGGGGGAAGGGTAAGCTGGGACGAAGTGAGAGAGTAGGTTTGACATATATACACTACCAAACGTAAAATAGATAGCTAGTGGGAAGCAGCCACATAGCATAGGGAGATCAGCTCAGTGCTTTGTGACCACCTAGAAGAATGAGATAGGGAGGGTGGGAGGGAGATGCAAGAGGGAAGGGATATGGGGATATATGTATACGTATAGCTGATTCACTTTGTGATACAGCAGAAACTAACACAACATTGTAAAGCAATTATACTCTAGTAAAGATGTTAAAAAAAAAAAAAGTATACATAAACTTTGTACCTTGGCATATACTTTTAAGCTTTAGTTAACTTCCCAGTGACAGAGGGATGGGATATTTTAAAAAATAATAGTGATCCTGATTAAGAAATCCTCAGATTTCACTCAGCATTAAGAAGAGTATTTAGAATAATGAATGCATTTTGATTTATTATATAGAGTCTGATGTCGGGTCTTATTTTGCTAGGCCATTTTCCTCAAAATAATATTAATCCAATTTATGATAAGGGCTCTAAGGGACTTGCTGTCCCTCTCTGAGAATCCTTTATGCCTATCTTCACACTGATTCTTAAAAGTAAGATCAGTTTTAGAAGTCTTGAAGCTATTGAAATCTTCTGGATATGTAACAACTGGGTGCATCTGTTAAATGGGTCAGCATTTTAGGTCAGCCAGACTGTGTATCACTGGGGACTGTCATTTACCAGTTACAACTCTGTCTTTATGGCAGGGGTCCCCAACCCCTGGGCTGTGGACTGGTACCGGTCCGCTGCCTGTTAGGAACTGGGCTGCATGGCAGGAGGTGAGCGGTGGGTGAGCGAGCAAAGCTTCATCTGCCGCTCCCCATCGTTTCCCATTGCTCGCATTACCTCCTGAACCATCGCTCGCATTACCACCTGAACCATCCCCACCCCCAACCCCAGTCTGTGGAAAAATTGTCTTCCGCAGAACCGGTCCCTGGTGCCAAAAATGTTGGGGACCGCTGCTTTATGGTGTTTTCCTCAAGGAAGGCCAAAGCTTTTCAAATAGAAATCACAAACTCAAGAGATGGAAGAGAGGCAAATACAAAAAGGGGAAGAGGTCAGTAAAAAAATAACAAGTGGAGAGGATGGCATAGGATAAGATCCCATAAAATAAATAATGTATGTGACACTATTATAGCTAAAGAATATGCTAAAAAATTGGAAACACTTTGAATCTCTATTTCTAATATTGCAGAACTCAACCCCAAAGGAGAAAATAATCCATTCACCATTCCTGCATTTTAAGGAAGACACTTCCCCACTTCCACAGTGTCTGAAGGAGCTCCTAGTTCCTGGTTGCTGTCTGTCAGTACCTGATGGAACTGGTTTCAAAACTGCATCAGGGTAGTGAGGATGAAGAATGGGTCTAACATTTTTGGTTGTGTGTCTGTTATGTGCCTGACACTGTGCTAGACCCTTTTACATAGATGTGGGTTTGTAAACTGGCCAAACAGAGAATCTTTACTCTGGAAGGTTTTTCTTTGGGGAATCTGAGAAGCCCAGGAGAAAATTCCTAAATAGACTGACTTAGAGGACTCACCAAGAAATGCACAGATCAGCATATGTAGGATAAGACCCCACACTGACAGGCTCTCCTGCATGTCCTGTGTCTCCAAGTAGCTCTTTGGTGCTCCCCTCTGACTAGAAGAGGACAGACAAGGAGCATAAGACATTGGGGACTGTCTATATGTAAAAGACAGAGGCCGGCATCACAGAAGAAAAGTAATTTGTAGGGAAAAAAGACCATGCATAGATCTAAAAACCTGAAAAAATAATCTGTTTGAAAAAAATTAAAGAAGATATTGTATCTATGAAACAAGAATAACATAGTATAAAAAAAGGAAAAAAAATTAGAAAACAAAAAAGAGTTCCTGGAAATAAAAAAATGATACCAGATGTAAAAATTCAATAGAAGGTCAAAAGATAAAATGAGTAAGTCTCCCAGAAGTATTAAAAACATATAAGGAAGATTGGAGAGAAATGATAAGAGAATTAGAGGATCATTTCAGGATGCCCAAATCCCAATAAAAGTTATTCTAGAAAGAAAGAACAAGTAAAGTGGGAAAATTATTTTTAAAATTTTCAAGAATCGAAGGACATAGTTTTGTTATTATTCTTTCGATCAAAAGAATACATCTAGTGCCCAACATATGACCCACAACAAACCGTATTCTTACAAAATTTTCAGAACACTGAGAACAAGAGAAAAGATAAAAGCTTTTAAGAAAGAAAAACAATTTATTTACAAAAGATCAAGAATCAGATTGGCATCAGAATTCTCAATAGTTACACTAGACACCTGCAGAAAATGGAGAAATACCTTCAAAATTCTGAGGGAAAATGATTTCAAACCTGAAATTATATATCCAAATGAACGATTGATTTAGGATAAAGACATTTTTCAATGTGCAAGGCCTCCATTTTTCTCTGATGCATCAATTTTCTAGGAAATCACTGGAGATAGTATAACATGAGGTAGTAAACCAAGATAGAAGAGATGGAATCCAAGAAACAAGACCAACATAAGATGGAGGCAAAGGAAAGTCCATGGTTACCATGGAGAGAAATTCTAGAAAAATACCATGCACCAGGTATAGAGGACAACTGGGGGCTAGAGCAGGTCAGGAAATGCTGGGAAAGATGTTTCCAAGAAGACAAAATTAAGAGACTACATGCTGTGTCTGAATGTTCTGCGAGAGGTTTAGACTCCTGGGGAGATTTTGGGGTTACTAATTCACTTGAGGATAAAAAGTTATGCAAGAAAAGAAATAAAAACCCAGAAGTTTTATAGTTAAAATAACGTCAGTATTAAAAATTCCAACCAAAGTTATGGCATAGCTCTATAGCTGTGATTAGCACAGTTGGGAGATGGGAAAGGCACATGGGTGAGCAGGGAGGAGTGAGGCAGCTGGAGAGAGTGGGAAGTGAATAGATAATGTCTAAAATGGAAAGATCAAGAAGAAATAGTTTGGTAACGAGGGTATAAATACCGGAAGAGTGATCGCAATGATTGTTTTAGAGAACCATGTATGTCTTTAAATGTGTGTGTGTGTGTGTGTGTGTGTGTGTGTGTGTGTGTGTCTTTCATGAAAAGTGAGAACTGAGTCAAAAATACAAGGAAAGCATTTTGGAAAGCAAATTGATAAGAAAGTGAAACGTTTCTTTAATGGGGAAGTGATGCTTGTTCCAAAGAGGTCAAGGTTGGGTACGTGTGCACATGGCTGGGTAGCTCTTCCTCTGTGAGGTACTTGGTTGTATAACTCTCCATAGGCACATTTCTAAACATCTTTGTGACTAGGGTGTTTTAATAATTCTACAGTCTTAATCAAGGCAGAGGCACTTCATCACCAGGGAAAGATGCCTAGAGCTTTGATGATAAGAAATTAATGGATATGCTCATTGCTCAGGACCTCCTTTCATCCACTAAGAAATAGTATTGAAAGCTGATACATGTTAAGTTCTTTGCTGATTAAAAAAAGTAATAATAGGTCTTTGTGTTGTGCTGCAGAGTTACCTTTGGCTAAAATCATCCTCTTGGCCATTTATCACTTTGCTCCCCAAGCCCTGGACTCAGGTGGGAAGTGGATTGAGTCCTCTGTAAACCCCATTAATTACAGATACACAAGACATATCTTCTTTTATTTTCTTTTCTCCAAAAGGCAAACTGATTTGTTCTCTTTTCTACGACCTACACAAAGTAATCTTCCCAAGTAATATTAACATTTAGAATACACAGTCCCTCAGATGATCACTGGACCCATGACTTACTCATCCCAAGCACCGGATATTAATAACATTTTAAAAACATCCATGCCTGGCTTCCTGAGGTCTCTCTAGAGACTCAAGGAGAACACTGAAAGTACAGAAAACTTACTTTGCTCTTGAGGAGACTTTGTAAGAGCAGTTTTTTCAAAGATTAGAAGATTCTTGAATATTTTTGCCATATAGATTTGTGGATGGGTTGAACTACAGTCATTTTCATTAACTGCCTGGTCCTATATGCTTTATTTGGCCACATTGCTATAGAAGGCATTCACCTAATACCCATGTACATGATAGAATAATAAAATGCAAGGACCAAGATAGGCCCACAAACTGGCTGATAGAGGGGGGTATTCTCAATTTCTGGCTGTCTGGGCCAGGCAGAGGCAGTATCTGGCCTCTTTAGAGTCTAAGTGGGAGATGGGCAGCTGGATTTACCAACCCACCAACACCCTACACAATACCAAAGAAGGAGTTCTATAAAAGGAATCCCAGTGGAGTTAGGAAGGGGGAATGGATGCTGGAAAACCAATAAATGACACATATACATAACAACACTCCTTTCCTCCCAATCCCAGATACCTGTATAACCAGCAATTAATAAACCCTTAAAAAGTGGTAGTTGATAAAGGTTTAAAGAATTAACCTTAAAAGTTTGCAACAAATATTTATTAAGCATGAATAATTCACTTAATCTTCCCAATAACTCAATAAAGTAGAATTTACAATCCCCTTTTAAGGTGAGAAAACTGAGGCTTGTACAGACAAAAATCATTTTCCCAAGGTCACCCAAATAATAAATGAAGAAGCTGGAGTTCAGTCTAATTTCTGTTTGAATCCAGACTGACACTGGTGCTATAGTAATGGTAAGTCCCCAAATCGAATGGGGCAAATGTAACTGACCTGATGTTTTTAGGGAAAAAAATTACCACACTAATTAACCCACAGTAATTTTGTGGGCCTGCATAAGAACTTTTTAAAAATTGAGACTAAACTTGAAAGAACTAGTTCTATTTGCCACAGGTCATGAGACACATGCAATAAACAGGGAAAAAACATTTAACTAGTTTATTCAAGACTAAAGAGAAACTGGATTTCCCTAGGATCTTCCATCAGGAGAATCAGTAGAGTGTGTGCAGGGAACATTCAAGTTTGTTGCATGACATGAACAAAAATGTGACCAGACTTTCAATATTCTTCAGGTCCATGCTCTTCACCACTGGCAGTTATGAGTTAACGTGGAAACAGAGGCCAAGTGTAGAGACTTATGTTCCTTATTGTGGACACAGGACCAGGTCAGGGAGACCTATTTTTTTAAAGAGCTCTAAGCTTCCAAAGCTTTTGGAATTCCATGCATAACCTTACTGATGAGCCATGCTATTGGACAAATTTAATTTGAAACTAAGAGGAAAAAAATAGAGCCTGGTACAGTTATTTCTGGAAGTATGGGCTTACAGATGTAAACTAGAGGTGTGTGGGTTAAACTGGTGGTGCCTGGGAGTGCCAGTCATTGCTCATTGTAGAAATGCCCTAAGCCTGAGAAGTAACACTTTTTTTTTGTAAGTTGCATAGTTTTTTGGTAGAAATGAAGTCACAGTTTTGGAGCAGATTCACCGGTAGTGTTGTACAAGCTTTGAGTCTCTACAGGTATCCTTAGAACTTGAACTTCAGGGGAGAGGAATCGTCAACCACCTGTCCTAGCAATGTGGCTGTAACCACCTGTCCTAGCAATGTGGCTGTTTCTCCAGGGACTGATGAGCAGAGCGTGAACTGGGCCGACCAGGCAGCCCTTAGAATTTGGGTCTGTATGAACCTCAGAGCTAACCCCAAATTTCTAATGATGTAGTCAAATTCTAGACAATATTTGGGTCTATCTGGGCCTGTGAAAATAATGTCCTCTTAAAGAAACCAATGCCATTAAAGCTGAGATGCCAACTTAGAATCAGAATTGAGGTAAGCTCTGTAGGGATAAAGCCTCCAGTTCTTGAAAACAGTCTAATTTAGTATCTTACTTTACAATATTCTTATTAACTGGACAAAAAATTCTCAAAGATGAGTGAATAAACTGATTTTGTAATATTTTCATATGCTATTAAAATTTGAATTTTTAGTAGTTTACAGGATTTATGCGTAACCATTTTGTCAATTTAAAAAGCCATGTGACTACACACACACACACGTTTCTGATTGCACGAGTCATTATTTGAAAGTGCCCTTTGCCACACAGTTTTTACTTAGCTACCTTAAGATTAAATCTGCTAGTGGTTAAGAATCCGCCTGCCAATGCAGGGGACACAGGTTCAATCCCTGGTCTGGGAAGATCCCACATGCCATAGAGCAACTAAGCCCATGTGCCACAACTACTGAGCCTGCGCTCTAGAGCCTGCGAGCCACAACTACTGAGCCCACATGCCACAACTACTGAAGCCCACTCGCCTAGAGCCCATACTCTGCAACAAGAGAAGCCACCACAATGAGAAGCCTGCGCGCCGCAACGAAGAGTAGTCCCCACTTGCCGTGGCTAGAGAAAGCCTGTGCACAGCAACGAAGACCCAATGCAGCCAAAAATAAATAAATAAAAATAAATTAATTTTAAAAAAAAGTACTTTCCTTAAAAAAAAAAAAGATTAAATCTGCTAACAGCAAATATCTACACAAGTTTTCTCAATTTTAATAGATACCCTTGAAACCAGAAATACTTTTAAGGCTCCAAACCATGCATTTTTACAGTGTGTTCTTGGGCTTTGTGTTGCTGGAGGACATATTTTGGGGGGCAGTTCCACCACGGGGGCAGACAGGCTTGTCAATGAAGTCACTCTATTTCACATTTCTGAAAAGTCTCAGTTTCTTTGTAATATGTCAGGTGGAGAAAATGAGGCATAGGAAACTCATATCTGTTATTCGCTTTCATAGCATCCTCAGGTTTTCTTCATAACACTTACTGTAATTATAACTAAGGAGCTATGTTCATAAAGTGTTTAGTGCCTGTCTCCCGTTAGAGTATAAATTCTGTGAGTGTGGGGTCTGTGTCTGTGTCGTACATGCTATATTCCCATTGAGCCCAGTTCCTGAAACTTGAAATGCGGTCAGTAATTGATTAAATAAATGAATGAACAAAGGGAGGAAGTGACCTGTTCAAGGACACATAGAATCAACAGCTGAAGGGAAGAAGAGGGTTGGCTGTGAAAGGAACTTAGAGTAAAAGTCCCAAATTAGAGCTTTTCTCTCGAAATGGAAATAGGGTTATTTGAATAAAACTCCTTTGGGTCAAACATCATTTTGTTTTGTAAAATAATCGTTTAACTTACAATGTTAAAGGTAAGCTTATAAATAGAATTCAATAACTTGGGACTTTCCTGGTGGCGCAGTGGTTAAGAATCCACCTGCCAATGCAGGGGACACGGGTTCCAGCCCTGGTCCAGGATGATCCCACATGCTGTGGAGCAACTAAGCCCCTGCGCCACAGCTACTGAGCCTGCACTCTAGAGCCCGTGAGCCACAACTACTGAGGCCGTGTGCCACAACTACTGAAGACTGTGCGCCTATAGACAGTGCTGCGCAACAAGAGAAGCCACTGCAATGAGAAGCACACACACCGCAATGAAGAGTAGACCCTGCTTGCCTCAACTAGAGAAAGCCCGCGCACAGCAACGAAGATCCAACCCAGCCAAAAATAAATAAATAAATTAATTTAAAAAAAAAAGAATTTAATAACTTGATAAAATAGTTCTGTACTCAATGCCAGGCCTGGTTGGAGTGAGTATTGAGGACTAGAAAAGTTATTGTTATTCAGTAATAATATGATGTTACTTACCATATTATTAAACAAAAACTTGTATACCAATATTCATTAAGCATTATTCATTATAATGTTTCTCAAAGTGGAAACAATCCAAATGTGCATCAACTGATAATGGATAAATAAAATGTGATATATACACATCATGGAATATTCTTTAGCCATAAAAAGGACTGAAGTACTGATTCATGCTACAACATGGATGAACCTTGAGGACATTATGCTAAGTAAAAGAAACCAGCCCCAAAAGGCCACATGTTATATTATTTTACTCTTGGGAAATGTGCAAATTCATGGAAACGTGAACAAATTATTAGTTGCCTGGAGCTGGGGGAGAAGGCAAAATGGAGAGATTGCTTAATGGGTATGGGGTTTCTTTTTGATCTGCTGAAAATGTTCTGGAATTAGATAGTCATTGCACAACATTGTGAATGTACTAAAAGCCACTGAGTTGTACACTTTAAAATGGTTAAAATGGTGAATTTTATGTTATGTGAATTTTACCTCAATTGAAAAAAAACCAAATGATTAAAAAAAAAAAGCCATATTAACGTATCTATTTACTTTGCAATGGTATTTGGAGGAGGAATGGAAATGCAAATTGTTTTAAAAACATAGGTTTAAAGACTTTTTTTGGCTGGGAACTAATTTTCAATGTATGAAAAACATGGCCTTAATTGAAAAATAAGCTAGTCAATCTAGGCTCTTTTCTTCGTTCATTCATCATTATGATGGCAAATAGCAGTGTCTATTAAATAAATTGCAGTATCTAGCTTGGCCTCTCTGGGTTAAGACTGCAACTCAGCCACCTAACACATTAACTTTGGCAAGTTAGCTAGCCTCTCTGTATCTCACTTTCTTCATCTGAAAAATGAGTATAATAATAGTGCCTACCTTTGTACTCCTAATGAGATAGTGTATCAGTGTATTTCAATCCTTGGCTGCATGTTAAGGTGCTGACTTTTTTTTTTTTTAATGACGAGTTCCCAGGTGATTCTAATGGACAGCCAGGATAGAGAACCACAAATGTATAAAAGGCATTGCAGCAACATGCCTGGCACGTGGTAAGCAGTAAATAAATGGTAGTTTAATAATGTTGTTAAGAACTTATCAATTATATTATTTTATAAGATTCAAGTGTATCTGCTATAGCATAAAAAGTGATGTGGGAGGCCTGGGTAAAAGGATGTAGGAGGAAGAAATATATTTCCACAGAAATTTATATTTTATTTAACAAAGAGCATTATAACATCTACAGTCAACAGGTAGATTCTTGTATTTTAGTAGAAGCTCCTTGAATTTTGTTTTTGTTTCTTTTTTAATTTTATTGAAGTATAGTTGATTTACAATGTTGTGTTAATTTCTCCTGTACAACAAAGAGATTCATATATACATATACATAATATATATATTGTTTTTCATATTCATTTGAATTTTGTTTAATGGAATTTCCCTATACAGCTAATTCACCTAACGTATTTGAAATATCCCTTATTTATTAGCAAATTGTATGTTCTCAAAAATCATTCTCTTGCTTTGGTGTGCTTCATTGGTGTGAAAGTATCGTTTTTTAAATAATAAGGATAAAACTCTTAAACACAAAAATACAAAACTTCGATAATTATGTGCAGATAAAATACAGTGTTATGGACTGATGTTTGTGTCCCTCCAAAATTCATATGTTGAAATCCTAACCCCCAGTGTGATAGTATTAGGAGGTAGGGCCTTTGGGAGGTGATTAGGTCATGAGCGTGGAGCCTTCATGAATGGGATTAGCACCCTTATGAAAGGGACCCCACAGAGCTCTTCAGCCTTTCTGCCACAGGACACGGTTAGAAGCCAGCCATCTGCAGCCTGGAAGAGGGCCCTCCCCAGAACCCGACGATGCTCATACCCTGATTTCAGACTTCCGGCCTCAAGAACTGTGGGAGGGACAGTTTTGGGGGCATTAGCCCACTGTGGCCCCCTTTGCCTGGCAAAGCAATAAGGCTATTCTTTTCTACTTCCCCCCAGCCCCCGCAAAAAAAAAAAAAGAACTGTGGGAAACAAATTTTTGTTGTCTATAAGCCATCCAGTCTATGTTATATATATCACATCTTTTTTATCTATTATCTGTTGATGGACACTTAGGTGGCTTCCGTATCTTGCAATTGTAAATAATGCTGCTATGAATATTGGGGTGCATGTATCTTTTTGAATTAGTGTTTCTGGGTTTTTTTGGATATATACCCAGGAGTGGAATTGCGCGGTCATATGGTAGCTCTGTTTTTAGTTTTTTGAGACACCTTCATTCTGTTTTCCCCAGTGGTGGCACCAATTTACATTCCCACCAACAGTGTACAAGGGTTCCCTTTTCTCCAAATCCTCACCAACATGTGTTATTTGTATTCTTTTTAATGATAGCCATTCTGACAGGTGTGAGGTGACATATTGTGGTAACACATTATTATTTAAAGTAAATTACTCAAAAATTTGTTCTTTGTATAACAAGGTACTATATACATTTAAAATGATGTAGATAGATAGGTTATATATCTATGAATTTCACTTTAGGATAGTACAGAGTGTATTATAAAATATTTTTTTAATAGTAATCTTTTATTTATTTATTTATTTATTTTTAATATTTTTAATTTTTGGCTGTGTTGGGTCTTCGTTTCTGTGCGAGGGCTTCCTCTAGTTGCGGCAAGCGGGGGCCACTCTTCATCGCGGTGCGCGGACCTCTTCACTATCGCGGCCTCTCTTGTTGCGGAGCACAGGCTCCAGACGCGCAGGCTCAGTAGTTGTGGCTCACGGGCCTAGTTGCTCCGCGGCATGTGGGATCTTCCCAGACCAGGGCTCGAACCCGTGTCCCCTGCATTAGCAGGCAGATTCTCAACCACTGCGCCACCAGGGAAGCCCTAAAATATTTTTTATAAGAAGGATCTGGTATGGTTGAGGATCACCGATGATAAACGCATTCTGATGCTAATGTATATTGCAGTGAGGAGAAAGAGAGGAAAGATAATGTTTTACATTTGCCTAATAATAGTCAGGTACAGTGTTTTGTATGCAATCTCACTATGTATGCTATGTCATCCTTCTAAGATAGGTGATATTATTCTTCTCCCTTTCACAGATGAAGATACTGTGGCTTAAGGAGGTTTATTAACTTCATCATTCTCTCATCAGATATTTTAGTGTCCACTGTGTGCACTGTAGGTATTCGGAAGAGAGCTGGGAATGGAAAAGACACAATTTCTGCCCTTAAGGAGCTTATATTTTAGTGAAGAGAGAGAGAATAAAGAAAAGCAATAAATAAACAAGTCATGTTGTGACGGGTGTCGTGGAGAAACTTCGAAAGAAATGACTTGAGAAAACTTGCCCAAAGTCACATAACTAGTGAGTGGTGGGCGTTCCATCTGAACGTAGACATTGCTTTTTGGTTGTAGTAACCACTGAATGACTATTACTAGTATCACATTACAAGGTCATCACCTCTTCTAAGATTGTCTAGAAGGATGCCAAAATGTATGGACAAGAAGCCAAGGAGAAAGATCTGTTCAAAGCAGCTATTACTGGGTATTTTTTTCTTTTTGCATTCTGGTCAGATGAAGTGCCCACATGACACTGGTAATTACAACAGTTCCTGGTTCTGTACTGTGCAGTATTTTCGTTTTTAACATTCCTGATACTTATGAAAATGCATTTCTAAGTAAATAAGTTTAAATGCTTTTCTGATTTCTTAAGTGTGATTTTCAGAAACATCCTCAGTTTTATTCCCCTGTGGTAATGTATCTGTCATACCCAGTTTCTGATGTGTCTCCACTCTATGAGATGAGAAAAATGTGTACTGAAAACAGATGTGATACTCTTAAAAATGAAATAGCAGGGGCTTTGGGTCAGATATTTGGAAGGGTGATTATAGTCATTTTATGGATAAGTGGTAGAGAGGTAGGTAAGGCTTCTGTTAAAGAGAGATGACCTTTAAGCCAAAAGTCTAGACTGTGAGAATGTCTAGGAAAAGCCTTTTGAAATGAAAAAAACTTGGAAAGTTATGTTCTACCCTCAAGAAAAAGACCAATGTTAGAAAATCTAGTGATTGCTACTATGAGATAAAGATCAGAGAGAAAAGCACACAGGTTTTTTTTTTTTATGTATCTTAAAGCTTTGTTCAAGTTATATATTCCTTTAATAAACATAGTGATAAGCAGATCTTTTGTTTGGTTGTTTTAGTCATGATTTCAACTCTCCAAAAAAAAAAGAGAATGAAATATAAAGGAAAGTGCTGCTTTATTGGTCCTGGTTATTGGTACCAAGGAAATCATCCTCCTGGTCCTCATGGCCACACACCCAGCAGGACTTTTGATGCTGTGACTATTTTCCTAGATGAAAACAGCCTGCAAGGAGAAATAAAAAGTTTCAGGAGGACAAATCTTGTAAACTCCAACTTATTACATAATGAAAATTATCATATCTCCACTTACGTATCAAGCAGAGTTCATGTAAATGCTTAGATTAGTTGTGTTTTTTTGAAAACATGCCAAATACCTAGTCATCTTTTTCATTTATTCTTTAGCTTTTATATCATGTTCTTCAAGATACCCAAAGATAAATAGTATTCTAACCCTGTGTTTACTATTTAAAATGGCTACAGCAAATAAAAGATGATTTTACATATGTGTATTTCATAAAAAATTTCCTACTCTTATTCTTAACTATTCCTTTTATCTTTATAGATGCTCAATCTTTTGCCAAAAACCAATCTAACATTCCTACTTTGAGTATGTTGCTTTAAAGGCACACTTCTCCCTAATAGTAATTAGCAATCTTATAATGAACAGCACAGTTAATTTCTCAAGCAGCATAACTTGCATTGATTTCATAAATTTGAGGGTTAACTTTAATTGTTTCTGTAATAATTTTTTAGTATTCATCACCAAATCCACACTGGTCACCTCAGACTCTGGGGATTTAGTAGCTATCTTTTATATTCAGTTCATCTTTTGCAACTATATTGGCCAACTTGCAAATTTATCTGCAGTGTGCCTGGGTGGTTATGTAGAGAAAGCAGCTACTCTCTGGGGGCTAATGCCTCTTCTCCACCAATCAGAATGCAGTTCATGATTCATTAGGTTTGTTGGCTAGATTATTTACTTAATTCAATATAAATTATTTAATTCCTAAAGCTTTCCTGGTATTCAATATGAATGAAACAATTATTCCTGGACACAATCACCCAAATAACACCACACAGTTTTACCAAGCCCCAAGACAGTCATTAAATCCCTGCTATTCACTGCTTTACACAGGCTACTCATGCTGAGTTTTTGAGGATTATAACGTTACTGAAATTGTTTGCATCCAATAAGGGACTATATATTATTTCTATATTTAATGAGAACATCCCGATTACATAGCAATGTGATTATATACAATCATAAACTATTTCTCGGTAGCAATTTTGCCTTTGTTTTGATTGTGTCCTTTCTTTTGTCGTCTATTCTTGTCCATATGGAAAGGAACAACTCCATTGTTTCCTAATATAAGTCTGCTGCTTAGAAGCATTCCTCTAAGCCAATCATCTCTTGACATCATTTCTATCTGGTCAATGGCTGGTGGAAATAGCACCTAAGGTCGGTGTATTTTCTGTCTTGAATGTAATTTATATATATCCTCAAACATGGTGTCCCTTTCTTAGATTAAGCTCTCCGGAGACAGACCCTAAAGCAGAGAACTGTGTGCTTCCTGTAGGAAAGTGAGGGAGTCGTGATTGGTAAAGGATTTGCATTGCACCCGGGGCTGAGCCCATTCTAAGGGAACTCTGGAGCTGGGATGGTCCTTGTATCTCTGTATCAACCAGTTATTGGCTGTGGGCTGCTGCCTGGGAGAGGACATGATGCTGTGGCCGAAGGCCATCTCTAGCAAGCTACCAGCAGTCAGTATTCCCAGCAGCTGTGGGAACGAAGGGTCAGTCCTAAGGGAGGATCTTAGAGCACCATCTATCCATTACCCCCATTCTAAGGAAAATCTGGGTGAGAAGTATTGACAGAGACTGAGAAATGGAGGAACAGCATGACTTCTTTTATACACAGTCTTGGTTCTTTTCTCTTAAAATCTGTGAAAAATTGTTACTCTTTTTCCCCCATTTTCCTTTTCTCTCTCCTTTGTCTTAAACCAGTACAGGAAAGGAATAAGGTAGACCCCAGAGAATTTCAACCCTGGAGAATAGCAAGCAGTGTAGTAAAATTGCTATGAGACCTAGCTGGAACCGTCAGAGGTGGAGTTTCTGAGGCCTCTTTAGAGACCTGTGCATAAAAGGGCATTTGAGAAAGGGAAGAAGCTGCTTAAGTTTAGGAGGAAGAGTAGGTCACAAGTGACAATTTGGTTCTTTCCCTCGTTACTTCCTACTAGTAAGCACAATGTACTTGTGTACTCACACTGTCATTTCTCTAGCTAGCCACACTTAATGGCCTCCTCCAGTCTTAAAGAAGGTTCCTTATGACTCTCAGGTAGAGGCAAAAGAGTCTTTGTTAACAAAGTCTTCTCTCCACACTTTCCCCTCCCACCACCCACACACCTTTTACCTGTCCTGCTGCTTGCTTTTCCATGATCCTCTCTTTCATTCATTTAGTCATTAATTTACTCTTTCATTTATTGACTTCCTACTATGTGCCAGTTGCATTCTGGAGAGCCTGGGTCTCAACTGACTGCCTGGAATTTCAGGTGCTTGTTTTGCTTCCTTTCTGGTTCTTGTTTGTTCTCCTAACTTCTGAATCATAGCTGGTCCTGATCCAACACCTGTAGGTGTTAGATTTGGTTGGTCCTCTTGTTTCTTGTTATCAGAAACCACTGCTTGACAAACCTGATGTCTTCACCTCCATATCAGGCCTGTTAAGTGGTTTCTGAGAACTGCTCTGGCCTTTAAGTCATGATCCATATCTTCTGATCACAGGTTGTCTACTGGCACCTACAGTCCACTGCCAGCGAATCCACTGTGAATAAAGGTAAAAATACCCCTAAATAAGAGTAGCTATGGAAAGGCTGAACAGAGAAGCCAGATCATGGAGGCTGAGGACAACACTTAAGAATGTGGAATGTGGAAGGTTGAACAATAAAATTGGACTTATGAATGTGGATTGTGGAAAGTTGAACAATAAAATTGGACTCAGAGTTTGTCATTAATAACAAATTAATCATTTGACTTCGTATACATAATTATTTGCCTCTTTTTCATTTCATTTCTCTCCCAGGGACTGAACCTAATTAAACAATTGTTCTGCTTTTCATTTGGAAAACATTTTGACGTCTTTGATTTTGGTCCAATAGTTTTAGGTCAGTTTACTTATGGTTTAAAGTGGTTCACTTATTTGGTTTTTTTCTTTTCTTTTCTTTATTTTTTTGAAGATCTTTTTTATTTCCTTGCTCAAAAATGTTAAATTTTGTTTTATGACTTGGTTCAATGCAAGTTCCCTATTTCCAAGGGAAAGAGTCAACAGATAGCGTGTACTTGTTTTGAAGTTTAATACCTATTTAGACTTTTCAGTACATCAGTCTGCCTTGTTGCAACATGAAGGATAACAGTGTAACCACAATCCTCCTAAGTGTGTTGCATGCATTAGCTTCTTTAACCCTACAACAGCCATATGATGTAGGCACTGTTATTTCCAATTTAAAAATAAGGAAACAGAGGGATAGAGAATAACTTGCCCTCTATCACCAAGAGATCCAGCTCCAAAGCCGGTGCTCTTGTCCATCAAGTTATACACTTATACACCTGGTTAGAAATGCACTGCAAGATAATTGCAAAATCTAATTATAATGCCTATTTTGTATGCCTGCCTGCTATTCCCTCATGTTATAGGTAACTTCTTCCATAATCTGTTCTGTTTATTCAAGCCAGTAGGCCACAGCTTGTGAAAATTCCCTTGCTGTGCAACTTAAACGTGGGAACCTGCTTTTCTATCTCATTCTTTATTGACTTTCTATATATCTTCTGTTTTCACTTGAAGATACATCTGGAGTCCCTTGACTATCCCTGTTAATTTTTTCCCCTTGCCGTGTTTTGTTTTTCATTTTAATTTTGTAACAGTGTTATTTGAGTTAGTAAAGATAGAACTTTTATGAAAGACTCAATATCAAAATTAAGTTGCATTGCAAGGCATTATGGGTAAAATTGGAAGGAAGAGTATTTAAAAAATCCCCATTGAGGTTCTCTAACTGAGTCTATTTGAGGCTAATGCAGTCATCTCAACCTGATTTATGATTATATATTCTGACGTATGAAATGCTGTTTGTAAACAGTTTAATAAAAGGCTATTGCTCCAAATTCCAAATTAGCAGTGAGGGTGATTTCTATTAGAAAAGACATTTGTGGAGGATTTTGTTCTTGATACTTAATAAAGTGAGTTCTTTTTCTCAGTATAATACATGCTGTTGACTTGTGGCTCAGCTCTAGGGACCTGATGTTGTATTCAAAGAGTAAAAACATATCTCTGCTCATTGTTTATTTACTACATTTTGGGGTACATATGGCAAAGTTATTTTCCTTACAGTTCCCAGTTCAATTTTTTCTCCTGATTATGTGTTAAAAATATGTGCATAAAGTTCCCTGGTATCTCAGTTTAACAGTGTGAATCTCCAAGCCTCTTTTATTAAATGACATTTCTAGTATTTTAATGAGGGTTTGACATTTTCACATGTTACAATTTTGTTTTATTTTTATATTCATTGAAGTGACTTTCACGCTGCCTTTGTGTGCAGTCGATTTACAATTTCTAAAGGTACTTGGAGACACCTTTTCAGAAAGAAGAAGTACATCAGGAAATCATTCAGGATTCTCAGTGTTAGTATTCAGAGGAGTGTATTTTAAAAAGATGATTGCAAGGCTTTAAGTATAGGGGTTTTGTTCTGAGCAACATCTAATACTAGATTCTTTGGAAATGGCAAAGGCCAAACATGATTCAGACCAGGGCTTGTAAATTCAAACACCTGGAGGGCCCAGTGAGTGACATAAGTAAAAGAGGTGGGCCCAGTGAACTGTGGAGGGCTGTAACAAGTATGCCCCACCCAAAAAGGGCAGCCGCGAATTTGCCCTTTCTGATAGTTGCTATGAGGAAATTCCAGTGTCATCAGACTTTTTGGTATTCTAAGGGAATCTGGATGTTTCAGTGAAATATTCTAATTTGTAATTTTGGCTATTTCTGGCCTTGATTGTCCAGCACACAATTGGACACAGGTACTATGTTCACAGTGAATGACTAATGCTTCCAAAGATCCAAGAAGGAAAGGTATGATTGGAGATTGTCTTGCAAATGACTCAGAAAAGCAGGACCCCATTCCAGGACTCTTTCTTCAGTTGCCTTCTAAGGGCAGAGCACTGCGTGGCATCATTCTGAGGTGGCAAAAGTGACCAAGCTGCACCCTCACTTTTTAAAGAACCCACAGTCAAGCAGGAGGTCTAAGACACTACAAACATAAGTAAATGGAAGGTGAAGTCAGATAAATTCCAAAAGGATGTTCAAATGAAATTCAAAGGAAGGAGAAGTCACATCCGATTGGTAAGACCAGGGATGAGTTCACGGCTATTGAGATGAGCCTTGACAATGAATATAGGATTGTGGTGAATGCGGGCAGAATGACATTCCGGGGGGGTGGGGGAGGAAACAGAGAGCAGAAGTGTGGAGGTGGGAACACAGGAGCATAAGGATGTTCAGAGAGCAGAAACTAGACCAGTTGAAAGGCAGAAGCATCATCAGTGAGAAGGCAGGCAAGGGAGGCTGAGTGTATGTTATGGAGGACTAGACAGAGGAGGTCATACAGTGATTTTAGTTGACCAAGAAAAGCTGTCAATGCTTTTTGACTTGGAGAGTACTTTGCCTACTATTTTCTAGGGGTGAGAGAGAGGGCTGGGGGTTAAAACTTCAACATGTAAATTTGACGGGGGGTGCATTCAGTCCATAACAAATGAGCATATGAAGAATGTAAGAGTTTGCTCCTTTTTCTAAAGCTATTGAGGTAAAACCATTGGAGTTTTTAATGGTTTTAATGTACCTAAGATTAAAGTGAATTTAACTGTGAGATGGGAACATTGTGATGAAATGCTAATACACTCTGTGGCACCCTGTGTCACGAGGTAGAGAAAACAAGGTACTTTGTGCTTCCTTCTATAATAAAACTTACCAAGTCACTAAGTAAGTCACAAGTCTGCTCCCAGTTTCTAGCACAGGATGTGGTTCATAAGTCGGTGCTCAGAAAATACTGGTAGAATTAATGGAGGATGGTACTAGATTGG
The DNA here is from genome assembly GCF_965194825.1 of Balaenoptera physalus. Taxonomy (NCBI): domain Eukaryota; kingdom Metazoa; phylum Chordata; class Mammalia; order Artiodactyla; family Balaenopteridae; genus Balaenoptera; species Balaenoptera physalus. Next base: position 128,729,655 of record NC_138890.1, read on the forward strand.
TTAATGCTCCATAAAAAAAAATCCTGAAGCCTGGTCAGCCCTCTCATCAACCCCCACTTTCCCACCACCACACACACCTAGTGGCTTTGGACTTTGAGAGCAAAAATTAAGAGATTATATGGAGGGATGAAAGATACAGAAGAGAGTTCTCCATAATAATTTAAACTTAGAGTGGATTTACATCTTACTGGAGGTTAGGTTATGAAGGCAGAGTGCAAAGAAACAGCATCATATAGTGCAAATTACCCTTGAACATTCTTTAGGAAGTTACTGCATTGGAGATATATAAAACACTCTGCTTTTTCTTTCAGCATTTGAACAGCCCACTGCTTTCTTCTGTTCAGCATCGGTTGAAGTTGGCTTGAATTGAAGGGTTATGTTATATGAAAAAGATACTTTTAAATGCTAGAATTAACTCCATGTGGTGATATGCTGTCAGTATGAAAAGCACCCCAGGACAGAGACTGCCTGAAGTGTAGCAGTTTTCTACCTCCTTTCTCAGTTCTACATTAGGATATATGACCATTGAATAGAATGGTGGAGGGAAGTCTCATTCTCCTTCTCTCCCTCCCTCCCTCAAATCTTCTTGATGGCCCAGCATGTGTGGTTGATTTCCCTCAAGTTAAAATGCACATATGATGAAATTTCTTTATACCCCGAGTTGGGGAGGTGAATTGTATCTGGCCAAAGCACAGGAACTTTGCTGCTTGCATGGATTAGAATAAGGATTGCACATCACTAGGGAGATGCTTGTGGGAATGTAGTAAGGAAGTGTGAGCCAGGCAGGTGTGGATTAATACCCTGCCATGGCCATTCTGGTCAGAGCAGTGTCAGGATGGGGATGATTGGTGTTCAGTTGTGGGAAAAGTGGAATTATGTCTACCTATTTTGATTTCAGGGGTTTTCAAGAGACACTGGGTATCACCATGTACTAAAGTGGGGCATGCACTTGGCATAGTGGAAGGAACCTACTCTTGGGAGAACGAAAAACGAGGGTGGAGTTGTAGCCTCACCCCTTCTCCCTTCCCCCTCACCAATGTTTGTTTATTTCAGCTTTATTGAGGAATAATTGACAAATAAAAATTGTATATACTTAAGGTGTACAACATGATGTTTTGATCTACATATACATTCTGAAATGATTACCACAATCAAGCTAATTATCCATCACCTCACAGAGTTTGCTTTTTTTGGTATGTGATGAGATCACTTGAGATCTACTCTCGCAGCAAATTTCAAGTATACAGTACAATATTATTAACTATAGTCACTATTCTGTACATTGGATCTCCAGAATTTATTCATCTTACATAACTGAAACTTTGTACCTTTTGACTAATATCCCCCAACTTCCAGCCCCTGGCAACCACCATTCTACTCTCTGTTTCTATGAGTTCAACTTTTTTAGATTCTGCATGTAAGTGAGATCATGCAATATTTGTCTTTCTGTGTCTGGCTTATTTCACTTAGCTAATTTGCTCCAGGTTCCTCTATATTGTAGCAAATGGCAGAATTCCCTTCTTTTTAAAGGCTAAATAATATTCCACTGTATATGTATATACCACATTTTCTTTGTTCATTCATTCGTCACCAAACACTTAGGTTGTTTCCATATCTTGCTAGCCTCACGTCTTTGTGATTGTGAGATCTTTGGCAAAGTATGTGACCAACTATATGTGGACAATAATACGTGATAGGGATAGCGTGAGGATTAAATGAGAAGATGTATGTAAAGCATTTAGCTCAGGGCCTGGGACATACTAACCAATGAAGATACAGTAGTTTTCTAGCTACCTCCTAACCATGTGAGCAAACCCATTTGTGAGGGAGGGGTGGGAATGCGAATATGATAAGCAAAAAGAAAAAACAAATAGAAAGCCACCATGGCTACTTCCATACAATCAGACATAACTAATGGACTAGCTAAGAGAAGGTAATTGGTGTGGAGAGCCCTGAACTGTGGATCAAGAGACCTGACTTCTAGTTCTGGGTGAACCTTGGCCAAATACCCTCTCCTCTCTGTTCCCTTAACAGTAAAATGAGGGACTTGGAAGATTCCTTCCAACTCCAAGATAATAACGCTTTATGTCATTTCTCTCCTCAAAAACTTTCAGTGATTCTCCAGTGCCTTCCAAATTAAACCATTTCTTTGGCTGGTCTTACAATTTTACCACCAAATAGCTCCAGGCTCCCTTTGCAGTATTTTCTCCTACTCTCACCTTGGACAACCAACACTACAGCAAATTGTCTCTTTTTTGTCTGTCCTCTGCATTTCACCTCTTTTCCTTTGTTCATCTCTGCTCCTTTTCATCTGTGAATATTCTCATCCTTTACCGCATGCCATGTGATACCATTTCCATGAAGCTCTTCTGTAGTTCCCCAAGATGTTTGTGCTGTATTCTGTGGGGTCCCAATCAGCACTGTCTTTAGGTGCCAGTTGGCAGTGGGGGAGCAATAGTGCAATGAGGGGCAGGAGGTTTCCTGTCACCTTGTAACCACATATCTGACCATTTCTGGTAGTTCTGCTATTACAGGGGCCTATGTGGTGTCATATCTGCAGGAAAATGTGTGGACTTGGCTGGTAACTGAGAGAAAGACCCTTTAAACGATGCTTTTACAGAGCCCTGAAAGAAAAGAGCTGCTTTTCACAGTCAGATTCTGGAAATAGTGAGGCGTAGATGACATTTCTTTTAAGCTGTATGCAAAGTTTCCCCCAGAGGAAAGAGATTAAAAGACAACATTAATTATTCTCAAGACTGTGAGTCCTGCTTTTCCCTAATTACTTTAATTTGCCACCTGCCTATTCTGACTGGTGACAATACACTGGTAGGAGTCCAGACCTGCAGAGAGAAAAATATTTCCTTCTGGAAGGACCTGCTGGGCCTCTCCAGCATGTCGAACATGCAAGAAGGCAGAGCAAGAACTCAACAACTCCAGTGAGGGAGTCTGGTCTAACACCCTCAACCACCACTTCTCCCCACGGGAAGAATTCTCACAAGTAGTATATCCTACCATGTACCTTAGTGGTTTATAGCATGGACCCTGGAGCCAGCCACACTTTCTGGGTTCAAATCCCAGTCCTTACCCTCCTGCCTGGCTAACTTTGTGACCTTGAACAAGTCACCCAGCCTTTTAGTGCACAGGGCTTTGGCTAGATTTGAAGACTGTTCGATCAGGCCCACGTCTGCTCCCCTCCCTTCTCCCTGAGCTCCCTGCGGGATGTTGTCAGCACAGCCTGACATGGCCACAGCTAGACCAGTCCTAGAAGTATCTGTTCCAGAGGCTTCCAAAGGCTCTTCTAACTTTCCCTCAAGATTTCCAACAGCCTTCGCACCAGACCCACTTCTTAGATGACCTCAAGGAATTTTCCTATCTTATGCTCTGTGGCCTCACAGTTTCTTTGGGTGAGGATGGGTAAAATGGGTCAGATTAACAACTTACCAGTGAAGCATGAGGCAGCTACAATATGCAGCCTCCCTTCTGCTCTCCAGTAGTACATATTGTGTAAACTTGCTCTTCATCCATTCAGCTAGTTTTTATTAAGCATCTTTATGAATACAATGGGCTAGTCAGATTAACAGATGTCTGCTGAAATATGAGGCAGTGCAAATGAAACCTCTCTAAAACAGACATAGTACAGAATTCCCTCAACTAGGATTTACTAAGCATGAGACAAACCTGCTTTTTGCCCTTATCCTGCTTATGGCCTAGTGGAGCCTCAATTACAATATAATACGATGAGCTTTAAAATGGGAGAAATAAGGGGAGAATTTAGAAAGGGCAGCTAATTGAGAATTAGGGCTCTTGGAAGAAGTAATCTCTAAAGACTTTAAAAATGAATAGGAGCTTACCATCCAAAGTGTAGGGTATTGGGAATGCTCCAGGCAGAAGGACAGCTCCCTGAGGTCTGGGTGGAAGAGAGAGCACAGCCCTGCTTGGGGACCTAAAAAATGTCTTTGGGGTAGAGGAGTAGACCTGTGGAGGAGTTTGAACTTGTACTTGAGGTTATGAGTGAGAGAATACACAGTGGTATTTGGATTTTAGAAAGATTGCTGTGGTCATAGCAGAAGAATGGGTGGAGGAGACCCAGCGTGGAGGCAGCTGTTCAACCTGTACCCATCAAGGCTGTACTGGGGTGAGTGAAACGAGACAGCTCAGGGTCCCTGTCAGGAGACTGAGTTCTAATGGTAGTGTTATAAGCAACTGACTGTGACTTTGCACAGTAATTTTGCTCTCTCTGGCCTTCAGTTTTCTCTTCTGTAAGATGATTATTTCTAAGGTCATAGAAATGTATTTCTGTATCATTTTTTAAGACCTACTATTTTTTAAAAATTTTATTTAAGTATAGCTGATTTATAATGTATTAATTTCTGCTCCACAGCAAAGTGATTCAGTTATACATATATTATATATATATATATATATATATATATATATATATATATATATATATATATATACACATTCTTTTTCATATTCCTTTCCATTATGGTTTATCACAAGATACTGAATATAGTTCCCTGTGCTACACAGTAGGATCTTCTTGTTTATCCATTCTATATATAATAGTTTGCATCTGCTAATCCCAAACTCCCAATCCACTCCTCCCCCACACCCCCTTCCCCTTGGCAACCACAAGAGACCAACTATTAATATGAACTTCTTCTTCTTGATATTTAAATTTTTCTTTTATTCCCCCCCCGCCCCCCGCAATTTCTGTATTAGTTTTCTAGGGCTGCTGTAACAAATACCACCAACTGGGTGGCTCACACAACAGAAATTTATTTTCTCACAGTTCTGGAGGCTGGAAGTCTGACCAAGGTGTTGGCAGGTTTGACTTCTAGTGAGGCCTCTCTCCTTGGCTTGCAGATGGCTGCCTTCTCACTGTGTCTTCACATAGTCTTTCCTCTGTGTGCACACATTTCTGGAACGTCTTTGTGTGTCCAAATTTCCTCTTCTTATAAGGACACCAGTCAGATTGGAGTAAGGCCTCTCTAATGGCCTCACTTTAATTTAATTAACTCTTTAAGGGCCCTCTTTCCAAGTACAGTCACATTCTGAGGTACTAGGGGTTTGGGCTTCAACATATGAATTTTGAGGGAGACACAATATCATAACTCTTTCTCTTTTTAAATCTATTTGATATTAAATTTGGTAGAAGTAGAAATATCTGGACTTGTTTGGAGGCACAACCTTCCCTAAGTTCTGGTTCTCTTTTCTATGTCCTTTTCACCTGTGAATGATCCTCATATGACTTATTGATAGTGATGTTATAGGCCATCCATTTGTGGGAAAAACTAGAGCTAGCTTTTCTTCTTTTGTATACTAGCCAAATTTTTTTTTCCTATAGTATAGCTGAATTCTGTCCTCTGCAATAGTAAGCCTTGTTCCTTCCTTTGTTTGGTTCTCGTCTTTATGCCCCAATGAGAGTCTCACTTTTTGGCTAGGCCTTGTTTTCTTTCACACGCCATGGCTGCCCAGAATAACTTCCAAATGAATTTATATCCTATTCCTCCTAACCTCTTTCAGAATCATCGCAAAAACCCACCAGTCTCCAAAAGCTTATTGCATTAATGGTCTCTCAATGTTTCCTGTCATCAGCCAAATGGGACTTGCTCACACATTTCTGTCATAGTCTCTTTAAGGCCAGGATTTCATTCTGTTTCCTTGCTTTTGTCCACTGTGTTTTAGCAGCTCAAAAGGGCATGCATCCCTGGCACCCCATGAATAAATGAAATCGCACACCGTAATAATGACAATAGGGCATGCACTCCTCCACCTGCCTACAGAGCGAACTGCTCTTTTGACTGTTTTGCAAAATCATAACGACTCACTGGAGGTTTCTTCCCACCTACCTGATTCCAAGCCCAGTGAATTATAAACATATTTTATTTAACAAATTCACTTTTATTACTACAGTCAGCTCCTATCACAATAGTTAAGGTTCTGTTTGCAGGTTCATATCTTGGCTGTAAAATTTTGCTTCAGGCAGATACTTTGGTCTAATGACTCTTGGTACAAAATGCCATTATTAGAATCTTTTTCTTTTAACATCAAAGAAAGTACAAAAATGCTTTGACTTAAAAAAAAAAAACAACTTTTCGAACTCTGTTATTCTGCCTGGTGCCTTTCCAAGATGCTCTTCGGACTACCTTCCCTCAAACATGGATTCTAACACGAGTGCTCGAAGCCTGAAACTGACTCTGGCGCTTACAAATGCATTTTAAGTTTGCTTCTGGTGGACAAATCTTTTATATTATTATTATTTTGAGTTTGCTTCTGGTGGACAAGTCTTTAGAAAAAATAAATTAAATGATTGCCTATTTTGACTAAATATGACTTATTCTTAAATGCTCACAATGGGACCTATCTTCTGCAAAAACAGGAGCCCTTGTCACTTAGAAGTTCTTGTAACACTTACAAAAGGACTTGGGAGGCATGTTCAATAATGGTTTCTTTTCAATGCCAGTTATTTAGTTAAAAGGGAGAATAACTGTAAAAGGATTAAAAGATTTATTTTCTTTTGAAACCTATGGTTTCTTTAAAGTTCAGGGATAAACGTGCAATTGCCTGTGCCTTATCTGCATCCTTCTAAACAACTGATGAACCTGTTCCAGAAGAAATTCAATTTCCCCCTGAAGGAGTGTAAGTGAAGAGAGGCCCACTCAAATTCAGAGACAGATTGTCTTGACAAGCTCTCCAACAGGGAATGAAGCCAGATGGGGATTGAAATAGCTTAGGGGCCACCAGTCCGTGCCCAGTGAATTGTGTTAGCTGTGCTCAGGATACAAGGAGGAGAGAAATTGTGACTAAGGGAGAGGTGCCCTTAAAAGACTCAGGGTCCTACATCATTGTAATGATGTCATTGCATGAATAATCCCAGAACTCAAATAAAAGAATTTAATATCTGGTATTCTCTTTCCAGCTGACTGGGGGAGAGTGGAGATGAGGTCAGTTACTTTTTTGTTGCCAATTAATATTGTATTTCTATACTTTGGGTTAAAAAAATTATGGAAGTAGAAGAGTACTGAATTGTTGGCAAAAACACCAAAGGTTAAACACACCAGTGGTTGCAAGTTTTCACCAATACATTTTTCTTTCAGTGACCCTACAGAATTCAGGTGTGGGGCAATGCCCGTTTGAACAAACTGTTCAGATGATTCTGTTGCCTTCAGGTTTGAGAATACCTGGCTCAGGGAATTGTGTCAGTTCCCACCTCTCACCTGGTGCTTTGACTCTCATTTCATTCTGGTCTCTGTTGCCTTTCCCTGGTGACTTGTTACCCTGAGTTTTTCTTGGTGTCCAGACCCTTTGGACTGATGTCACCTTTAGGTGGTCAACCTACAAAGAAGTCTGTAAGACTGTTCTTTTCAGACCCACATGTGAAAATATATAGGAACATCTCTCTGATGCCTGGCCCATGTGTCAGCCTGGCCCTCAAAACTCAGGTCCTCCCCCATTTTAGCAAGACCACCATCCACATCTCCAAGACTTATAAAGTCAGCATCAGCAGCTATAAAAGCAGGTTGATTTGTAATAGATAAAAGGTAACATGGGATCAAAGAGACCAGATTCAAATCCTGGCTTTACCATTTACTAAGTATGTGAACTCATGAAGCAACTAGTAGATAACAATATTTACCTCCAGATATTATTGTAAGAGGAAATGAAACAATCTATCAGAGCCATGGCATATTTTTATATTGTAAAATGGATAAAAGTGGGTTGAGATATTGTCCCCTCAGCCCTCAGGGTTCATGACTAGAGCAGCTGGTGCTTGAAACCAGTCATTGCAGCCAAGCAGCCTCATCCATTTATACCAATGTGCTATAAAAATATTGCCAATTTCTATGTAGCCCCTGATGTGAAAATGATGAGAACCACGATTCTACATAAGCAACTGTACAGCTTGTGGTGCCCAGTAGGGCCTCAGTAAATGGTGGTAGTAATTGTGTCTCCCTATTGATTAGGGCCACCTTGAGGAATAGTGACAAGTAACGCAGTGCCTGCTTTGAAGACCTTAGTGGTCTCTAAGGAAAACCCAGAAGCCAGATTTAAATCTGCCAGAGAAAAGAAGGAACCCAGAGGGCCTCATGACGTCAGCTATGCCACAAACTTGGGGTCAGTGTCAAAGGCTGTACTCATTACCATGCTATTGCTACCCACAGCTGTGGTTACCTTCCCCTCGGCTTGGTGGCTCTTCAGGAAGCAAGAGTTTCCAAAGCAAAGAGTTCTCTTTTCCTTTGCTCTGCTGTATGAGAGCCTAATGAGCATCCTGGCCTATCCCAGTATTTCTAGTATTGCTTGTAGATGCTCAACCTCTTATGGTCAAAGCTAGCTCTGTTCAGTAGAAACATACATAATACTTGTATGTTTTATAACTTTTAATTCCTTAATATTAATTAAGTGATATTTCTGGAATGAGTGAAGACAAGGCACATGATCATGAGGAAGACCAGAACTTGCTTTTGAGAACTGATTTTCTTTAACATGAAGTAGAAAAATCTCCTCTCAAGTAAGGTGATGACTGGGAGAGCATATATTTATAATGTTAATTTTTTATTTACATTCACAATTTAAATAAGTAGGATCTTCGATATGATGCTAAGAGGGGAAAACCTCAGAGCTCCTTTGGAATGTGCATGGAGCTTGGGAGATGGGAAATAAATCATGCTAGGAATAAGGTAGTTTGTTTTCATTTTGGAGATGGAAAAATTGAGCTTCAGTGTTTTAAGTAAATAGTTTAAGATCATGTAGCTAGTTAAGAGCAAAGCTGTTACTTAAGCCTGGTGCTGTCTAACCCGGTTCTACCTAACTCTAATGCGTGCCTTCAGTCTTCTCCGCTGCCTTCTTAGAGATTGAAGTGGAAAGTAGAATGGACAGGGAGGAGTCTAACTGCGAGCAGGCATTCAAGTTGGAGGGAGCAACTTAGTTAAAGGCTCAGGTAATGCGTAGGCAAAGTATTGGGGAATAGAATGTAGTTGCATCCCTGGGGTGGAAGGGCTGGGCCAGGTCATGTAGGAAACAGAGGTATTTAGGGAGGGGTGCATGTCTCAGTTAAGCTGCTGAAGCCTGCAATTAGGGGTTTTATTAAATTATAAAAGACTTTTAAAATAGTATGGTAATCTCTTAAACATATTATGTTTCAGGTGTTAGCTTCAATCACTTTTTAAATTCTCGTATGTTGAATATTAAATAAATGGAAGATATAAATATTGGCTTTATTTCATTTTGTTACTTCATCTCATGTATGTAATGGCATAAATTAGATATCAAAGATCACTTACCTAGGCAAGGAAAGGGAGACAGATAGAAGAGAAATAACTTGGGGGATGCCCCCACTAACTATTTCCAATTTATCTGAATTAGATAAGTGGATAATAAAAATATACACAATAATGCGAGTGAATAATAACTAATACATGTGGCATACCCAGAGAATATTCTGTAGTAGTATTCCCATCATGATCTGAGCTGAAATGAGAGCTCAAGTAACTGTCTTAGGCGCAGCAGGGCTGGGCCTGACTGGTGGACTAGAACAAATGAATTACTGGGCCACCTGAGACAGGTAAGGGATTAGCCCTGAGCTCGTGGATCTGTCATGACACAAATACGGCACCCAGTAGTTTACTCTCATCACACTTACTCTTGGTTTGAGATTCATAGAGTCGAGGCAAGATGCCATCTGAGACCTTCCAAAGGCAGTGAACATGAAATCAGAGCAAAACCTTTTCCATCACTGACTCACCAAAATGACCATCAGTTCTCCTGAAGGCTGATTTTTCTCCTGAGCAAGCCTCAAATGGAATTTCCCAGTGTTGTTTTCACACTTCTAATTTAAATTGTAACACTTTTCCACTTATCTACCCTGCATGTTCCAGCAGAGGGTAGCATCATGGTTGTCTGGGGACAGTGGTATTAAAATGTCATTTAGAAAAGGAGCACTGGTTTCAGGAGTAAAATAAACAAGAAGCCCCAGAAAGTAAACAAGGGAAAGACCATGAAGCTGAACAGGAACACGGTCTAGTAGGCAGTCCCAGACTTGGGCTCTTTCTGAGCTCTGCAGGATTACTTGTGAGCTTCTCACTGGTGTTTCCCTGATTGGGCTCCTCTGATGGAACATTGTTGTGGCTCCAAGGTGAAAATGCTGTGAAGAGCCCAACTGTTAAAGACACTCAAATAGTAGCTGCTATTGATGCCCTGCTCATAGTGCTTTGGCCTTCACTGTTCCCTTACATGACCATGGTTTTCTATCAGCAGCTCCTGCAACTCTCTGCCAAGAGCATTGTCAGGATGGGAGCATGCTCAGTTCATCCAGAGCAGGCCAGAAGGTAACGCCCTGGAAGCAGCCCTTGCCAATGACAGGGGAGATTTCATAGGTAAGTACTCCAATCTCCTTACCCTCTGATAGGACAACTCTGAGGCGGGTTCTCTAGTCTCGCAGAGCTCCCCAGTGGGGCTGAGCCCTGTTGCTCACAATGACAATCTGCTCACGGACACACCTGCCTTGGCTTTCTTCCCTTTCCCGTCTCATTTCCACCCTTACTGGTGCTTCCTGGATCACCTCAGGTGAATCACTTGCACCTAAATCCTTGTCTCAGAGTGTGATTCTGGGAGAATCTAACCTAAAACACTAGGTTAGTTGGGAGACAGGAAATATTAAAGAACAAAACTCCAACTTATTAACTCACAGCATTTTAGAGATGGAAGTTTTAGAGTTTTCTGGCTTAGGAAGAAAAGTGATTCATCAAAGGCCATGTATTTTTCTCAGGTCCCTGACTTTGGCTAATACTACCACCATTGTTTTAGTTACTCTGGCCAGAAACCCGGAATATGAATCTTGAGCACGTTGACAAAATTCCTGACAGTGGACTAGAGTCATCCCTGTGGCAGGGTCCTCAAGAAACTGACTCTCATTTCCTACAACCTAGACCTGAGGTCCACATGAGTTTTCAGCTTTTCCTTAGGTTCTCTGAGCTACCCATATCCTTTCATTATTGTGTTTGTTTGTTTTTGTTTGCTTTTTTGTCTTTTGCCAGCCAGAGTCAACTTCTGTGGCTTACAAAGATCCGATACATCCTCCTCTTCATACCATGAGTCCAATTACCAAGTCTTTTTGATTCTTTCTTCAAAATGCCTTGGATCTGTTTATTCCTCACCATATCCTAATGCAGATGTTGGCTTTTGTCTTAGTGCATGCTTTTCTTGAGCCTCCTGCCATCATCCCAGACTCACCCCTCAAATCCACGGGAGCCAACAGTCCTGAACCAGGTCTTGGCTCCCACACTCCTGCACCCCTGGGTTTGTTTTAAATCTCTTAGAGGTCTTGGCAAGGCTAGATCTGGTCCCCACTTCTCTTGTTTCCAAAATAAGGAGTTTCACCTAAATTATTGATTCCCGATCAGAGGCCATTTATTATATTTCAAAAACATAAGCTGTATTACTCTTAGGGGAACATAGGCTTACTAAAGCATGCAGTTGATTTATTTTGATATTTATTTTTGATTATATCACCTTGATGCAAATAAACTGGTCAGCTCATGTTTATCAGAAGCCCTAACAGACAACTCCGTGTTACTGGCAAGTGAAAATGGGGAAATAAGTGAATTTTACTAAATGAATACACATTGTTTCAAATCATGGGCTCCATGTTGGCTGAGAGTGGGGGGCTGAGAGGGCAGGTAAGGAGTGAGTGGATGTGTCAAGGAACTGGCTAAAATAGGGAACTTGGGGCTTGGAAGTCCAGAAATTCCTTGATACTAGGCCTGTAAGGTCCTTTTCAGCTGTGTGACTCCTCATTATTCAAATTTTTATGACCTTATATAACTTCCAGGTTGGTCACACAAAAAGTTTCTCTGACCTTCATTGTCCTCCGCTGTTCTGTTGGTCCAGCCTTAGGGTAACCTGCATCTTTAACTTTCCCGCAGTCACCTGTCCTATGTTCATCATGCTCACTCCTGCTTCAGTTGGAATGTCATCCCCACTGTTCTTTGCCCTGAAAAGTCTGTCCATCTTTTAAGACCCAAATCAAGTCCAACTTCTTCTTGGAGGTCTTCCGTGGCTGCTCCGGCCCTCTTTGAGCTTCTCTGTTGGGACCCTGCAACCTATGAGTATCCATGCCACACAGTTTAACACTGAATTTCGCCCTGTTTTGCTTGATTTCCTTCATCACACGCATATTGATCTTGTATCCTCAATTAGATGTTAAGCTTTTGAGGGCAGGGATCCTGCCTTATTCTTCCAGATCTTCCATAGCACGCGTTATTGAAAGATGATCTATAAATTGGTGGAATGTCAGGATCAGGGATGTGTAAGGCTTGATGAAGTCACACAGAGTTAGTGGCAGTGCTGAGACTGGGAGGTAGGTTTTCTGACTTTGTACAGTTTTCCTTCTGCTGTACCTCAGTATTCTTTGTAACTTACGGCTGGTTAAACAGTTTTAGGTCACCCTCTGGATATCACAAACGATCAGAATCTGGAATATATCCATAGTCTAATAGTTCCAAGCAGTGTCTGTAGCATAACATACATGCAAGTTATATAAGTGCAGACAATAGGTAAGCAGAATTCTCAAGGAGCTGTTAAATGGGAGAACCCTAAACAGGGTGGGAGAAGAAATGCCTTAAGGATGCCTGAGGACAGGACCCCATGCAGAACAGAACAGATGTGAGCTCCTGAGACATCCGAGGAGCAGGCAGCCACAGCTGCCTGACTTGACTGCAGCGTTCATAAACGACGAGTAGCTCAATAAGGCAGGCAGGCTGGTTAGTGAGCAAAGAGGTATGGTGCCTGATGTCATGCCCTTCAAGTTGTGGGATAGTTGAGATGTTATGTGCATAGTCTGGCTAAAGAATTATTGGTTACATGTTGGCTTTCCAACTTCTCTCAAGTGACCACTTCAAATGAGAGACATTGATCTACACATTTTGTTTTGTATTGCTACCAATGAGTGCAGTGGTCCACCCTAGTGGCTGTAGGTAAGGGTGTTGCTGAGGCAAGCTTTCTATCTGTAGCTTTAACTGGGGGAACCAACTCTCTTTTGCGAGGAGGGGTAGCCAGGAGACCTTCTTCTCTCCTTGTTATTGGGTGAAGCCTTGTTAAAGCTCCTGAAGATCTGGGCCAGAAGAACTGTGCTGAAGAGGGAGAAGCCATTGTGTGGGGCTGACTAATATATAGTCTTTTAGAGAGTAAAGTAATGCCCAAGGTCCTTGTCAATAGGATTTGGGAAGAGATTTGAGCTCTGCTGAGTCCCCTGTTGATCTCTAAGAGATAACTGAGCTTCAGGGGCCAGGGTCACCTCTACACAACGACTCTGCACAATAATAAAATTAGCTACCACTTAGTGAGTGCCTGCCATGTGCCAACTTGCTAGGTATACTTTATCTAATTTACCTTATTCAATCTTTACAAAATCCTGCAGAGGGTGCATTAGTGCTCCCATTTTATAGACGCAGAAACTGAGAGTCAGTAACTTGCTCAAGACTATACATTGGCTGGGACTCAAACACAGGTTACCAAAATCAGTAGCTGTACCAGAACTTTACTATAAAAGTTGCCCCCCAGGACAATTTCAAGGTAATTTCTCTGTATATAAATCTATTGAATTAAACAAACAAATTTTGAAGCAAAAATAACACAGAATTAGTGGGGGGAAAAAAAAGACCAATTGTAACCTAGCTGAATACAAACTCTTCTCACTGCCCAGCAAAATTTCGTGAGAAAAGGCCTGGGGCTGGGCGTGCTGGAAGCTGGTAAGTGCTATGGAGAAAACTAAAGCAGAGCAGGAGGATAGACAATGTCAGGGTTGCGGTGGGATGATGGCAGTTTTACAGAGGTGGTCCAGGAAAGGCTCCAGGAGAGGATGACATTAAAACAAGACCCTTTGGAAGGAGGTGAGGGCAATAACCATGTTGATATCTGGGAAGAGTGCTCCAGTCAGGGGAACAGCAAGAGCAAAGGCTCTGAGGCAGGAGTGTGCCAGGCATATTCCAGGAATAGCAAAGAAGACAGAAGCTAGAATGCAGCCATCCAAGTGGAGAGTAGTAGGAGGTAAGGTCAAGAGGTAATGGAGGATCACATTGTGTTAGGCTTTGTGGTTTTTGCAAAGAACATACATCCTTCTCTTTTCTCTGGAAAATATAAGGTAAGTCTTCTGGGCATCTGGAATTTGCTTGGTCCTCCTTCCCCTGGTGTGTCAAGATGTCGTGAAGTACACTGAGGAAACTACTGACCTTGGCCACACCTGGCCAAGTAAGCAGGTTTTTGTTGTTGTTGTTGTTAGAGTCTAAGACTGGGTCTCCCAGAAACAGACCCTGACTCCAATATTTGAGTACAGGTAATTTACTGGAGAGGTGAAGGAGGAACCAATAGGAGAGTGGGGAAGGAAAGTGGGAAGGGAAAGCAGCCAGTGAAAGGTACATTACCAAACCAGTTACCATCCAGGGAAGCAGAAACTTAACCCTGGGAGCCAGTGTAGAACATCTGCCTCGGAGTTATCCCACCCAATGAGTGAGGAAGTTGGGGTATTTATACACCAATCCTTGCCAGTCAGTGGTTAACACTGCTTCTGAGGGTCCTTAATACCCCAGCATTTCCAGTCTGCTACATCAGTGGACAACGTGGCTCAGTGCCATTGTGCCAGGGAAACCCTCAGGCAAAGAGACGCCAGTCCTGGTAGCTGAAAGTCAGTTTCATGCCCTAAATTGGTAAGGGTGGGACTATGGACAAGCAAGCACCAACAGAGTTGCTGGCCTCTCTTAAGAATTTTGAATCTTATCTCTATGTCACTTACTAGGAGAGGAGAAATAGAACTGCCGCCCCGCACTGCCCCGCCCCAGCTACCATAACAAAACTTCGGCTGGAATTCTCAGAGGCAATAAATGAAAACTTGGGATCAACATATAGATCACCCTCAGCCCCCTTTGTTTCTTTTAGCAAAAAATAGCTAATCTATAAAACACACATCGGTTTCAAACACCAGTCTTTTAAAAGGAAAGAGAGAGAACATTTATTGCTAATTACTATTGTCAGAGTGAAGATTATTTCTTGGCAAACAGTACAGGGAGCTTTTGCAAAGATGCTCATTAATATCATCCGCAATTCATGGAAACCTATTCTGACAGATGAGCAACCCTGTGACAGTATTCATACTGTCAGGGATACTGACTACAAGAACTGGGGGAGGGAGCATTTCTTCCTACCAGGAACTCTAACCTGCTCACCTCAGCCCAGGTTGCTCCCTCTGTAATGAGATGCTCATTGTAGCACAATAAGAAGAACGATCAGTAAAATCTCCCTCCTCCAGCAAGCCTGACATGCCAAGCATTGTGCCCCGGGGGAAGTTATATGGCCTTTGGGAGAGCTGGGTAGACTTTGTTCCAGTCACTTGCTGGTATTCTGGTAGTTTGGGATAGTTTTGTAGAGCCAGTGCACTAAGAATTGTTTCCACATTTTTTTAATAGTTGAGAAAAACATCAAAAGAGGAATAATAACTCAGGACACCTGAAAACTCTATGATAACCAAACTTCAGTACTCATAAATACATTTTTACTATAACCCAGCTATGCTTGTTTGCTTTTGCCTTGCCTGTGGCTGCTTTTGCTCTATGATGGCGGAGTTGAGAAGTTGTGACAGAGACCACATGGCCCACAAAGCCTAAAATATCTACTATCTGACTTTTTACAGAAAAGTTTGCTGACCCTTGCAATAAAGAATGGTTTTGGTGAGAGTCTGCTCGCCTGACTAAATACCTAGTGCTGAGATGAGATACCTGTTCAAAGCCAACAACCACAGGTGGGTAAATCCACTCCCAAGGATTATTGATATGCAACTGAACACAGACCAGATCTTGGTCCTGAAACAGACCCATACTTACAGCTAATTGGAAAGAGTTTTATACTTGTCATCTTCATCCCTGTGGTTCTTAAGCTGAGAGACTTCCCCTGAAGTAAACAGAAGCAGAGGGAGAGGGAGGCCTGGGTAGATAGGTGCTTGCTGAGGACAGTTTGTAGGACTTAACATAGTCATATCTTCTGATATTCCTACTTCTTCTGAAGCTACCACATTGAATATGTGAGATTATTGGAATTCAGCTTTTCACCAGTCCTATAACTCATCATTCAATAATGCCAGTTTTATCAAAATCAAAATCAAAATCCTGGTGAAATCAAAAGCCTGGTGAAGACATTGCTAGAATATTCTAGGATGTTGCAGAGCTGTAGAGGAGGACCTCTTAGTAGCATGACCATATGGATACTGGAGTCTCTAAATTTAATTCCAGCTCAGCTATTTGCAAGTTATGCAACTCTGGGCATGTTACACAATCTCCCTATTCTCCAATTCCCATTTATAAAGTGAAAATAGTAATAGTGTCTGCCTCCTAGGGACTCTTTGGGGGTTAGTGACATGTACACTCAAAGCAGCCTAACAAGATGTCTGGCACATAGAAACAGCTCAAAGAATATTAGCTATTGTTATTGTTTACAAACTGGAATTTGGGAACTTTCAGTTGGCATATTATTTGTGCAAATGATATTAATGAAAAAGTACTTCACCAGCGCTTCCTGACTCACCCAAATGACATTATGTGTCCTAAAAGGCTAAGTGTCCCTTCTTTATGCTCCTCGTAATTCCTGTACATATATCTCGATACTTAATACAAAGTTCATGGAATTGATCTGGTAAGAATTGAACTGTAGAGCTTTCGGACCAGAGTGAATTTTAGTCTTATTTTATACCCAGGTTCTGACACAAAAATTTGAGTGTACTAAATGTTGAATTAAAACTGACATGATAATATATTGCTACATGTCATAGAAATCAAAGCTTCTAACATTTCTGCTGGCCATAATACCCAGGTATAAAACTCTTGCCAAGAGGGTCAACATTTAATTTGTACAAATATTTATTGAGCATCTTCTACATACCAAATACTGCAGTAGTGCCTGAATACAAAGATGAATAAGGCACAGTCCTTGAACTCAAGGAACTCACAGTCTAATGAACAATCAGCAAAACACAGGAAATATCTGTGGATGAGTTCATTCCCCGTTCCTGCTCTGGTCTGGCCGGACTGTGGAAGACTACAGATATATGGGTGTAAGGTGTTGGGTAAGTTAGAAGGGCGACCTTGGAAAAGCAGGCTTTTCACAACCCATTAGAATGGAGTTCAGGCTCTGTTATAACAATATGTCACCTGGTACGAAGAAACTTGATCATTTACAAATCAATAATTCCTATGTTTCTGGTGCTATGGCTCTCTCAGCAGTCAGGCAGGGTGTCTTGGGACTGGGTGGCACTTGCAGGGATTCTCAGCTTTAGCCATTGGTGCTGGGTGGGAGTTGCCTCTGGGCATCCTGCCTCAGTAGCCAGTAAGTATAGTTTTCACAGTACTTCTTTCAAGCTCCACCCCTGCTGTCTCACTGGTGTCACAGTGGTGTTGCTGGGCTGTGTGGTCCACATGCAGTGTGACTCCATCATGAATCTCTCTGTAAGGCAGCACAAGGACCCAGCAGTCCGCAAGACCTGGAGTCCAGCTCAAGGAAGCATAACGTTTGAATTGCTGGTCTGCAGGAAGTTGTTAATTGTATTATTCTCAACACGTTCTAACAATTGCACCAATTTGTTTGATAACTGGAAATCTAAGTTTAAGAAAAAAAAGCGGGAGAGAGTAAAAAGAAGGCAAGCTTGTGTGTTTGATTAAACACAAGAGTTTATCCTCAAACCACTTATAAATCTGGTATTATAAACAATGTATAGATGTCTCCGTGACAAAGACAATGGTAAAATATGGAGATCAAGTCAAAGCATTCTGTATAGGGAGTTATCATTTGTGAGTGAGCGTGTGTGTGTGTGTGTGTGTGTGTGTGTGTGTGTGTGTGTGAGAGAGAGAGAGAGAGAGAGAGATCAACACTGATATTGATCAGAACACTGAGAAAAGCCAGCCTCTCCTAAAGAAATACTCACTTATAGCAGAGCAAGCATATACATTCCAAAGACAAAGATAAAGGCATGCATGGGGCCTGTGGAATTTCTAAGGGCTTGGCTCCTGTTTTTAGATGTGCAGACCATCTATTTGGAGCTCCAGGTGGCCCAGCTCTAATGTCAAGTCCAAGCCACGGGCATCAGCATGAGATGCACCCATGTACCATCAGCTGTCAGGTGTTTGAGGTAATGTGCATGAGAGGTTGAGAGCAGGAAAGGTGGAAAGCGTTATGGATAACCCCCAATAGCAGCTAAACAAACCTAGGCAGAACTTTGTCTATAATGGATTTAATGAACAACAATTTACTTAAAATGACATCAAATATTTAGGGACACATTTCGTGTTCTACAGATGTTACCTAAGTGTAAACATAATGTAAGAATAATACTTAGGGGACTCAAAACATCACAAATTGCTTGATGAAAAGTGGTAAAATAGTCTGTTATTATTGTTTGCTTCTTGGTGGAGTTCTTCTTTTGTTAAACTTAGAATAAAGTGACATCACTTTGTCACTTAGCAAATGGTCCTCTGCCTTCTAAGCTGTCCAGCAGATGGTCTAGGTGATAAAGTGCAGCACCAGCTTGATCTTGCTTTTGCTAGCCGCTTCTATCCCGCACTACTGCTATCATTCAGCACCTGTCTGGTCGGCAACCTCACCATGGGTCATTGCTCAGTGTCTCATACCGCAGATCCCATGCATCACAGTCAAGCCACACAGCTCTGAAGGTAAATTACCCACCTTAATGTCAGCTGCTTCAGTGGCTTTGCCTCCCCATCCACTCTCTGCAAGTTTGGTTCTAGCATTAAATTAAAACTCCAGATCCTGGGTTTTTGCAACAAAATTCAAGTTTTGCTCTGCAGAGCATACTTCTCTTTTTCTCTAATCTCAGATTAAAAGCACGTAAAATGTGAGGAGCAGGCAGAGTTAAGCATCCCCTTGTTGACCAAAAAAATCAAAAGAAAGGGACTGTGCACTGACATGACTTTACAATTGGCCAGAACTCCCAAGATTCTGCTGGTTGGACCTTGTACTGCTTCCTTCCCTGTGCATGGATGGAAACATGGGGTTTCCAGCAGACGAGTGTTTTCAATTGGTTGAGGTGGCAGTGGCCCTGCATCTTAGGTATATAGTTTCAAACAGTTGACCTCTTCTAAAAAGTAGATTTTTTTGTTGATTTATTTCATTACATTTTTTTCATTAATCTACTAACTAATTTTTTTTTCCCCTATGGTGAATATACAAGCTAGTAAATCCTGAATAAGAACCAAGAGTTGACTACACTCTAGAGGCCAGGAAAGGTAGTACTCACCTGAGGAAGGGGAAGAAGCAATGCTCCCTGAAAGATGAAGCTGCCCAGATCTGTGGAAGTTCTACCCATTTCCTCATAGAAGGAAATGGTACCTGTGCATTTAGGTGCAGAATCATAATATCTGATGTGTGCCTTTCAGTTCTGGGTGTCTATGAGTAACTTCTGAATAAGGATGTGTAGTTTATTGGTGTTAATACATATTTAAACTGTGCTGATACATAGAAGTAAGATGTGATTTTATTATAGTCTGTTTCAGAATTTTACAAGGTCCAGAGTGGAGTGCTAATATAAATGTAACCAACATAGTATGTTCATTAACAGTACCCATAACCAGGACCTAGTGATTTACCTCTTTGCATTTCATTATGAGAGGCATGTTGGGAGTGGCGGTGGTGGTGTGATAGTTTGTTTGGCTGACATAACAAAATAACACAGACTGAGCGGTTTACACAATAGAAATTAATTTTCTCCTAGTTTTGGCGGCTGGAAATCTAGATCAGGGTTTGGTTTCTTCTGAGGCATATCTCTTTGGCTTACAGATGCCCACCTTCTCACTGTGTCCTCACGTGGTCTTTCCTCTGGTGTCTCTCTGTGACCGAACTTCCTCTTCTTATAAAGACATCAGTCAGATTGGATTAGAGCCCACCCTAATGGTTTCATTTTACCTTAACTACCTCTTCAAAGGTCCTAGTCCCAAATACAATCACATTCTGAGGTACTAGGGGTTAAGGCTTCAACATATGAATTTTGGGGAATACAATTCAGCCCATAGCAAGGGGGATATAGAGAAGGCTGTAGGATAGATATTTTTAAAAGTTAAAATTTGTATAGGATTTGGTGGTTTCAAATGCTCCATGTAAAGCTTAATTTCTAGGATTCCAGGGACTATATTTTAATGATTTCTGGATCATGTCAAAACACTTTAGAAGTTGTTTTTTTTTGTTTTGTTTTGTTTTTGCCAGAGATGAGAATTAACAAAAAAGATAAAAAGGAATTTATATTTTCACTTTATGGACATAAAAAGCATAAAGTTTTACTCCACATGTTCAACTGTGTAAGAAACATATCTCTAGGTCTTTAGTTTCTAATTCTGAATCTGAGCCCCCTCATCTTACTCATCTGGCATAAAATTCCACCCCAGTTGCAGTTCCTTCCTTGCTCTACAGTGGCCATTCAAGATCCCATAGGCCCCAGGCAGAGCAGAACTTCAGGAAGGATTTCTGACCCTAGGTCTACACTGGCTACCTAAGCGCTCCATGAATATTTGTTGTCTGGCTAATGTGTTCCTTGCCCAAGCCTCATGGTCTCTTAGAAGCAAGTAGTGGCTGCAGCACCCCAGAGTGGCCTGGGAGGTCTAGGCATCTCTAATATTTTTCTAGCCTGGGTCATTTAGGGTGGCCAGAGCTTCACTCTCTGGGGGTAGCTGCAAAAATCTCTAGGATGTGCAGTCTCTCTGCTCAGCCCCTTTTCCTATGGACTGCACTCTCCCGGCAGCTGTGCAATGAGAATGTGAGGGACGAGGAGGCAGCTGGCTGTGCAGTCTGAATTCCGCCATTCTAGGAAAATGCAGACACAATTTAGGGATGGCTGCCCAGACCTCAGTGTATTGTACCATATCGTGTGTGTGGCACTGCTCCAGAACCATAGATTTAATTCCAAACTTGACAGTTGTGCCACAGTCTATAAAATATTTACATTGTTTTTCTAAATATATATTATTTACTGTACAGTCTATAAAATATTTATGTGGAAACATTTTCTAAAGACACTATATTCCAAATATTATTTCCAAACCACTGAATATTGGACTGGGAGTCAGGAGACCTGGTTTCTGGTTCTGGCTTTTGGCTACTAGCCTGTGTGACTTCGGGTGGGTCGATTCACTTCTCTGATTTTCTCATGTATAAAGCAAGGGGAAGGAACTGTGAAATATCCAAGATCCTTTACAGCTGTAACACTTTCTGGTTCATTTCCTCTAGGCAGGTACAGACAGGCAACCCTCAGCCCGTAGCAGTCCCTGAGCATTCTGCCAGAGATACCCTTGTGAGTTTTCATCATAGCCCAGAAAGGAGTACCCTGTCTAATGGAAGAAGAGCATCCCAGTGTGGTTGGGAGCAGAGTCTGATGTCTAAATTGCAATAAGAAAAAGAAGTCAGGAATACAAATAGTCTCAGAGGCAAACAATGGCAAAGAATATAGGCTTTGGAGAAGGGCATATCTGGGGGTGAGCCCAGCTTTGGGGCTCTCTATTTTGTGATATTGGACAATTTGTTTAAATCTCTGAACCCCAGTCGTCTTATGTGTAAAATAAGGAGATTAATACTAAGTACTCCCTGGTGTCGTTCTGAGGATTCCTTTAGTTGGAAATGTGAAGTGCATTTTATATTTGATATGGGATATAGTAAGGGTTCAGTAAACATTAACTATTAATTTTGTTATTAGTTTATCAAAAAGTCATCTATGAAGAGACTGCAAATCTCCTTCAAATATCTCCTCAATTATGCCTATCAAATTCTCCCCAAAGAAACCCTTCTGGATTCCCTCATATTTATAAATGGGTTCCTTTATCTGCTAATTTGTTGTCATACAAAATAGATCACAATTGTGAAGATAAAGGTAAGAATTTTGTGGAGTAGGCTATTAGTCCATATCATTTGAATATGATTTTATGATTAACCATTACATTAACTTGTTTGCTTGCAAGCTCTGGGAAGATTTGAACCACACAGTGAATGAGGATGTCTTTTAATGTTAGGGCATCTTTTCCAGGTTTGCCTGGGACAGTCCTAATTTATGCTCCTTGTCCTTCAGTTGTTATTTAAAGTGTAACTTTTTACTCTCAGAAGTATCCTGGTGTAGACAATAATTTATAAAATTACCCTATTTAAGTTAATACTTGTTGGGTTGATTGGTTATTGCTATCAAAAGCTATTTGGGAACACTGTTTTCACAAAGAAGTCAAATTAGACGTTCATCACGTCAACTTCAGTCATTTTCTGGAGGATCTAATTCTTGAACATATGAGTGTGGCCTGCAAGGGGCTGGAAGCTAGCAAAGATGGCTATTTAGGAGTTTCCACAGGGATAGATGTCTCAAGCGTGTCCAAAGTCTTAAAATCAAGCTGGAACTATAATTTGAGGAAAAGGATTATGAGAAATCTGTTTTTAAATTGGATTGTTGGAGAAGGTTTCTTGAGGACATGGCATTAAACAAGTGCAAAAGAGTAAAAGAGAGAAGTGCTACAGTATGTAGGAAAAATTACTGCATTTGAAGGCCCTGAATCAAGAAAGAGTTGGGTATGTTTGGGTAACTAAGAGATCAGTGTGGCTAGAAATCGCTGGGCATGAGCGGAGCCTGACATGCGATGAGGTGGGAAAGATGGACAGTGACCAGGTCGTGCAGGGCCCAGGAGTCTATATAAAGAAACTAAATTTTGTTCCAGGTGGAATAGAAAGCCATTAAGGAGTTTTAAGTGGGGGAATGGCATGATCCAATTTTTGCATAATGTTGGTCTGATTTATAATTTACTTTCCTGCTGTGTGGAGAATGGATTGAGTAGAAGGAAGAGCAAAAGTTGGCACTAGAGAGGGAGGTGTTGGAGTGGATCAGATGAGAGATGATGGTGGTCTGGCCTGGGATGGTGGTCGGTGGAGATGGACAGGTTCATGACACATTTTTCAGGTTGGCTCTATAGGATTTGGTGGTAGGTTGGATACTGACAGTGTAGGAAGTAGACAATCAAGAATGAATGCATGGTTTTTCCTCTAGGTGCTGGGTACTTATAGGGGGAGGTGGAAAGGTAAGTTTTGGGGCCAGAAATAAAGATTTTTGTTTCAAAAATGTTAAAAACATTAAAATTGAGAGGTTTCTGATACATTCAAGTGAAGAGCATCAAATAGGCAGTTGGATAGGTAAATATGGATCTCTGAGAAGTACAGGCTGCAGTTATAAATCTGGCACTCATTAGCATATCCATAGAATTAAATATTGGGAATGATGAGATCACCAGGGGGGAGAGTATATACAGAAAAGGATGGAAGGAAGGAAGGAAAGAAGAGAGGAAGGAAGGGAGGGAGGAAAGAAGGAACGAAGGAGGGGA
Source organism: Balaenoptera physalus (assembly GCF_965194825.1). Classification (NCBI taxonomy): domain Eukaryota; kingdom Metazoa; phylum Chordata; class Mammalia; order Artiodactyla; family Balaenopteridae; genus Balaenoptera; species Balaenoptera physalus. Next base: position 128,753,048 of record NC_138890.1, read on the forward strand.
GGGAGGGAGAGAGGGAGGGGGGAGGGAAGAAGGGAGAAGGAGGAAGAGAGGGAGGAAAGGAAGGAAGGGTAGGACTGAGCCCTGAGTAATAGTAACATGTGAAACTGAGAGAAGAGATGAAGACAACAGTGGAGAAAAAGGAAAGATCCACTGAGATCAGGAAAATCAAGAGAGAGAGTGATGTGACAAAAGCCAAGGTAAGAGAGTGTTCCAGGAAATAGGAAGTAGCCAAATAAGATGAGAACAGAGATGTGTCCATTGGATTTGGTCACAAGGAAGGGGATGACCAGAGACCTGACAAGAACAGTTGAATCATTGTTTTCAGTATTTGAAAATGATATGTTGGGACCTTAGAAGCAGGCGTATGGAGGGGGTTGTTGGGGCCTGGGGAGGCCAAGAATAGGGCAGCTGGTACCTCTGTAAATCATAATTTACATGGTACAGGTTGAACACACATTAGAAGGTCCAGAAGTGTTCATGGATTGACTTTAAAAAAAAGAAACAAAAAATATCCTGCAGTTGACATTCCTTTTTCACTCTGTGAGAGGCAATATAAAGTCTGAAGGACACAGTCTCATAAAAGCCCAACATAGGTTTCTCTCAAAAATAACGTATGAAATGATTTAATTCTATTACCCTCTAAACAGGATTGTTAGGATATTATTATCCCAATTTAGAGATTCAGAAATTCAGGTTAAAAGACTAAGCATCTGGCCAAGACCACATAGCCTGTTGTGGAAGAGACAGGTGTTCCCTGGGTTGGCCTGAGTCCCAGTCCTGTGGTCTTCCCACTCCTCCCCAGGAAAGAAATCCATGACTCATGACCCTTAGGCCATGTTAGCTCCCAGAGCAATGGCCTGGAAGACAGTCATTCTCTTTGTGTTTTACGTTTCTTCTCAGTTCTTTCTCCCTTTCCTTGGTAAACTTTCATTTCCTCCATTTTCTTTTTTGGCCATTCCTTGTGCAGTAGCTGGAGAACCAGTGACCTACTGGGGCCCATCCCTACCTCTTTCTCTTGGCTTTTAATTCTGTGAATGTTTCAGCGTCGAAGGGCAAAAGGAACATGGCAAAGGCAAATAGATGACTTACTAGGTTGGAGAGAGGGAGGGAGAGAATGCACACGGGCAAGACCATTATGTGAGAGACCATGAGGGCTGTGCACACGTGATTTAATTTTCAACAGGAGTCTTATTATCACATTCATGTACAGGGCTGGTAAAAACCTTTTTCATAATTAATTTGAATGATTAGGTTCAGGAGGACATACATACACAGTGTAGTCAGTATTCCCAAACTGAAGCCTGAACAGGCACAGACACAGTTTACCCAGTTGTCTGAGCCTCACTTGGGGACCAGGGAGCACTGAGCCAGGCCAGGTGGCAGCATCACCCTGGGAGTTCTGGTGTGCAAACCACTGGGCAAGCAGGATTTCAGAGGCTCAGAGGACAGAAACCCGGAGAAGATTTCTAGGCACTGTCCCAGGTGGATCATTTAAAAATATCCTTCCCAGAGCAGGACATTCTGCATCTCCCCTGGTCACCTGCTCTCATGCTTCCAAGCTGCTCAGTGACCACAATAAGAAAGGGATGGCTTTATAAAAATTCCTCACAATGGTACTTTAATTAAAAGAAAATCCTAGGGACTTCCCTGGTGGTGCAGTGGTTAAGAATCTGCCTGCCAATGCAGGGGACACGGGTTCGATGCCTGGTCAGGGAAGATCCCACATGCCGCGGAGCAGCTAAGCCCGTGAGCCACAACTGCTGAACCCGCGTGCCGCAACTACTGAAGCCCGCGCACCTGGAACCTGTGCTCTGCAACAAGAGAAGCCCCTGCTCGCTGCAACTAGAGAAAGTCCACGTGCAGCAATGAAGACCCAACACTGCCAAAAATAAAATTAAATTAAAAAAAAAATCCTTCTATGTTCTGTAATACTTAAAAGCTTCATTGTAATAAATGTTTGCAGAAATAAAGCTTTCCTTTGTGTTCCTTTACAACACAGGGAAAGCTGGCCACATTTCCACAGCAGTGTGGGATGCTGAAGAGGCAGGGCCTCTTGAATGTGGGATGAAAATTTATGAAAACAACATGCAAATCAGCATAGTTCCAGTGATTCAAAACAAACAAACAAATGATGGTAACGAGAACGATTGTGCCTCGTGGAGGATTCCTGACTCTGCTTATAGGGTTGTCCAGGTGTGAGAGTGTGTGTGTGTGTGTGTGTGTGTGTCTCAGTGCATGTGTGCGTGTGTGTATGCATGTGTTTGTAAGGGTGACAGAGGAGAAGCAATGAGATCTGAATGCTCCAAGGAAATTAGCACTTCAACTCTTTTTTGCTATGTCCTGAGACCCAGGAATGCCTTCCCTTGTCAGGAATAATAATTATTATTGGGATAAAACAGGGTTATATGTCCATTCAGTTGTGCAGAAGGACGTGTTGTAACATGGACACAACATGCAAGACTATGAGTCAGGCTGGGAGGAATCCCCTTAAATGCTGGCAGGGGGTGCCCTGCCCAGCCGTCCTTTAGAAGACCCTGCTCTGGAATTCTTCCTGGCTGTGTCTCTGCCCTGGGAAAGGAATCTGCAGGTTCAATGGCACATGCCCCTCTAGAGCTGGCAATTCTCTTCCAGGTCACATTCTGGGGAACCAGAGAAATCCCAGAATTCTAGCATGGAACCTGGCCCACTGGATGGTTAGAAAGGTATGCTTGGCTAGGGAAGGGAATAGATTATATTTCACAGTTTGCTAGCTTGACTTGTGACTTTTAGATGCCCAGCCCTATAGTATGTGAGTCTCCTCTAGTTCTCGAGCCCTGGTACCACCACTGTGAGGAGTGGGCCTGGCCAGAGGATGTTTTCTAGTCCTGCGTCAGCCTCTAGTGGTTATGGCGTCCAGACAAATTCATTTTCTCTCTGGGCCTTGGATCCCTCATTGGTCAATCACAGTCATGGTGACGTTGGACCAGATGAGCACTAAGTGCTTTGAGAGAGAAACATCTCTACGAAAGGTAGGGCATTTAAAAATAGTCTCATGGGACTTCCCTGGTGGCATAGTGGTTAAGAACCTGCCTGCCAAAGCAGCGGACACGGGTTCGAGCCCTGGTCCGGGAAGATCCCACATGCCACGGAGCAACTAAACCTGTGCGCCACAACTACTGAGCCTGCGCTCTAGAGCCCGCGAGCCACAACTATTGAGCCTGCGTGCCACAACTACTGAAGCCTGCGCACCTAGAGCCCATGCTCCGCAACAAGAGAAGCCACTGCAATGAGAAGCCTGCTCACTGCAACTAGAGAAAGCCCATGTGCAGCAACGAAGACACAACGCAGCCAAAAATAAATAAATAAATGTATAAATTAGTCTCCTGTGCCTGGTGATCCACAGGGGTTGTGATGCCAAAAGGAGAATGCATATTGCCAGTTCCATGCAAGTTGTATATTCATGATTTCTGAATTGGAATGGGATTCAGTGTTTTAAAAATCTGTTAGATTCATCAAATGAGTGAATCTTGAAATATTAGATTTGCACACAATTGTAGGGTGCTGCACTAATGAATTTAATTTAATTGTGCATACTTGGATTTACAGTCTTCTGAACATAATATGTAAGCTTATGCAAATAACATGCAAATAAGAATTCAAGTGCTTTATATAACCCACCCAAAGACTGTAGCACCATAACCTAGAGCTCATGATAATCAACATTTATCCAACAATTAAACACTGTACCAAGTGATATAGTTTATGAATGAACTCTTGCAAGTCCTCTTCATTCAGGACAAACAGGTGGCCTGCAAGCCCAATATATGGTGATTTTGGTGTAACTAGTGCAGAAGTTACACCAAAAATGTATTTCCTTTTCTCACTTTCAAGTCAGTCGCCCTAACATCTGCCCCTACCCCCTTCTCACCTCATGAATAATTAGCTGGCAGATCTGGCAATCAGACAGGTGCCTATCAAAATGGGGACATGGTAAACTCGTGCTTTGCTTCCTCTTCATTTTGCAGATAAGCAGCCCAAATATCCCAGCCTGCCTCAGGCCCCTTTATTTTGATAAGTGTCTGATGCCAGAAAAGGTGGTCATTCTGGGGTGATGAGGGTTGCCTGCCCACTTGGTTTACCACTATCCTTCACAAATTGGAGAAGATGCCCTGGTTTATCCTCCTTTGTATTCCATAGGCAGGAGAGTTACAACAGCAGACTATGGCCCAGGGAGCCCTGGTGGTACCTTCTATGTCTCTGGCTTCCTTAAAGCACCTGGAAACAGGTTTAATAGTCCACGGCAACGCTGTCCAATGAAAGTGTACTTCAGACCACAAATGTGAGCCACAAATATAATTTTCCATTTTCTAGTGGCATATTAAAAAAGTAAAGAGAAACAGGTATAATTAATTTTAATAATATATTTTGTTTAACCCAAGATCCAAAATAGTATCATTTCCATTTGGGATCAATACAAAAATTATTGAGACATTCTACCTTCTTTTCTTTCTTCAAACTAGGCCTTCAAAATCTAGTGTCTCTTTACCCTTGCATTACATCTCATTTGGGACTAGCCACACTTGAAGTGCTCAATAGCCTTGTGCGGCTGGCAGGTTGGAGAGTGGAGGCACAGAGACCCCACCTTCCCTGACAGGGGCTTACCATTGCAGGAGGCTGGAGATGGGAGGAGGGAGAAACCTGGTTTTCAAATGAACGCACTGCCTGTTGATCTTCGCAGTAATATGAATAACCATCCTATCTTGTATGCCTACTTATGTAATTAATTAGCATTTATATAGCAGTTTATGTTTGCAGAGTGCTTTATTGATATAGTTGCTATTATATTTATCTACTTATATGTAATGCTTTCATGTGTGCCTACCTGTGCTAATTGCTGCTATAATCATTGAAGTTATTCAAGAACACAACTCAGAGTTACCTTCAAGAACCCCAGCAGCCATTTTAGTAACAACCATAAATTCCATCTGCCATCTCCAAAAGTTCTGTCTGTTTCACAAAGAAATTTTTTACCTCCAACCAATATTCTCCAAGTTCTTGGCTGACCTCAGAGTGAAAAACACGTTTAAAAGCAATCTAGTAACTGTCTTTTCCCCTTTGTCAGCTTAAATTTCTCATGAATGAGATAGAAATTTAATGACATATCTTCCAGTAAGAACAACAGCCTCAATACACAGCATCCCAACCTGAAAAGGATAATTACAAGTAATGACCGCTACCATCCAATAACACTGTCTGTAATATCAAATGTCATTCTCACTCCCAATCCAAAACTTCTTTCTGACCAATGGCAGAGTTCCTGAGCAGGAGGGGGACAAGAGTGCAGGCAGGCAGAGACCCAGGCCCTGTGCCCTGGTCTCCCAGGTGACGTGGTACCCTCTTGAACTATGCCCTGGTTTCTGAGAAGAGAAGCAGCCAGGGCTTGTTGAAGAGACAGGCAGAAGACAGACAATTGGAGAGATGAGGGAGCTTGAATAAGCAGTCCTGAGCTATAAGAAACATGGGATTGTGCTGCGGTTGGGAGATTTGAAAGAACATTCCACCTTATCCATTTCCCTCCCCATCTCGTCTTTCCCTCCCCACAAATCAATGAGGGGGAAAAATTACAGCGCTCCAATTCATTCCGTGGTTCTGCTGCTCTCAGTGATTGGAAACGCCAGTGAGGGGAATGACATACATCATGTGATGAAAGGAGAGTACAGAAATATTCACCAACAGCTATGAAATGCTGCTGCTTCCATAGCAAAACCAGGCGGCTCCTGAATGGAACACAGCAACACCACCCAAGAGACTTAAGACCAGCTCTGCTCTGAAGCAATTTTGTGAGCCCAATATTGGGGATTAGAGACAAATATGAGAGATCTTATGCCACAAATCACTGCATACCCAATGCTTCTGCTACCTACTCTGGTCTCCCCTAGGGAAAAGTCATTAAGCCTCTTTCTGTCTCTCTTTAAAATGGGAGCTAAATTAGTAACTTACCACAAAGGAGTGTTTTCTTAATTACTCATGTACAAATTGCTGGGTATTATTGAATGAAAGGTATCAAGGAGAATGCAAGCTATTACCATGATTATTTTTGCTCTAATATAAAGTAGCAAGCCAAAGCCTTTCTATCTTTTGGATTATGTTTCAGTTCAGTGATACTTCAGGGAATGGCCTCTTAGGGCTCTGACCGACCGCCATTAGCACAAGCAGCATTTCAAAGGCAAAGCCTGAGTGGCTGGCGTCCCCAGGCCTGGCTTGATTGATATGATTGGAAGAAAAGAGTAGATTTGGGAGAGGGAATGAGGGCTCGAGTAATGGCCTCGTCCTGAGCAGTCATATCGTGAAAATATTCGTCTTTTTAACCCACTGCTTCCTCTCTCCAAGTGTGTCCGTTTCCCAGACTTGGTTTGAGGGCTGGCCTGGTGAGGCCAGGGCACCCAGACTGATTGCTGCCAGAATCACACTCTGACTTGTTCTGAGGCATCAGACCTGATCACAGGCATCATAAATAAACATGGGTTGACGCAGTATTTCCTTGCTAGAGAAGATGAGAGACAAGCTTTCCTCCATGTTATCTCTAAGGGCATGGGGAAGGAGGGATGTGGGAGGCAGCTTTTCAGACAAATGCCAGAACTGCAGTTTCCTTGAAATCTTCCCAGAGCCAGGGTCTTGTCCTTCCACCAACGGTCTTGCCCCAGGACCAATACCAAAATGAGCACCGCTCATTTAAAAGGGCAATGGTCCTGTCCAGGGAGGGTTTGGGAGTCACACCCTCTGCCTGGGGAATTCAGATTGATAGTAATTGGCCCTGATTTGCTGTTGCATCTTTGAATCATACTGTGATTGTATCTTCAGTGGGAATGTGGGCTAAAGAGAAAGTGACACATATAGTAATTATGCTAGAAAATTGGTGGCGTTAGCATAAGGCCTTGGAATGGTTTCTATGGAATTCTTTTGATCAAAACATTTGCTCTGTTGGAGAGAATACTATAGGATGCTTTGGAGTAATTAGACAAGTTCCATAGTCCAGTGGGACAGAAGGGAGAGGAAGATTATCACTTGCTAGATCTCTCTGTTATATGTAGAGTTGTTTATGCATTTTGCTAAAGAAAAAAACTTCCTCGTGAATTTCAGCATATTATTTTTACTGTTAATGTCCTAATGATAGTGACAGGAGAGTGTTTAAACCCCATTTAGCTTCTGATTCTCTATATAGAAAAATTATTTCTCCTCCCATATGCAATTTTTTGACCATTCATTAGTTGTGCTGCTGCTTTTGTAAGTTTATTTACCGCCTTCTAAATATGTATCTTAATTTACACTTCTAGTCCCACGGGGAGCCTATAAAATGTAAAATCTTGTATAATAGCAGAGACAGCCACAGATATTTTAATATCCAGGGCTGCTTCTGAATCCTAATTTTGCAGATGGCGTGAAGTTCATTTTATAGCAGCTATTGAAAACTCATAAATGCCATCCACATCACTCAGCATCGTCAGTAATCCAGCAGATTGTGTGCCCAGAGATGCTGGGGAAGCAGGAGCAGCGCCCAGTTCTTCCCTAACCAGCCTCCAGCTGCAAGCCTCATAGCTGCCTTGCCTTATCAGCTGCCACAACTCAATCCAGGGCAGCCATGAGGCGAGTCTTTTTGTATTTCTAATCTTCCCGTGGAGAGACACTCGCAGGAGGGTAACTGCTGCACAGAACACACAGGGGAGAAAGGTGAGCGAGCCCCTCCCCTGCTTATTCTCTTTACTTTCCTCAAACGCAAGCGATAGCTGAGGAGGAGGAGCAGCAGGGAAGTGGCAGAGAGGCCACCGCCACATCTGGTCAGAGGCTCGGCGAGACGTTGTTGTGGACTGAATGTGTGTGTCTCCCCCACAGTCACATGTTGAAGCCCTGACTCACCATGTGATGGTGTCAGGAGGGGGCCTTGAGAGGTAATTAGGTTGAGATGAGGTCTTGGGGGTGGGGCCCCCATGATGGGACTGGTGCTCTCCCTCTTCACATCACGCACTGAGGAAAGGCCATTTGAGCACACAGCAAGAAGGTGGCCTTCCTCCAAGTCAGGAAGAGGGTTCTCATCAGAGCCCAGCCATGCTAGCACCCTGATCTCAGACTTCCACCCTCTGGAACTGTGAGAAAATTAGTATCTGTGTTTAAGCCACCCAGTCTATGGTATTTCGTTATAGCAGCCTGAGCCAACAAAGACAGAAGTCATGTAGCCCTTCTTTCAGGATTCCTTTTTTTTCCTTTTTGGTAAATTATCCCTGTAAGAGAAAACAAAAGCTCATAGGATGAGGGAACAGTAAGGGGGGTCAGAAACAGACTCAGAGAATGTATCATTTATCCTCCTGTTCTTTATTTTGCCAAATAGTTATCAAATCCTTACTGTGTTCCAGGCACTGTGCAAGATTTTATTTATATGCAGACAAATTTTTAAATTTGTATATTATATTTATATTAATTTCTATTATTTACAGGTTATATAAGGATTCCCAAGTAATCCTTCCTCTTAAGAACTTATAGTCTAGAAGGGGATATTATAATGGTAGCAAGTCTACCAGTAGGCAGTGCCCTGAGACAATAAGAGCTGGGAAAGAGAAAAAGAATTTCTAGCCTCCAGGAGTTTGGGGAAAAAGGTGGGAATCTGGAGAGACCTTGTGGGAGACATGCCAGTGGGACTGGATATTGTGTGCAGAAGGTGGTCATTTGGCCTTATTGTTCTGAGAAGTTACTTAATGTCAACAAAAGTAGTAACCAATTCCCTCTCCTTTTTCTCCTTTTGCTCCTCACATAGCTGGTTGCCCTTTTGCAAAATCTTTGCTTTTCCCTTTAAAGACTGCCTTTGCAGTTTTCTTGAACTGGATTTCATCTGGATGCAAATTCAAAAGGAGCATGAGGGTAATTTGCTTTTAGGAAGTCCCAGGAGATGGTCTGCTAAAGGCCGGGCAGAGCAGTATATCAAGTCAGTTTGATGAGATGTGTTAGTTCAGAGAAGTCAGAGAACATCTGGTCCCAAAGCAGCTTGGACACAGAGGAGCAAGAAAATGGTCCTATCAAGTTTTGTCTTCAGATTCATCCTAGTTACTTGGGTCACAGTTACAGAGAGAGGAAGCCTGGATGCAGGAGCTCTCTGCTGTGCTCCTGACCTTAAATAGTCTGAGACTTTTAAAGATGAAATATTGTACACATCTATCATAATTTTTCCATTGTGAAGCTGCCTTTTATCCAGAAGCAAATTCAAACTCATTTTCTATAAGATTTCATCCTTCTGTGGCCTGCTTCTCCTCTCTCACCACCTTTTCTCTTTCAGCTTTGTGTAAAGAGATGTGAAATAAAAGAATCAAAATATATGAAGACACATACCATTGCCCCTTGACAGGAAAGAGGTAAACCTTTCCAATGACACCCGCCATGGCTTTCATTCCAGACAGGGTCTCCCATGGTGTGGGAGCCCCTGATCTCACGAGGATCACATCAAATAATGCCATCAGGATGTGATGTGGAGGGACCACCAAGGTTGGGCTGGAAGACTTCCAATCAAGCTGTGAGCTAGAGCTCTCTAGGAAATTTTGGGCCCTGTCATAGGGCAACAACAGGAGTGAGGTGCATAGTGGGAAAAATCTTTTTTTTTTTTTTTTTTTTTTTGTGGAAAGAACTATAGAATGTTAGAGCTGGAAGGGACAAGATAGATCATCTGGTTTAACCACCTCATTTTGCAGATAAGGAAACTGAGGCCCAGAGGGTTAGGTGATGTGCTCAAACTCATGGCAATTAGCCATTGGTCTAGCTAGGATGAGAATCCAGAAAGGAGTAGTCATTAATATTCTGGATCTCCCAGTGAGGTGTTCAAATGGTTAGCTGCAAAATGCTGACCATTTCCCTCTTCCCAGGGCCATTAGGAATAAGTGGTATCCAAACAAATGGATCTAAGTGCTTCACTGCTTCACTCAGTGTATCAAAAAAGATGATACCATTGCTGGTACGTTGTCAACCGGCAACTCAGGCATCATGCATCCTTGGTATTATGGATTTGGTAGGAAGGCACTGAAGCAAAGACTTGGGAACAGTTGTCAGTGGCCCAGGCTAAATAAGAAGGGGTTCTGACACGCCTGAGCAGATGGTCCAGAGGCAATGCCTGGTAGCTTGGATGTCATTCAGCAATGATTGGCCCTGGGCCTAGGGTTTTTATTATTTCATACTATATGTTTATAAATGTACACTATAGAAAGTAAATTAAAATATGGAGAGTAAATATATAGAGTATGTAAGAAATGTCATTTTATATATTTTAATTTTTGAGAGAGAATATATACTTGAGTTAGCCTAAATTAAGTACATATACGACACTACTTGACTGCAATATCACATTTTTTAAGAAAGTTGGAGCAAAGATTAGAGCCAGTGTGTGTGGGACCCTCTGCCACTAATACCACAAATGCTAGCACAGGACCTGGTATGTGCATTCAACAAATAGAGACTATCTGTATTCATCTTCTCATGACAATTGAGATTCAATAACCAATAGGGTGGGCCATTGATCTCTGGGGAATCTGTATGTGAGTGGCAGAACTCCAGCTCTGGAAGATTGGCAGGAAGAAGATGGCATTCTGGTATTCTGTCAAGGAAGGGTTCAGTGATGCTTCTATCTTACAGAGGATCTGGGGCTAGGTTGAAGAAATGTTAAAACTAAGCAGATGGCCCGAAGCTGGTTCCTTGGGCTGGGCCACAGTGGAATGGAAGGTAGGTCTGGAAGATGAGGAACCAGGAGTCTGGAGAAAGAATACCCAGAGATTCTTGGGAACACCACGTCATCTTGGGTCATTCTGCAAGAGAAGGCCTTATTGGAGGCAATGGTGGAGGCTAGCAGCCATGCTGGGCCTAGGTCCAGCATGGGAGGAAGGAGCCTTAATTCCCAGACCATCTGGAAGAAGTAGGGGTGCAGGGGAGAGTTGGGGAGGGACTGAGGCATCAGGAGTCCAGAAATGATCTGGAAGCACATAATCTCTACAGCTCTGTATAGATAGGTTCTTGTTAGCATCATTATTCCTGGAGGAAGATGGAACAGTGGGCTTCCCAGTGTGTTTGTAACTCAGGAAAGAGAATGAGCCAAAGGAGTCCAGTGCTGAAAGGATAAGCAGGGGTGGTTCGTCTATAACACATTAGAAACAAATGATATCTATGCTCTAGAATGAGAAAGACAGGGCTGGTGAAAAGCACTTATTTCTGCTGGGAGGCTGAGTTATATTCTCAGATATAACCTTATTCAGACAAAACTGAATCCAGTGGAAGAACAGTCCACTGTTTTTTTTTTAAGGTAGCAAATTTTACTGTATTTAAAATTATCAGCCTAGATAAGTGAAGAGTTGATAAACGAGCTCAATCTGCATACTGGCTGGTAAGAGCAGAGCTGTGTATAATTACAAGATTGCCCTGGGGGCTGTTGCTTTACTCTGCTGGGTGGGAAAGGCAGTGCTTTGTGAAATGGCAAGCCAGGGCTCTTGGCGGTTAAGCAAAAAGGAGTAATTTCATCTCACCCATTGCTCCTCTGCTTTGTCACTGGGGCTGCATGAGAAATTCCCCAAAGAGAAACATAGTATTCTTGACTCTAATTGAATGAATTCAGTCATTCCCTTTTGAGATGCCCTAGGATTTTCTTTTTATACGTGTACATATGCAAAGTTGCTACGAAAGGGCTACCGATACAGACTTATTTAAAAGATGCAAGGTAAGATTATTCAAAATCCACAGAAAAAATAGAAATCACAATAGGAGGGAGAGTGAATGTAAGTGGAACCGAGAGAAACAGAAATCCAAAAGAAAGATGAAAGCCGCCAGGAAAAAAATGTTATCTGTCATGTATCATCTTTAGCTGTTCATTTCCTTCTTGTACTCAGTTTTTCTATGAAATAGATTCTATCCTCTGTTTTTACCTTTCTCTGTCCTTCATTATTCATTAGGCTTTCTTTTTTGGCTATTGCATTTCTCTTTTGAAACTGTCCTACCAATGGAAGAATGTTGACTGTCCTGTGATACACCTATTTCACACTGGGAGCCAAGACCAAGGGCTTCAAACAAATCTTTTTGGGGAAATGTGAGATTAGAGGTATGAAAATAAAACACTGGAGAGCTAAGGCTCTTTAATTATTTTATTCTGGAAGGGGCTTTAGCACAACACCCACAGCAACGCCTTCTCATGTACCCACCCCTCCCACTTTAACGTGAGCCTGACCCTGTTTCAGGAAGGAAATTGCTTGGTGACCTTCTGGGAGTCATTTAGAAGTGCCCAAGTCAACCCCCAAAAACATTGCTTTTAGAATTATATCACACCAAATAAGACTCACCATGGGGCCATTTCTGCTTGGAGTTCTCTTTAGATACCATGTGGCAGACACTTAATTTTCTCCCCAAATTTATTCTTTTCCTCTTCTTTTAGTAATAGATTCCCCTGAATTTTAGCAAGACACATGGTTGTCCAGAAAAAGACCACATATTACTGGTTACGTAACTGCTGTATATGGCAGTGTGGCTAAATTTTAACCAATGAAGGGAAGCAGATATCTTTTTTTTAAAATAAATTTATTTATTTGTTTTTATTTTTGGCTGTGTTGGTTCCTCGTTGCTGTGCGCGGGCTTTCTCTAGTTGTGGCGAGCGGGGGTTACTCTTCGTTGAGGTGCGCGGGCTTCTCATTGCGGTGGCTTCTCTTGTTGCGGAGCACGGGCTCTAGGTGCATGGGCTTCAGTAGTTGTGGCACGTGGGCTCTAGAGCGCAGGCTCAGTAGTTGTAGCGCACGGACTTAGTTGCTCTGTGACATGTGGCATCTTCCCAGGCCAGGGGTCAAACCGGTGTCCCCCGCATTGGCAGGTGGATTCTTAACCACTGCGCCACCAGGGAAGCCTGGGAAGCAGATATCTTATATCTTACTTTTGTGGCTGAGGTCAAATGAGAAGGCAGGAGCTGGGGCAGCCATTCTGGACCAAGAGAATAACCATTAGATGAGATTTGGTCAGTGTAAGAGAAAAGAAAATGCACTACTGTGGTGAAGTGTCAGGGGTCAGAACACCTGGAAGGTTCTAGTCACTTTGCTCACTAGCAAGTCATATGACTTTGAGAAAATCATATAGTTTCTCAAGCCTTTCAATATCCTCATACTGAATGATAGCAAAAAAGAAGTGCTCTATCTCATAGGGTTATTGTGGGGACTCAATGATATCATTCATGTAAGAACTATATGTAAAGCATGAGTCATTTTAAACTGCAATAGCTTATGCTTGATACATTTATAGGCAAAATAAATTTTATCCTTTTGAGTAAAAGCAGGTATTTTGCTGAACATATCTTATAGGAGAAGCATCTAAATTCACAGTCTTTTAGAGACGTGCCTATTCAAGAATAATAGTATTACCAGGAGAAATCATTTGTTTCCAAAGCCCTAAACTTGCCCAAATTATTAGTGGTCTTCTGATGACCCTTTACTTTTCCCTATAATTTTCTGCTGTCATCAGCAACAGATGGGTTTCGTATTTTGACAGATTTGGTGAGAAAAATTATTCTGCCAAGACTCAGACAGATGTATAACAGCTGTACCAATATGTGACAAGTTGATGGGCATGGTGGATGTCTGTTCACCTGTGCTTGTGAAGTTGAAATTGGAGACCCTAATATTATAAAGGGCAGCTGTCTGTAATTCTGTTCACTCAGTGTGGTCTAATATCATTTCAGAATTACCCAGTACATTCTCCACATACCCAACAAGCTGTTCACGCTACTGATGCTTAAAGAGGCTTCTCCTGAGTATGACATCCAAAGGCTGAACATGTTACCTGACCTTCTGCATACTTCTGAATGTAAAATTGAGCATCGCCCAATTTTGACCCATTATTTTTATCAGTACCACTGAAGTGTCACAAGGTAGCTTTTGAGCCATTCTTTAAGATATCATATAAAATTTCTGGAGCAAGAAGGCATTGGGAAAGATTTTATAAGCCCAGGGAAGACCCCTTAAAATGGGTGATACCAATGGCAAATACAAAATCATTGGTGAGGTCTTGTTATATCTGGTACCTATTTTGTTACCAAAGGATTAAGTATATCAAATGGCATTTATATGGGTTTTTCCACAAAGTAACCCTGTTGAGAGTCATATAAAGATACATAAACCTAAGGATAAGACCTGACAAAAAACATTTGCCAGAGGATAAGAGAAAGGAGAAACCAAAGTAATATCATGATTGTCATACACCATAGTCCCAAAACTAGGCATAGACTTGTAGGATCTCAGACTACAATATGGATGATGTTTTCCTGAAATTTGGCACAGAAACCGGATTTCTGAAATACCTCATTACTCTAGTTGGACATATGCTGAAAGTGTCATTCTGCTAAAAGCAGAGCATCTGGTAAATTTTTGACTTGTTGACAATTTCATAGTTTAGAAGTTAGAAGAAGCAATGAGGAAAATTTCTACTTGATTCCCAATTCTGACCAGCAAAGAACTGGCTAGTGATGTGAAAATGATAGGAATTTTGGCAGAAATTGACACCATCATCTTGAAATTGGTGATAGCAAAGGAAGATTTAGTGGTCAGGGACATATTAAAGTTTGTCAAAGCAAGTTTGTATAAATTCAGAGAAATAAAATACATTACAGAGTAGTAGATGGGTTTTGGGGTGTCCACCTCAACAATGGTCTATTTTTCTAGGACCTTTATCCATCAATGACCCCATCACTGACTGCATCCATCAATGGCTTGAGACCAAGAGATCACCCTGGGATACTATGTTTACAGCCCATAACCTGGAGCAGGGATGACCTCTAACCCAAAGCCAGCTAATCCATGGGATAGCTCACTGTGAGCTTTTAGTTGGTACACTAGAGCTGAAAGGTCATGGAGAATTAGAGGCAGATTCTGTAATATAGTGAGCCAAAGTCAATCCTTGCTGAAGTTATAGGGGAACTGAGATTGAGAGTAAGCCAGGAAAATTCATTTGTAAAGAGAAGAAGGGAACAGATGGCACATGGCAGTGAGGTGTAGAAATGTGAGAGAGAAAGATGTGAGCTAGAATGCAAGATTCTACAAGGATAGAATCTTTGTATGTTTGGTTTACTGATACAGATTTCAATAAATATGTATTGACTGGGAAGGAGGGTGAGAGAGAGATATTTGAACCTTAGTTCCTGACTCTTAAGTTCCAAGTTTAAGGCTCTATGAGGCCCAGCTGGGCTTTGCTTTATGCCTGTGGTTGTCTGTGTTTGTGAAATGAGGTCTTATCAATAACGACCTGTCTTTTTGGTTTTTGTTTGTTTTTTTAATTTGAGCTGGTTAGAGTAGGTATTTGTCCTTTGTAATCAAAGAGACTGATGTGTCTAGACATGTCCAAAGACTGTAAAAGTGAATACACAGTCTAGATTGTCCCTTTAAGGCCCCTCCTCTCAGTCTCAGCTAACCAAAATCTTTCTGTCTCATGGCAGAAGCTTCAGGAAGCCTTTTACCAATATGGAATCATCTGCACTCTGCTAAGCAAGACATTCTTGGTGGTCAGTAGCCTAATCATAGTTCTTTTAAATAATTTTTCCCGTGTCTCTTCCCAGTTGAGGTTCTGCTCCTCAGAAAGCATTCGTATAATTTTATTTTCCCAAGTCTTTGATCAGAAACTGTGTATTTACTGAACTTATTTTTTAATCCTTTCTCCATCTCAAATGGAATAATACAGAAAACCACAATTTTACCATTGCAAGTCTTCAAAGTCCAAGTGAGTTAGTCTATGTTAGTGACACCAGAGCTAGGCAACCCGGAATCCCAGGTTCTAGAGCACAGTTGGGAGTATCATCCCACTTATCACTGAAGAATCCATATCCTCTCTTGGAATGTAGCAAGAGGGGAAGCCAATGTGATTATACTATTCTCCAACCTTTTCACTAAACTCTTGGATTGTGTTACTCGGTGATAACCAAGTTTGCGGACATTTCTTATTGTGAAAAATGTGAAAGTAATTGACCCTTTTCCTAATATGTCTTCTTACTATAGGCCAAAAGCTTGTACTCACGGAGAAAATGCAAACTGGGAAATGGGCCTCAATTTCCACATCTGCAAAATGGGGATATCGGCCTAGTTGATGATATCTAAAATTTCTTCATTTCTGATTATTTTATACAATGTATTGAAACCAAATAAGATGAAATAGCAAATGGAAAGTGGAGGGTTTAGCCCCAGTGGGTATGGTCTACCCAGGTCTATCATGATTTGAACCAGATGGATTTAATTTATTTGGGAAGGAAGCAGCCTGCTGATCAGAGCAGCTGATGTTTTCTTCATGGGATCTTTTTAAAAAGCTGAAGAAGTGACAAACTGAAATGTCTAAATCTGGTTTGACAGGCTCAGAGATTTTGAGGCTGAACCATGTTACAGGTCTCTGTCAAGATACACTGGGAAAACCAATGGGAAAAGAATCAGCCTATTTGTAGTGATCTGCAATTCCCATTCAGATTCTTGTTTCCCCAGTGAGAACTCTGACCTCTTCAGAGCCAACCTGGTGGGGGTGTATAAAAGAGTGCTCAGTTTTTTTGATTTGTCCAGCTTCGTGCTTTGTCACAGGCATTTCACAGCTACTGTCTGAAAAGGAATCTATCTCTTTATGGTAATATACAGCTGCTGCTGTCACCATATGATCTATTTTCCTTTCAAAACCCCGTTTGCTCTACAGTGTATAGAAACTGACATTAGAAGAGGTGGTATCATCTTGACCCTCCAGTCATCTGAATAGAACAGAATCAAGTCTGTTTTCTCTGTCCTTTTTCTCTTCCTCCTTCCTGAATTCACTTTCTACCTTCCTTCCTCTTTACCTACTTGTTATCAGCATATATGGCCCAGGACTCCTTGTAAGAGTTCTTGAAAGAGAAATCCCATTTCTTTAAAAAGACATTTTAAGGGAGAAATTGGGCAAGCAGGGAATTAAAAGACTGTTTACCAGGTGGAAGTATTGATAAAATGAAGTAGGTTGCCATACTCTGGTTGGCCCAATCCTCTTAACGTTAGGAAGCCTAGGGACTGAACACAAAGATCTAGGTGTGTTTGGTAGGTTTCTCTTGGCATTGGGATGTTCACTAGTTGGAAAATCCTACAGGCGACTCCCATTTCCACTCAGTATACCATAGATGTGTCCTTGACATCCAAACCTTGACACCAACTCTCCTCCAACCCAGCTCATTTTAAATGGATGCACTGCCCCTTACCAAATCCCAAAGGCTCTGGGTTCCAAAGGAGCCAATGTCAAGGCAAGGGTAGTCAGCTCGGATCCAAATCCTAAGAGACAATTGGAGCCCTGCACACTTGTGACCGACATGAGGAACCACTGGATGGCACTGTGGGTCCATGCAAATGTGTATGGAAGGACATTTGTCTTTCTTTTAAAAAGGCTGTTTAGCCTTGACAGGTAATTTGGCACATTTTGAGTTGAAATGTGCCAAATGATTTGGCAAATATTTCACTTACTTCTGAAAATAGGCACACCTGCTGTTCTGGTCGTTAGGCAAGGGAGGAGGGTAGCTTTCCCCCTATCCCCATGTTGTTGCTAATTTCAGAACCTGAAACAAGATTTTGGTCAAGGATACATGGCCCAACCTCATTGGTTGGTACCATAAGTGTGGTACCACGTTTTAAAGGAATAGAAAAAGTTTAGCGTTTCTTATGAAACCAATCTCTTCAGTCTAAAGGGAGCATCTTTTCATCTCATCAGTGTTGTTCATCCTGCTAGTCACTGGCTCATCTGGCTCATGACCAGATGGAATGGGGTTTGGTTCAAGAGCTATGTCTCCTACTGGTTCACCAACCACGAGCATCTAGGAAAATTTGTTTCCAAACTTTCTGAAGAATTCTTTGCCCAATATTTAGTTTGTTTAATAGCAAGAAAAGCTAAGCAACATGAGAACGTCTCACAAGGGACATCTGAGCTGCCTCTTGGCCGTCATGAAACCACTGCTTTGCAGAAAATCATGGTGACATTCACAGTGGACATTCCCATTTCCACTGGAGAACACTGATGACAGGTGAGGCATCACTAAGACAAGCTGAATGTTAGGCCAAGTTCCTGGTGCACTAGCTTTTAACTCCACCTCCCGTTTATTTGCTAGCTACTCAAGAGAGCGTACCAGGATGCATCTGAGTAAAAATGGTGTTATTAATGGTATAACCTTGACTTGATCTAATTTTTAAATGGTTAAACATTTGCAAACCTAATTATCGTAGCTAACATATCTGACAATGACTTGGGACCACTTTCCAAGTGGTCAAAACATACACTGGGTTTAGCACAGGTACGTTAGAGAGGAGAGATTCACAATTCTCATTCTTGAATATTGTCTTGTTATCACTTATTGACTAATAAAAGGCATATCTAATTGTGTCAAGTCCACTCCTGTGTGGAAGTACATCAAAGGCCTATGGTATTAGGGACTCTTTCTGAATTCACAGACTTGCCTTCTAGTCCCAGGTCTTTCAACACCAGCTTTGTGACATTAGGTGAATCATTAACCCTCTAACCTGTTTTCCTACCTGAGCATGAGGAAAGAAGGCAGTTTAGATGAGCTTGTATGGCTACAAAATAGTGAAATCTTATTTAGTGTAGGCAGCTCCAACAAATAGAATAAAACTTCAGTATATGATAGACTGATATGTGGCAATAGTAAAATAGGAGGGTGCATAAAATTTAAACTACTTACCAATTTTCTTGAACAAAATAAATAGCAGTGTAGCGAGATGAAGAAACTCTTGTAGTAATAAGATAGTCTATGGAAAAGAATGTATTTCTGTTTAATAATATGTTGTTGCCTTTTGCACTTATCTTAAGAGTTTCAGTAAAGATAGTTCATAAGTTGTTGTTTTGATCTATAGATTTCTGTTTCTTACCCATTCTTCTGTATCATGGTGCTACAGTTTGTTTCCAGGCCTGGCTGGATGAAGAACATCATGGAGGTTGTAGGTGACCTTGACAAGACAGGTTTCTGTGACTGGATGGGGCAAAAGCCCAATTTGAGTAGGTTGAGGAGGAATGGGAGACAAAGAGGGGTGACATCAAGTATAGACACTCATATGAGGAGTTTGCTATAAGATGGGCAAAGAAAAGGCTTGTAGCTGATGCATGGAATCCAGGGAGGGGTTTTTATGTTTGTTTTTTTTTAAATAGGAGGACAGACATTCTAAGATTCATCACATACAGGAAGAATTCTTGGATACACTCAGTCCCAGACACATCTGGAGTTCACACCGAAAGATTGAGATCTGGTTGTAGATCTTGAACTCTTACTTATTGAATGGAGATCAAAGCTATCTGCTGCTATTCTATCCCTTGAAGCAGAGTTTTCAGGGTTTCCAGAGAGCTGATAGAAAAGGGCTCAGGAGCACTCCTTTATCCTGCCAAATTAGCAGGGGTTTGTTTAACAGATTATTTCAGAACTGGGAGATAGTATCATCCAGTCTCCTCATTAAACTGATTGAGGAACCTGAGGCTCAGATGAATTAGATCTTGAGATTTGCCTTCAGAGCGGTTGCTCGCTAAGGATTAAGAAAATGGCTTTGGGGCCAGAAATCCTAGGTTTGAGTCCCAACTCGGCCACCACTTATTGGCTATGTGACCTCAAGCAAGTTATTCTCAGTTTTCTCATCAGTTAAATGAGAGGATTGTGTGGTATTTCACAAATAAACATACTAAGGGGACCTTTTCTTGTAGGGTTGCTGTGAAAATAAACTGAGATAAGTCAAGTAAAGTGCTTAGTACAATACCAAGTATGTGGTCACAATAAACATTAATATTATTCTTGCCATTATATGAGCATTTGTATGCATGGGAATGATACAATATAAACTTGCATGCAAAAATGTTTTTTTTAAATGTTACGGGGATTTCTACAAAAAGAATGTAATAAACACTAAAGAAGACCCACAGGCTACATTGTTTAGTCTATTCCTTGTTAAAGCATATGCCCTGCTGTAGTCACCGTTTTCAAAGATTATTACTCATGATTGACTCAAGTCTAGGTTCCCTTTAAAAAGTGTCTGTTTGGCTAGCTGATGTAGAACCAGTATCTCCTGGGTAAAAACTCCTGAGTTGCCTACCTATTGTCTGCATGCTGTCTCATTTCTCTTTTCTCTTTTTTTATTTCTCTTTTCCTGCTGGCTTTCTCTTTTGAAGCCAACCACTGGTTTAAATAAAGCTGGATGTGGTTGAGGGCTGCCAGGTGGCTGACGGGAGCAATAGCCAATCCTCTTTCAACAGCTTCAGAGTTGGCTCGATAGGAATGAAACAAGAGAGATGTGAATGCGAGGCAGAAAACGGGAAGCGGGCAGCCCTTCCCATCCCTCCCCAGTTCCTGGATGTGTGCTGAACAGAACTGTTTGTCTCTAGCAGGCCTGCCAAGCACGGTCCAGCTTCTGTCAGAGCCATTGCGTAGGCATCTACCTTTGTTGTCATCCCTTAGACCAGCCACTGTGAAGTTATCAGAGATTCTGTTTGTAATAGTCAAAGTAGCTTGGAATGTTTGTTGCCTCTTTTGGGGATCAACTTTTTTCTTCTTTTTTTTTTTTAACAAGTTCCCAGCCACCACTTTGCTTAACCTCATTTCCTATGTTGGTTTTCTTCTCACTGGAGATGAGCAGCACAAGCCTGAATGAAAACCAACATAAGAGCACAGGTTAATTGGAGTCTGAGAGGATCAGAACACTTGAAGCCTGGCTTGATAAACCCCCACAGGGTTTGGAAATGAGTCTGATGGGAACCAAAAAAACGAATCTGGTTTCCATTGCCCCAGGGGTCTATTTACCAACTTTCTATACTAATCCCTGGACTATAACTGAATGCTTAGTTTTAAATAAACAATATGTTTATGCCTCCACTTTACATAATATTATTGTAAGAAGGGTAACTACATGAAGAAATGCAAAAGAAAAAATTTATAGTCTCTCTAGCTACTGATGTAAGCTGTAATATAGTAGGAAAAAGTAAGAAGGTTGTTTTGGTTTTTCTTGCTTGAACTGACATATATTTATGTTTTTCTTTTTCTCATTTAAATATATTGAAAAGTGTTATACCATCTTTTAGCCTTGTCTACTGCATGCTTCCTATTTTTTTTTTAACATTTCTAAAACTTACTTTCCTGAAAAAAATGTTGTTTCCCAGTAAAGAGAAGGTATTCTAAGCTTCAAGCAGTGAGAAATTTGATGAGAAACTTATTGGAGGCTATCACAACATGAACAGGAACTACCAGCCTGAGCTGTTGGGTAATGGGAAATAGAACCTTTAGTCTCTCAGCTGAATTTTGGCTCTGAATATAATGACACAAAGTCATTACCCCCTGAAGGTCCATGGTCTTCAGGGAAATGAGTGTATAGTGGTTTCAGCTCTGTCCCTAACAGCTCAGAGTCTCCATCAGTCTGGATGCCATTACAATTAGAGTTAATTGTCACGAATGCAGCCAAGAACCAGGATTGAATGAGATGGGAGAGTGAGCTACTTTGCCTGTACTGCTAAAGGTGGTCCCTGAGCACCTAAGGACTGTTCTTCTCCTAGGCTGTTGCAAACCTGTGTTGGAAATTTAGACAAAATGAACGGAAGGCGTGAAAATATCTATTCATATGTTTAGTTACAAAGCCTTGCTTTTCACACAGAATAATGTTTTAATAGCAGGTGTCATTTCAAATTATGTTTGATTAAAGTCCCATCTGTGTTCAATCCACAGAAGAGGGAATCAGCTACTCCACTTCCAGTGAGAATCAAGTATCTCCTTTGGAGGGTACCATTAAGTCTGAGTTCTTTCAAATGGTAGATTTATTTTTAAAATGGCTATCCAGGCAACAAGAAGTCAACGCTGTCTCTTCAGAAGAGCCTCCATTGGAGAGTTTTTAAAATTGACTTTAGTTGGACATTTTAGAGGCATGGTTTGTTCATTTCCTTGTTTATTGTAGGTTGTGTTTAAGCCTCAAATAGCAACAATGGTGTAGTTTTAGAATAAAAGGGGCAACTAAATATAAACAGTAGATAGAAATAACCCTAGCCTCTTTTCTTCACATATTTATAAAAGATATTTCCTTCTCTTTAACCTTATCCTAAATACCATGAGGGATCTTGGATAACTTCTTTTCCGATTGAAGTTTCTAAATTGGTGACATGCAATTACCTTCTCCATATTCACACTGCTGAATAAGCTGAATTTTAAAATTATACACTTGTAGCTGGTTGAAATCTTCTCTAAGTATAAAATGGATGTTAAATGTCTTGAGAGTTGATTTTAAGATGTTTAAATCTTTGCTCTCCTGACAGGCAAAACTAGTCTTACTGGAAAACTCTTAAGAAAGATTACTGCTATGTGGACCATTTTCTGATCTTTGGAACTTTCCCCTGATTGTATTGCATGTTCTTGTTCCAGTGTCATTGGGTGAACTCTTACCAGTGGGGAAATCTGGCTATGTTCATAGTCTGAGAACCTGAGACTTGAGTTTGAAAGTAGCCAGGTAATGGGGATGAGGTGGATGGGAATCTATGATGTTGGTAACATGCTTGGTGATCTCGTTAATTTTTAGGTTATCTGTAAGACAGCCTGATATAATTGGGTAAATTCCAGTACGTTTAATACAAGGGCTTGAGATATAGCAGACATTGAGTCATTCATTTTTTTTTGTTGCTGTTGTTTTTTGTTTTTGTTTTACCTGCCCAGTTGTGAAAAGTGAAATCATCCCTTGGAGAACTGTCTGAAAGTGACATGAGCTCCCATATCTTACCCTCAACAAGTCAGCCAGGGTGAACTGGCTGGGACTTAAGGAAGAGGTGGTGATGTCGATGAGAGTAGTCATTGCTGATCTGAAGATATGCAAACAGATACTCAGCAGAGAGTGAGTCGGGCAGGCGAGGCTGGAGGGAAGCCTTGGATTTGGAAGTTAGAAAGATGCAGGAAATAGAGACGCCATAGATTTGGGTAAGTTCATCCATAAAGCACACAGAAAGGAAGAAGATCAGATGGCTGACAGTGGAGTCCTGGGGCACAGCAGCATTTTAGGGGAGTGCGAAAGAACCAATGTACGAAACTGAGAAGGAACAGCCATGTGAGGGAAAAGAATTAAGAGAGTATAGTGTCCCTGAAGCAAAAAAACTGAAACGAGAACAAAACAGTTTCAAGCAGGAAGATGCGGTCTACAGTGTCAACACTGCAGAGAAGCAAGATAAGGATGGAAGCATGTCCATTAGATATTCCAACAACGAGGCCATTAGTGACCTTAGGGCTGGGAAAGCAGGTTTTGTGGTGTAATGGGGCAGAAGCCACACTACAAAGTGTTAGAAATTAGTGGGAGGAGAGGAGGTTTGGCTGTGAATGGAAATAAGAAAAAACGAGATAATTTGAGTGGTATTTGGGATTTAAAATGTTTAGACATCTGTTAATTTTTGTATTTTAAGGAATTGAGAGGAGGCCTGAGATTTGTGTTTATACTAAAGGGTCCACAGCTTTAGTAGCAAAAGTGGAGGTTGAGTGTATAAGAAGGTGAGTCAGGGAGGGAGGTCCTGGAGGGAGGTGAGTGGTTGGGATTGTGACCGGATGGACTGAGGAGCCCCAGAGGTAAGAAGGAGCACCTAACCCATTGACTGGATTGGTTGGAGGGAAGAGAAGATATAAACTTAGACACATTTGTGGGAGAAGGTAGAAGAGGGTCCTATGCTGACTTTGTTTGTTTGTTTTTCCTGCAAAGAGAAGTTACGGTTTCTGAAGAGAATAGCGAGAAACTGGAGAGGAAGGAGATTTTAAAGGAGGTTAAACTCTGCAATTGCCATCACAGGGAATGGGAGAGGAACTAACTAAATAGATGAAGGTAAGGACTTTTATTTGAGTAGTGTATCTGTGGCTAAATCAGCTAATTTGATTGGAGATACCGATATCAATTAACTTTATTTTGTTTCCCAAACACAGAATGCACAATGTCACAAATGTGTGTTGTTGAATAAAAGAGAGAAGAAAATGAGAGACTAAAGAAAGCTCTAGAGCATTTGGGAGGGGGAGGGGAGCAGGTAGAAGACAAAAAATAGCTTAAGAAGGTATTTTGCATCCTAATGATATTCAGCATGCATATCTTCCTCCGGCAAATCATTAGTTTCATCTAGTATTTGAAGCACAGTTTACGGTCATCACTACAGTTGGACTTTCTGCAAAATTGTAATATTACCCCAAACTGTATAGTTTTCCATTATTTTGAGTATACCTCCCTACCCCCCATCACCCCCACCAAATCCCACATAAAAAATCACTCTTACCATTTTGACTTTGGTGACCAGATGAACTTGTTTATTACATGATTCTTCAAAATGGCTTAGCCACTTTGGTCCTTGTAGTATTAAGAGGATATTTTTACATATTTGGTTAAATTTGAACCTTTGTTAGAATTTTTGTGTATTTTCAACTGTTAGGGCTTTTTTTTTTTTTTAGTGTTATTGTGATGGAGGGACTTCAGTTTTCTTCACTTAGGATAAAGAGTGACTCATGATGAGAACATCTCTTTCCTTCTAAAGGCCTTCGTCATGTGGCTAATACTACTTACTTATATTTTCAATCACTTTTTGCATGTTCTCTTTAAAATTTCTGGAAGACCAAAGTGACTTTAAAAACAAAAGCGAAAGCAAAGACAAATCACTTTTCCTACTTTCTTTTCTTTATACAATCTTGATACTAGAAGTGCCTTCACACCAACGCTGAGTGAAGCTTTCTGTTTAAGTTATTATTCTCAAGATAAAGTAGGGAAAGTGGCATTGAACTAATCCATTCTTCAAAACATCTTAACATTATAAGCAGAGCAAAGTGGTACAAAATGTATTCAGCCTCACGGATTTCTCTAGATTGTAACCAGAATAGAAAATGGCAGAATGTATTAATTCCTAAGATAAAATTATAATGAGAACAGAAAATGGTGCGAGATGAATTAATGTAGTGGCAGGTTTCTGTCTGCAGAGCACGGCGCTCTCTAAATACCACATTGCAGCACTTTGTCGTCAGCTTCTCTCTTGTAATCTATATTTTAAAGATGCTCTAAAGATAAAGCTAGACCATATTCATCTCTGGGAGCACTGCCACAGCGCTCTGGACACGAAATGGCCCCAGGGAAGCAGTGAATGGACTTACCTTGCAGGAACAAAGGAGATTTAAGTTAGATAGCAGTGAGATTTTTATTATTGCAAACTTATACTGACATGCTTCCTTCAATAGCAGATCATCTTTAAGTCTGTCACTCCAAGAAAAACGTAGTTGAAGAGGTTGTGGTTATAAGAGAAGAATTTGCTCTTTGTCCAAAAAAAAAAAACCAAAAAAAAATCTTCACATTTTACAATGTATAAAGAATTACTTGGTGTTTTCTCTCACTGCTGCCTGCTGCTTGGGGGTCCAGGCTTTAAACAGGAATGACCACCTTTTGTCTGGGGTGATTTCTCAAATGGATACTGCTCAAAGTATGTGTCTGAAGCTGGATTATTTTTTCCAGTATCTCTTATCCATATTATAAATATCCTTATTAATAGATCCAGTGTGTTTTTGAGGAGAGAGTTAGTAATGCAGATGAATATTGTTGTAATGTACCTGCGGTGTCATTCAGATGCGTATTTTTAGAACTTTGTACTGTTCAGTGAAGGCAAATGTGTCTCAATAATAGGCATCTGAGACTCAACAGCTTCAAACACTTCAAAGGTGACTCTGACTCCAGAAGCCACAGTGGAAAACCTCGAGTGGCTATACTAGAACTTTGAAAGGTTTAATAATGGTTGTCCCACATAGCTTTGCATCCTCCAAAACCTGATCTGATTGCAAATTTTTAATCAGGAAATCTGGTCTTTGAATCAGAACGGCTTTGCCGATTTGAGTGGCAGCAATATTGCTTTTGTTTTGAATTTTCATGATGCAGGAAATTTGAATCCAAATTTTTCCCTCTATGCATTCATACTGCTGCACAGGGCATGGCTAGGTTATCCAAACTATGAATTAGAGTTTTTAATAACATTGGAGTAAGGCATTAGCTGTACCGTCTTATCATGGCTTGTTGCGATTTCAGAGGAAATCTGCCAACTCTTTGATAATAAGCAAGAGTGAATTGTGAATTACCAGAATGTGCTAACCCCAAGTGATATTGTAACCCAGGATTAAGCACTTTTTATTTTCTCTTTTCACAAATTAGCTTCCAAGACATATCTGTGACATAACCTGGTGACAGTGACTGTACCTTTCTGGGAAAAATTCTTATATTGCCCCTACCCACTTTTGGCCCTGCCCCTGAACAGCCAGGCGTCCTTACCTTAGAAGTAGCTTGGAAATAAAGCTGTTTAATTCTTTTTAGCCCTCTGACCTGTCTCTAAAGATTCAACCAATAGTATGGTAGCTCTTTTAATATTTCATTAAAAGGAAGAGAGACTCAGAGAATAAAAACCCGAGATTGCCTTACTGCTTTAAGTTTTGAGAAATTGAAACCTTTAAGTAAATAGTTCTTTTGAGCTTGCGTTTTGGAAACCAGAGTAAATCTAGCTGCCTCTTTTTTCTGGAGAAATTTAACCTAAAATATGTTCTCCCCACTGTTTGTATAGCCAGTACATGTAACATTTGCACTTTCTTTTAAAACCATAATAAGGAGAATTAAAACCCTATGATTAAGCATTTAACATAAAATTAAAGGGCCATGGTTACCCATTAGGAAAGTATTACGTACCTAAAATTCAGTCGGATGTCAAATAGACTTCTTTCTTTCTGTACAAATTGCAGTTCATAGATTCGACATTTCTGCTTATCCTCTTTCTTTTTTCAGGCATGGTATATATTTTATTTATATCTGCAGCATTTTAGGGTGGGATGACAAATTTTGGCAAGTTTAGCATGGTCTGGGCTTTCAATTCCCTGCAGGAATTCCAATTCTCCTCTGCTCACCTGAGTTTCTTTAGGCTGAACAGAGAGTGGTATATAATAGGCATGAGGTGACTGCAATAAATTGGCCTGCCTGCATGAAGCTTACAGGCTAGAAGGGAAGGCACAATTCAGAAACAAACCTTTGCACATATAAGGACTTTATATATGCTGAAAGAACTGTAAAATTTTAACAGGAAAGGTTGAATATTTGGAAACAGAACTCAGGGTAGATCTTAATCTTCTGGTATTTTCCATGATAGATTAATCCAGGTAGATTAAAATAAAAATCATAAAGAGAAAACAAAAGGTGAATATTTACCTGTACTATGTATGGGGAAGGACTGTTTACATTTGAAAACAGGAGAAAAGTTAATACAAGGAAAGAAATAAATTTAAATAATTTTTTAAAACTCAGTTAAAAATAAA
The DNA here is from genome assembly GCF_965194825.1 of Balaenoptera physalus. NCBI lineage: Eukaryota > Metazoa > Chordata > Mammalia > Artiodactyla > Balaenopteridae > Balaenoptera > Balaenoptera physalus. The sequence continues at coordinate 128,780,373 of NC_138890.1, forward strand.
TACAATTAAGAAACAGACAAGAGGGCTTCCCTGGTGGCGCAGTGGTTGAGAGTCTGCCTGCCGATGCAGGGGACACGGGTTCGAGCCCTGGCCTGGGAGGATCCCACATGCCGCGGAGCAACTAGGCCCGTGAGCCACAATTGCTGAGTCTGTGCGTCTGGAGCCTGTGCTCTGCACCAAGAGAGGCCACGATAGTGAGAGGCCCGCGCACCGCGATGAAGAGTGGCCCCCACTTGCCGCAACTAGAGAGAGCCCTCGGACAGAAACGAAGACCCAACACAGCCATAAATAAAATAAATAAATAAAAATAAAAAAATAAACAGGAGCTGTTGTTTAAAAAAAAAAAAAAAAGAAACAGACAAGAAACAAGAGCATTTGCCACAATAGTGAACAAGGTCCTAACTACTTATTATATCAAGAGTTCATACAAATCAATATGCAAACAAGACTACAACAAGTAAATGGGCAAAGGGAACAGATAAATACAAAAGATGGAAGTTCAGGGTCCAAAGCAAAAACAGCATTTAACTTCACAAATGTGCAAATAAATACAATGTAAAGCTATAGTAAGTTACCACTAAATAGCAAAAATTACAACAGAGGCAATATTTGGTGATAGCATGAGTAGAATGAGGTGGGCACTTCATATCTTGTTGATGAGAATGGCCACTGATGGGGCCCTTCTGGACATCAGTTTGACACATTGAAAAATACTGTATTCTTTGTGTCCACAGTATACTGCTAGGTGAAAAAAGCAAATTACAAAACAGTTTTTAATAATATGGTCCCATTGTTTTAGAAAGAAGGGAAAAAAGGAATAATGTAAGAAGGGAAGAAAGGGATAATGTAAGAAAGAAAGAAGGAAGGAAGGAAGGATAAAAGGGAGGGAGGAAGGAAGGAAAGAAAGAAAGAAGTAATTGTGTGTGTATGCAGAAACAAATAGTGGTAATTTTGTTTTCTTTTTTAAATGTCAGCTTTTTTTTTGGTTTGTTTTTGCCATGAGTCTGTATTGCAATCAGAAAAGAGAATGAAAATATCTTTAAAAAGAGGAACAAATTTGTAAAAAGTGTTCATATCCTTTGACTCACCAGCTCCCCATTTAGTAAATCATCCAAAAGAAAAGGCAAAAATGTAGACAAAGATTTATGTACAAATACGTGTTTAAATATGAAAACAACATCAGGAGACTGTTTAAATAAATTCTGGAACATCCAAAAGATAGACCATTATGCAGCTGTTATAAATTATATGTCAGAAGGATTTTCAGTGATATGGTAAAATACATTTGACAAATTTTAAGCAAACAGAATATAACAAAACAGGATTTAAAATTATATAAGAAGAATGATTCTGACCTCAAAAAATGTGAAAAAGACTAGGGAAAAAAAATACACCAAAATGTTAATGGTGGTTGCCCCTGGGTACATTAATTGTGGAGGACTTCTGTTTTCTTCTTTGTCTTTTGCTATGCTTAAAAAAATTACTACCGGGACTTCCCTGGTGGCACAGTGGTTAAGAATCTGCCTGCCAATGCAGGGGACACGGGTTTGATCCCTGGTTCGGGAAGATCCCACATGCTGCAGAGCAACTAAGCCTGCACGCCACAACTACTGAAGCCCACCCGCCTAGAGCTGGTGCTCCACCACAAGAGAAGCCACCGCAATGAGAAGCCTGCGTACCACAATGAAGAGTAGCCCTAGCTCGCCACAACTGGAGAAAGCCTGCGCACAGCAATGAAGACCCAACACAGCCAAAAAAAAAAAAGTTACTACCTTTTTTTCTTGGGCATTCTCATGGGTTTATTCTTCCAAATGAACTGGAACAAAAGTCATGTTCACGATCCATTTTATAGATCAAAAGAGATCACCCTCTAGGTCCCAATTTAATCATTTATTTTGTCTCTGAATAACTCTTCACTCTCAAAATCAAATCCGTCTTCAAGGGATAGAGGATATTTTTATTTTTAAGGGCTATCAGACTAAAAAGATTGTTCCAGAAGAAGTTGTTATCACACGGAATTAAACTATAGTATCAGAAAAAATACATACATTATAACCTTACAAGGTAACTGATTGAAGGGCAGTTCATGTGTTCAGTTCTGATTTGCTTCCTAAAAACAAAGCGAATTATATATTCAGCTACATGGCAAATCATTCTTCCTTTCTGAGCCTCAGTTGTTTGTCTGTAATCTGTATTATGGGGACTGTAACACCCATGTCTTGGAATCATGAATATCTACTTGCTTTGCCTCCATTCTCCCTCTGTAGGGCCACACTAACCCTAAAACACAAAGAGCATGTGCAGAACAGGTACTTTTAATTATGGCTACTGTTTATTAATCGCTTTCAGGTGCCAAAAGCACTTAGTCTTCACAATGACCAGGTGTGGCAAGTATTGTAATCATCTCACTTTATGTGTATTTATTCAAGGTGGGCACATATTTATTGATGACCTACGTTGGGTGAGCACTGGCCTCCCACGGGTAAACTTGAAGCCAAAGAGACAGTGGTTCCAGTGCATGGTAGAATGGGAGACACACTGCAAAGCAGGAAACAAACTGTGAATGGGTAATACCAAGTTGAGAAGGCCGCCAAGAAGGCAGCCAACCAGGGTTGCAATGGAGAATAGCAAGAAAAGCCTCTTTCAATCAGGTCTTCAGGGAAGGTTGGTCTGAGAAGAAACTTTTCAATCTCAGACTTAAAAAATGAAAAAGAGCCAGCATCTTGCAGAGCTGGGAGACAAACATTCCAGGCAAAGGAAACTGAGACTCAGAGAGGTACAGGAAGGGCACAAAGTCACACAGCAACTGCAGAGTAAGCCAAGATTTGAAACACTAATGCCAGATGCCAAACTTCCCCCATGACGTTCTAATAGCTGTCATCAACCAGGCCAGTGTGGGGCTCACACACAGCAGGTCCTAAGAAAAATCAAGGCCTTGTTTGATCCTGAGTGGACGGGTGGCTGCTCAAGGCTGGGGCTCAACCTACAGCAATGCTTGTGAGTATGGGGAGAAGGGTTTATCGTCTTGGGCCCCCCCGTTGTGGAAGGGATGGGAATTTTATCCCATTGTCCTCCCCTTCCTTCCAGTTCTCCAACTCCAGCTCTGACAAAGCTGTTTTAATGAGTTCATTAAGGCTCCTTTGTCTTAGTCCACCTTCGAGCTGGGGCCTTTATAGGTGGGGGTGTGTTGGTGCCTAGGCTGGGCTGAAGCAAATGCCAAGGGGCAGAAAAAGGGCAGGCCAGCAGGGATTTTGGGGGCCGGGAGGGATTGAATTTACCTTTCAGATGTCACCTCCTCCTAGAGGCCTTCCTTGTCCGCCCTGGATAAAATAGTTGTTCCCAGATGCACCCTTCTTATCTTTCTCTGTTCCCTTCCCCTGCTTTGTTTTTCCTCTGGGTTTAGCCAAAACCCTGGCTCATAGTAGGCATTCAATTAATCTTTGTTGAATAAAACAGTTATTTGTGCTGTTCCATGTGAGAGGCATGGGGTTGGGCCTTTTATCACTACTTCCTTCCCACCCCACCCTCCGTCTCCCCAGTGGTGACCACCTCCTCATAATGACCCTAGGCTGCTTCCAAGCACTTTTCACCCTATAATTACTTACATGTCAAGGCTCAGAGAGTAAATTCTAAGAGAGCAGGACTGCTTGGTGATGCCGGCTGCTCCAGTGCACAGTGTCTTACATGAAGGGGGTGTAGGATAATCATTTGCTGAGTGCATGAATGAATAAATGAATGAGTGAATGAATGAGTGAGGCCCTTACCTGGGCTAGTAAAGGCCTCCCAGGGCTAAGCTGGGAAGCCTGCCTATGTGACTTTGAGATAATGCCTACTGCCCAGAACTCCGTAGGATTTTCCTTTTCTAAGCGGCTCTTATTTCACTCATACAGCTTTATTCTAAATTGTTCTGGAATTCCTCTTGAGTAAGTGGGTCTTAAACTTCAGAGCACAGAAGAATGACCAGGTAAATCCCAGAGCCCACCTTAGAGATAATGAATTAGTGGGGCTGTCCCGGGCTAAGGGAATCTAGTTGTTCACAATCCCCCAAATTACTACTTTTATAAGTGAAAAAGAACCTAGATCTTCCAATCCCCCAAATTAAGCTCTTTCCGCTATACCAGAGAATATAACAGTTTTCTTCAATAAAGGACTTTGCCTTACAGAAATGATACAGTATCTGAAAGGGATCATAAAAATCTGCCTGCCATTGGAAAAATGAAATTTTTTCCCAATAAGCAGCAGGCATCAGTGTCCCCCACGTACTTTGTCCAATGACACACTAGCTAGTTAATGTCCATTATTTAGAATGACATACTATACTACTAAACACAAGCAGCCAATAATCCATACTTGGGGCAGGGGAGGACATCATTTCTAAAAACACAGACTCCAGAAAGTCTGCTTTCCATAAATGATGTGCTAACTCTCAGAAGCAAGGATCGGTGGGCATCGCCACGTGCAGTACCTTGGATGACTGCATCGCTAGGTGCATTGAGTAATCACTAGATAAACATCTGAGCACCAGTTGCAAAAAGATACTCCTGTGGGTAGTAAAAAATGTTCTCTGTTTGCAAGTTGAGACTTACCCCTGTGTTTTGGAGATACCTGAATTGGTTTGGCTCTTTTCCAATTACAATCTGTTCGTAATCACCCAGGGTCTGTATCATCAGACTGTTATGAGGGAATTAATTCTTTCTATGTGACAGTTGTTAGTGTAATTCATGTCCTTGTTTTTAATTGCTGGATCAAATTACTTTGTAGATTATTTCATATTTCATCCCAAGAGGAAGGAATAGGAAAAATGCATAGTGCCTGTGGTGACTTATTTGTTTAGTCTAGCCAGAAAAAAAAAAAAGCAGAATTAAAAAGATCGACTTTCTAAACAAAATGGCTCTTCTCTATCCTTAGAGTATATTTTGGATGATTTTAGATGGAAAGTTAGCCTGAGTACATTCTTTCTGTTTAAACACTCTAGGAACTAAGTTTATTTTTATAACGGTTCTGCCAAAATAATGGCCATAAAGGTCACAAAGCAATATCTCCTAATAAATACCTTGGAAGGATTTACAATTCAATGCTCTTTCGTTAAAATAAGCACCTTGAAGATAAGAAATTAATGAGATTTAGAATAATTTATTAAGGAACACCTAATAGACTCTCGTGAGATTCAAATGTCAAGATGTTAAACACACACACACACACACACACACACACAAAAGAAACTTAGCAAATGCAAATTATATTGGGGGAAAAAAAGACAAAGAGTATTTGAAAAATCTTATAAATGTTTGTTTTTGCAGCACTGAAATTTAATTCTTGTATTTGAATACATACCCAGTAGACATTTCTTCCATTTTTCAGCCATAGCCACTAAATGCTTTTCACTCTAATGTTTAGAATCTCAGAAAGAATCAGTAACTATTTCTTAGGTGTCTTATGAGTTGAGAATTTACTTGTAGGCTTAAAGGGAGGAGAAAGCCCAGACAGGACAAGCTCACATAACTGAAAAGGTATAGAGAAAATTCATTGTTCTATTTATTCCTGCTTTGTGATGAGTTGAGTTGAGAGCAAAATGTATTTATAACAATGGGACACTTGAACTGTTGCTGTAACTGTCCAAGGCCAGACAACATTCACATTGCCTCGTAAATAGTCATCTTATAAAGCAGACCTAAGTGATAATCTAAAGAGGAATTATAGATCAGTGATCACTTAAAAGCAAGCAGCAGGGAAATTGATAAATACTGCCTGGCTGCCTGGCAAATAAAAAACCCAGTCATGATTAGAGAGGGAGCTGGAACTTGCTGATTACTGGGAAATTATGGCAACAGACAAATGAACAGTCCCACACACTTAGGGCAAAGGTACCTTGTAGTTCAGGTAACAATGTACTGTCAACATGGAAAGGTCCTTGAAAAAGGAGCTGAACCTGCTACTCTGAAAACAGAAGGCATATATACAGACACAGTGCTGAAAAGCTGGCAGCCCTAAATCAGTTTTCTCCACCAGAGTGCTGAATGTATTATCGTCGCTGTCATCTTTGAAAAGGGAAAAGAGATATCCATAAAAATAGATGTCTTTTCCACCACTGGTAGTAAAAAATGATTACAAAGAATTCTTGTGGTCACATATCTCTCATTATAAACCCAGTCCTTTCTAGTCTATTATAGAAAACCAAGATGGTTATATTGGTTTAAACATGGGTTCTATGGTTCTTATTTAAAATATGTTTTTTGTTTGCCTTTGTGTTGATCAAGAGAAGCAGGTTAGCTGTTACAGACTTAGTTAATTGATGGCTGTGGGTTTTCTTGCTATACTTGGGCCTCTGTAAAGCATGTCTCAATCGTTGAATTGGCTCAAATGCATGTAAATAAGTCTCTTCAGGAAAACAAGGGGTAGGCAATGAGTTGCAAGGACTGAATGTGGGGAGGATGCCACATCACCTTTGTGCTTCATACCAAGTTCATTTTGAGTCAAATAGAAAACCATCTGAGGACTTAAGAGCTGCTTATTTGTAATAATAACTTACCTGTTTGCAATGTATTAACGTTTGCAAGGCTAACTGACATACTGAGAACAACTCTGTGAAGTATGTGCTATTATCCCCCGTTATGAAAGGAGATTGAGGCTCAGAGAGGTTTGGGACTTGTCCACAGTACCAGAAATGGAGTTTCAGTTCCATCAGTTACCAACTCAGATTTTCTGATTCTAGCTTCCAGTTCCTTTCCCCCACTTTAGCTACAGTTAAAACATTATTTCCCCCAGTTTGATCTAAATGAAGACCTGTGGAAGAAAGTCAAGACCAGACATGTTATTCTTCCTATGGCTGTCTTTATCACAGACATTCATGGTTCAAATAAACAAGAGAATTAATTAATAATGATTAAGTGACAACATTAGGAAGAGAATACCTGCATACTTATAGGTGGGTCAACTTGCATACTTGAGGAAACAATTGTGAACTCAGAACTAGAAGAGTTGCAGGTATCAAGAGGATGATAATACTCCCTAGAACATTAAAACATGATAAAATATAAAATTACTAGTAAAAGGAGAGTCAGTGTGAGAGGTGGCCACCATATACAGATTTCAGTTTATTTTTGTATACTTGCTCCAAAAGGAGAGTCTTCTTTCAATTCTTAAAATATAAAAAAATTTTTAAAAATTTATTTAAGTATAGTTGATTTACAGTGTTGTGTTAATTTCTGCTGTCCAGCAAAGTGATTTATATATATATATATATATATATATATATATATATATATATATATATATATTCTTTTTCATATTCTTTTCCATTATGGTTTATCACAGGATATTCAATATAGTTCCCTGTGCTATACAGTAGGACCTGTTGTTTACCCATTCTGTATATAATAGTTTGCATCTGCTAATCCCAAACTCCCAGTCCTTCCTTCCCCTCCCTGCCCCCTTTGGCAACCACAAGTCTTTTCTCTATGTCTGTGAGTCTGTTTCTCTTTCATAGCTAAGTTTATTTGTGTCATATTTTAGATTCCACCTATAAGTGATATCATATGGTATTTGTCTTTCTCTTTCTGACTTCCTTTGCTTAGTAGGATAATCTCTAGGTCCATCCATATTGCTGCAAATGGCATTATTTCATTCTTTTTTATGGCTGAGTGATCTTCCATTGTATATATGTACCACATCTTCTTTATCCGTTCATCTGTTGATGGACATTTAGGTTGTTTCCATGTCTTGACTACTGTAAATAGTGCCACTATGAACATAGGGGTACATGTATCTTTTTTTTTTTTTTTTTTTTTGTACCCTGAGAGACATGTATCTTTTTGAATTATAGTTTTCTCCAGATATATGCCCAGGAGTGGGATTGCAGGATCATACGGTAGCTCTATTTTTAGTTTTTTGAGGAACCTCCACTCTATTTTCCATAGTGGCTACACCAATTTACATTCCCACCAACAGTGTAGGAGGGTTCCCTTTTCTCCACACCCTCTCCAGCATTTGTTATTTGTAGACTTTTTAAAAATTTTTAAATTTTTTGGCTGTGTCGGGTCTTAGTTGCGGCACGTGGGATCTTTCATTGTGGCGAGCGGGCTCTTTGTTGTGGCGTGCAGGCTCCAGAGCGCATGGGCTCAGTAGCTGCGGTGAGTGGGCTGTCTGTTGTGGTGCATGGGCTCCAGAGCGTGTGGGCTCAGTAGCTGCAGCACATAGGCTCTCTAGTTGTGGCACATGGGCTCCAGAGCACGTGGCCTCAGTAGTTGTGGCACTCTGGCTCTCTAGTTATGGCACACGAGCTCCAGAGTGCATGGTCTCTGTAGTTGTGGTGCATGGGCTTCAAGAGTACGTGGGCTTTGTAGTTGTGGCACACAGGATCTCTTGTTGTGGCGAGTGGGCTCAGTAGTTGCGGTGCACGGGCTTAGTTGACCCACTGCATGTGGGATCCTAATTCCCTGACCAGGGATTGAACCCGAGTCCCCTGCATTGGAAGGCAGATTCTTAACCACTGGACCACCAGGGAAGTCCTTTTGTAGGTGTTTTAATGATGGCCATTCTGACTGGTGTAAAGTGGTACCTCATTGTAGTTTTGATTTGCACTTCTCTAATAATTAGTGATGATGAGCATCTTTTCATGTTCCTGTTGGCTGTCCGTATGTCTTCTTTGGAGAAATGTCTATTTTGATCTTCTGCCCATTTTTTGATTGGATTGTTTGTTTTTTTGATATTGAGTTGTATGATCTGTTTGTATATTTTGGAAATTAAGCCTTTGTCGGTCACATCCTTTGCAAATATTTTCTCACAGTCCATAGGTTGTCTTTTCATTTTATTTATGGTTTCCTTTGCTGTGCAAAAGCTTGTAAGTTTGTTTAGGTCCCATTTTTTTTTTATTTTTGCTTTTATTTCTATTGCCTTGGGAGACTGACCTAAGAAAACATTGGTACAATTTACATCAGAGAATGTTTTGCCTGTGTTTTTTTCTAGGAGTTTTATGGTGTCAGGTCTTATATTTAAGTCAAAAGGAGAGTCTTTTTTTCAAAGCACTGTTATAATGATGAGTTATTTGTAGATATTTATGATAAGATTTCACATAAAGATGGACTTTGTGTTGATTATCTTTTGCTGTGTTACCAATCATGCAATGCTTAGTAGTTTAGAACAACTTCTATTTAATTTATGGAACAATTTCATGGGTTGGCTGGGATAACTGGGATTCCTGAAGTGACTCTTTTGGTTAGGATCAGCTTGGTTGGAGCTGGATGGTATAGGATGGCCTTATGTGTCCCATTTTTGGCAGATTGGTCTATGAGGGGCTCAGATGACTTGTCTCAGCTCCATGTAATCTCTCGTCCTTTAGTAGGCCAGCATAAATTTCTCCTCATATTAGTCTCAAAGTTTCAAAATGCAAGGAAGAGAGAGGGCAAGCCCTAATATGGAAATGCTTTCCAAGACTACACTTGTATTGTGCTTGCTAGGGGATTGGGGAGGTTTCTTTGGGAACAGACATCATGCTGAAACCTGAAGGATGAGTAGGAGTTAGACAGACTGAAGAAGAGTTTGGGTCCAGGGTGGAGGAAAGAGATTGTTAGGTATGAAACCCAGAGGAATCTGAGGAGAGAGTATCTGGTCTATTTCAGGAACTGAAACACTTTTCCTAGAGTTGAAACATGAGGAAAATGATAGGAAGTTGCAAGAGGTGAAGCTGGAGAGGAAGGCAAATGATATATGATGGAGAGGATTGAGGTTATATTTTAGGCACAATGGCAAACCACTGAAGGAATTTAAATATGGATATAGTAAAGTCAGGCCAATGCTCTAGAACAGGGGTCCCCAACCCCAGCGCCACAGACTGGTACTGGTCCGTGGCCTGTTAGGAACTGGGCCATGCAGCAGGAGGTGAGCAGCAGGTGAGTGAACGAAGCTTCATCTGTATTTACAGCTGCTCTCCATTGCTCACATTACCACCTGAGCTCCACCTCCTGTCAGATCAGTGGCACCTTTAGATTCTCATGGGAACACGAACCCTACTGTGAACTGCACATGTGAGGGATCTAGGTTGCGAGCTCCTTATGAGAATCTAACGCCTGATGATCTGAGGTAGGGCTGAGGCAGTGATGCTAGTGCTGGGGAGAGGCTGCAAATACAGATTATCATTAGCAGAGAGGTTTGACTGCACAGAGACCATAATAAATCAATTGCTTGCCGACTCAGATCAAAACCCTATCAGTGAGTGGCAAGTGACAATTAAGTTGCATCTAGTGGCAGACTTTATAGTGGCAAGTGAGTTGATGTACTTCAGTTGTACAGCTGCATCTGGTGGCAGGCTTTAAGTCAGAACCCAACACTTATTTTAGCCCACGCGTGGCCCACCCATTATTTTATTTACCACTTCCATCTGCACCTCTTTCCCGCACTGCACACTTGTCTCAGTCACAGTTTTGGTAAGCCCACAAGCTAACCCTAGCCAAAATGAGTAAAAAACAAATGTCGCTGGAGAGCTTCTTCGAAAAGGGGGAAAGACCCAATGATGAGACAGCAAAAGACTCTAAGACTGCCCACAAAAAGAAAGCTGCATTTAAAAGAAAATATCAAGAGTCCTACTTAAATTACAGGTTCATTGCAACAGGTGATTCACATTCTCCAAGCCTGCTTTGTATAATATGTGGTGACTGCTTATCCAACGAAGCCCTGAAACCTTCAAAACTGCTTCACCACATGGAGACCAAGCACCCTGCATTAAAAGACAAGCCTTTGGAGTTTTTCAAAAGAAAAAAATGAACAGGAAGAACAGAAGCAATTATTGAAGGCCACAACTTCATCAGATGTGTCTGCACTGAGAACATCATTCTTAGTGGCTAACCGCATTGCTAAAGCTAAGAAGCCCTTTACTATTGGGGAAGAGCTGATCCTGCCTGCTGCTGAGGACATTTGTCATGAACTTTTAGGAGAGGCTGCAGTTCAAAAGGTGGCACGTGTTCCTCTTCTGGCTAGCACCATAACTAGATGAATTGATGAAATAGCAGAGGATATTGAGGCACAGTTGTTAGGATTAATGAGTCACCATGGTATGCAATCCAGGTTGACGAGTCTACCAATGTTGACAATGAGGCAACAATGCTTGTTTTTGTGCGATATATTTTTCAGGAGGATGTGCATGAGGATATGTTATGTGCACTTTTGTTGCCAACCAACACCACAGCTGCAGAACTATTCAAGTCTTTGAATGATTACATATCAGGAAAACTGAATTGGTCATTTTGTGTTGGTATATGCACGGGTGGAATGGCTGCCATGACTGGATGGCTTTCTGGTTTCACTGCTCAGGTCGAAGAGGTCATTTCTGAATGTGAGTCTACGCACTGTGTCATCCATAGAGAAATGCTGGCTAGCTGAAAAATGTCACCTGAACTTAACAACATTTTGTGGGATGTGATTAAAATTATCAACCACATTAAAGTACATGCCCTTAACTCACATCTGTTCACGCAGCTCTGTGAGGAGACGGACACAGAGCACACACGTCTTCTCTAATACACAGAAGTGAGATGGCTTTCTAAAGGTAGATCACTGGCCAGAGTTTCTGAGTTACAAGAGCTGCTCCAGAGATTTTTTTAGAAAAAGAATCACCACTGATAGCACATTTCAGTGACATAGAATGGGTTGCAAAACTTGCTTACTTCTGTGACATATTCAACCTGCTCATCCAACTCAATCTGTGTCTTCAGGGGAGAATGACAACTGTGTTCAAGTCAACAGATAAAGTGACTGCATTCAAAGCCAAACTGGAATTATGGGGGTGACGAGTGAACATTGGGATTTTTGACATGTTTCAAACATTAGCAGAGATTTTGAAAGAGACTGAGCAAGGACCTTCTTTCTCCCAGTTGGTGCATGATCACCTGTCTCAGCTTTGAAAAGAGTTTGAGCATTACTTCCCAACCACAAAAGACCCCCAAACTGGGAAGGGATGGATCCGCTACCCATTTGTGAATAAGCTAGGTGAATCGACTTTGTCCATGCTAGAAGAGGCTCAACTGCTTGAGATCGCAAATGACAGTGACCTTAAAGTGTGTTTGAGACAACTTCAAACCTCCATATGTTCTGGATTAAAGTCAAGGTGGAATATCCTGAGATTGCCACAAAAGCACTGAAAAGCCTGCTTTCATGTCCAACGTCCTGTCTTTGTGAAGCAGGGGTTTCTGCAGTGACAGCAACCAAAACGAGATCACTGAGGAGACTGGACATAAGCAACACACTTCGGGTGTCACTGTCTCCCACCACCCCCAGGTGGGACCACCTAGTTGCAGGAAAACAAGCTCAGGGCTCCCACTGATTCTGCATTACTGTGAGCTGCATAATTATTTCATTATATATTACAATGTAATAATAATAGAAATAAAGTGCACAATAAACGTAATGTGCTTGAATCATCCTGAAACCATCCCCCCGCCACCCCTGTCTGTGGAAAAATTGTCTTCCATGAAACCAGTCCCTGGTGCCAAAAATTTGGGGGACCGCTACTCTAGAAGACCCACTTCGGCTATAATTGAAGTTTTGATGAGAGGGAGGAAAACTGTAGTAAAAGAGACTAGTTTAGTTAGAAGGTTGTTGCTGCAACTTCTTGCCTTAATGTCTACTTTTGTCCTGTTAGTTTAGCTGTTCAAGCCTTTTTTCCCCCTCACTTTCAGTTATTGTTTTCACAGTCTGTCTTTTTTTCATCCTTTTCCTTCCAGTCTATGTATATCTTTGTATTTATGGCAGATCAGATAAGCAGCATGTAGTTGGATTTAATATTTTATCAAGTTTGACAGTATTTTTTTAATCAGAATACTTAATCTATTCACCTTTAATGTAATTTAATGATATTTGGTTTAAATTTACCATCTTACTGTTTTTGTCCCATCTGTTCTTTGCTTTGCTTTTATTCTCCTTTCTCGCACATTTTGGATTACTTAAGTAGTTTTTATTCTGTCTTCCTCTCTAATACTTGTTAATTATATACATTTTATTATTCCTTTAATGGTTACCTAGAGATTACAGCATACATCTGTGACTTATTAGAATCCCTTTTAAATTAGTACTTTTCCAACAAATCAGACAATGAAAGGATTTTATAAAACTTTAACTTGTACACATTTTTTAATCACAGAAGATGTTTTTGTTATTGTTCAGTCAATATTATCTAGATTTATCCAGTTTTTAACCTTTTATGTTGCTTGTTATTCCTTCCTGTATTCTGTGCTTCCATCTGGGATCATGAAGAATCCCTTTAGTATTTCTTTTCCTATATGTCTGATGGTGATAAATTCTGCCAGTTTTATTTTTCTGAATATACATTACTTGGCCTTTAGTTTTCAAGGATACTTTTGTTGGGTATAGAAGTTTAGACTGTTTGTTACTTTATTTTAAAGATCCACTTTCTGCTGGAGATGCCATCCAAAGCAGAAAGAGGGAGTGAAACATCTTGGCATCTCAGTTCCTTCCTCTCTCTTATCTTTTGCATTGCCTCTGATTGTCTGAACCCAGCCAGAAGGCAGTATGCATAGGAGCCCTGGAAACAGCCTGATGGCTTCAGTCCTCTTGTGATAGGCCTCAGAACATAGGGAAGGCAAGGAACGGGTCTGAAGTCAAACAGGACACAGACTTGCATAATAGCTAACATCTGTGAAGTGTTTACTTTGTACCATGCACCGTGCTAATCATATTACATCAATACTAGTGTGTTCATGAAGATAGACTACATTATGCTACAATTTGAAAGAACAAATAGACAAAAATCTCAGTGGCTTAGTGAACATAAAAGTTTATTTCTCACTCATATCATATGCTTAACAGAGGCTGGTGGGAGGCTCTGTTCCACACACAGGGACCTACACTGATGGCAGCTCTTGAATCTTATAGCTATGTCATCTGGAACATGTTACCTTTTCGGCTGTCCCTGAGGAGAAGAGAACCTGGAGAACTGTGCCAAGGTTCTTACCTTTTCGTCACAGCCCGCTGAACAGTACTAGCTACATGGCCCCACCTAACTTAGTACAGGTGCTAAGAAATGTTGAGAAGCACCTGGAATATTTGGTGAGAGTTACTATCTTTGCTATTCATGGATTATCTCATTTAAGACCCAGGTAACAAAGTCTGAGGACTTACTCCACAGGCCATCGGAATTTCACTCTGCTACTGGGTTCTCCCCGCTGAGTAACTCCTGGGAATTCCTGTCATGCTTACATTTTACACCAGTCTCTCCTGGAGGTCACTTGTCACCTTAACAAGACATCTTTTCTCTAGCTGCTACATCCCACCCAGGAGGTAAGTCAGTTCTTACAGCTTATATTTGACTTCTCTGAGCTATATCAGCTCTCTCCATTGTACTCTGCTTTTATTCCAGGTTGGACACATAAAGCTCTATTAACCTTACTGAGCACACATAGACCAAACAGTGGTATCTAACAAAATCCTACAGACAGCTTGGTGATACTAGAAGGGAATTACAACACCGAAGAGGAAAACTTTGATGTTAACTATACTTCTTCTAGACCATGCCCTTTAGTAAGTGGTTTCCTTCTGGCTATGACACTTTTCTTGGACTCCTCAGCCTGCTGTAACATTTACAGTGGCCAGCCCAGAATGGCAGTGCTTTTCCACGTCCCTCCTACTCAAGAGGACAGATTTGCTCCTGGCATTCAAGAAAGGAGAACTGCTTCCCTCCCTCAGCTTTACATCCTTTTTCTTTAGGGGAAAATTCAACTCTTGCTCACAGTGTGTGGTCTTGTCTTAAGAGCTCAGACAGGGCAATCACAAAATTTGACATTCGATTTCCCAGAATCTAGATTATACCACCTGAAATAAAACTACATGTGGACTTTCAGTCCAGAGTAGACTTTGGCATTTCCCATCTGGTTCCTTTTAGGTCTGTACCCCCGGCTTAAGGTAAAGATACGTCTCTCTGCCTATTCTGTCATCATCTGGTTTCTGCTCTTGATCTCCTATAAGTAACTTCAAGATGGAACCCACATGTGTATGTGCGCACGCATGCACACACACACACACCTCCGAAGAACAAAGAATAATGTACAAAGATAATTAAGTTAAAAAATCACATTTAGGAAGAAAATGTCTTTTCAAGGGCACAATCCTGCTAAAAATACACCAATTTGCGTTTCTAAACAAAATATTTTACAACTCTGTTTGAGACATTTACATCTAGGTTAATTGGTGACAGTCTTCTTCAAAAATGGTGTGTACACATTTGCTTTACCTTTGGGTCAAAAAAGTATCCTCTCCAATTATTTTCTTAAAACAAAGGACGTTTTTTCCAAAGATAAATTGATGTCTTTACCTGTAGAGATAGAAAATTGCTAGCAACGTTTAAAGGACACCTCACTAGTTTTAAAATAAATGTCTGTCCCTCCAGATGTCTTGCTGCATTTGGGACTGGGGTATAGGAGAAGGAACTGAGATGGAGATGTATTTGGTTGTTGTACCATAAGGAGTCACAGAATTTTACATTCACTGCTTTCTTTTCAATCATGAAGCTGAAAAGTCTAGAGCATTGTAGTCCAATAGAAATATAATCTGATCCAATATGTAATTTAAAATTTTCTAGTCGCTACATTAAACGAGAAGAAAAAAAGGGAAAAATTAATTTTAATAATAATATATTTTATTTAATCTGATATATCCAAAATATATTAAAATGAATTTAATATGTTTATGTTCTATATAAACATAAGACGTATTAAAATATATATTCAATAGCCACAGGTGGCTTGTGGCTACTGGATTGGAACCTGTAGGTCTAGAGGCATGGTGGGATACAGAGATTCAAATGAGGCATCAGGATCCATTTCTCTCCCCAGTTTCTCTATTCTGCTCCTCCTCTGTCGGCTTCATTCTAAAAGATGCTCTCTCCTCATGGTAGCAAAATGGCTGTAGCAGCAACAAGTTACACCTTTTCAGGTTCAGGTCCCATATCAAAAGGAACTTCTGTCCCCTCTATAGTGAGAACAAAAGTCCTGAACCAGTTGGCCGTGTGTCCATTCCTAAAGCAATTCCTGGACTGAGGAGAGGAGAATGAAGGCCCAGGTCACATGACCACCCCTGTAGTCCCATCAAACCATACACTCTGAGAATAAGGACAGGGGAAGGTCCTCAGAGGAAAAACAGATGCTGTCACCAGAAATGTGGCTGGTGCTGGACAGAAAATACTGAAACAGAAGCAAATAAAAGTCCTCTCCAGGAATCAGCGGAATGCAGAATGTAACTGAAGGCAGGTGTTGATGAAACCTCTCAGGGGTATGTGGAGAGAGGGTGAGGAGAGCAGAGCCCTGAAGGACTTCCATATTCCAGGGATGAGCAGAGAAGGAGGAGACTGAAAAGGGGGACGAGGGGGAGCCATAAGACTGATGAAAGGAAGGTGAGAGGCTGCTAACCCACAGAAGCCAAAGTGAGAAATTGTCCTGCGTTGTCAGTGACATTTAAGGCAGCCAAGAATCAAGCAAGATAAATACCAAGAAGTGTTCAATAGACTGAATGAAACATGGGCCTCACTGGCCTTGGCAAGAGCAGTTTTGGTGCAGCAGTGGGACAGAAGGTAGATAGCAATAGGTTGAGGGTAGGTCCAGTGGGAGGTAAGGAAATGCAGTCAAAGTGTGAGAACTCTTTTAAGAAGTTTGGGTGCAAATAGGAGGAGACATCTAAGATGGTCACTTGAGGAGGTTGTCATGTTGAGGAAGGGTTTATTAAATACACTATATATGATTTATTTTAGCACAAATAATTTTACAGTAAACAAATAATATGTAGTACAGTGTAGAACTGGGTTTGAATTCTAGGTCAATTATTGGCAAGTATACTACTGTTAGCAAGTTATTTGGCTTTCTTGCCTTGGTTTTCTCATTAGTAGAATGGAAGCAATTATGCTGATTTCATAGGTATCTTAAAAGGATTAAATGAGATAACGAATGTAAAAAGGTATTTAGTAAATGTAATTATTATTATTGTTCCTCTTCACTAGCCACTGGTGAATGAACCATACTGTTTCTTATTTCAGTGCTTTTGCATTTGGCTTAGAATGTTTCTTCTCTTCTACCATTAGCCCAGTGAACTCCTGCTCACCCTGCAACACCCGAACAAGAGAGACTTTCTTTCTGTTGCTTGTTTGCCCCCCTTCCCACAGATGCCCTTTACCACAGATGAAGCAGGACTTTGCTGTCCTCATTCTCCATTGCCTTTGAATCCACTTCTGCATGTTGACCCACACTGCCCATCTCCAGTGCAGATCCATGCTGGTCCCCACCCACAAGGCCACTTTATTCTACTAAAGTGGATATACTATCCTAGGTATCCCAGACAGGTATCAAGTCTTCCTGCCTGTAACTCTAGAAATTCAGTCTTCACAATTCAGGAATTTTCCCCTTTGAACTGTTCAGACTTCATTGTTTGCATTTCTCTTTCTAGCTTTTTCTGTTCCTATTGGTGACAGCACAATTCTGTGCAACACTGAAAAGCTGGAGGTACAATTCTCCATGTGCTGCCTTCAGATGACAAATGTATTCTGCTGATGCCTTGGGCAAAACGCCTTTTCCAAAATACCACTATCTGTGAATACTTCCTCCTACAAAACTCTAGCTTCGGTTACAGGGTGAGAGATTTTATGGACAGAAAGAAAACTGCATTTCTCTCTTCCAGATTACTGAGTTCACTCCTCTGTGGTTGCTTTCTATAATCCACTCTGTAGTGCTGCACCTGTGTCCTTCCTGTTCCTTTTACCCCTCACTCAGCTTCTGCAGCTGGAGTTAGATCTGCTCAGTGCCTTCTCAGCAGCTTTTGTTACTTAACTCTTTCCTATCCTACCATCTTATATGTGATGACAGTGACTTGTCTGTGGCACGGAGGAGGTGTAACGGGCTCAAGGAGGATTCTAACTATGTATTTTGTATAATGTCTTCATGTCCTCCTTCTTTCAACACATTCTACTTTTTAAATTCATTTACTACAAGAATAAAAGCCTGGGATATTTTTTCCAACTCTGATTTTCTTTGTACATCCCTCCCACTTGAGGAAAAATTAAGTGTGAATTTTTTTCTGCATTTCTGCCCCCCCAGAAGCTGGAGTGCAGCTGTGCATTGGGGGCAGAGGGTCAAATCCTGGAGATTAATAATCCTCACCTTTCAAATGATGGCAGCTCTTGAGTGACTTTGTTGGAAGCTTTGGTACAGAAAAGAAGTTCAATAAGAGTGGGTTTTAGATGTTGCCATGTTGTTGATTATCTCAAAATACTGCTATTGAAATATCATTGCTTAGAAATGGTTTAGAGAGATGGATGGATGGATCAATGGGTAGAAAGAGAGATAGAAAGAGATAGATAGGACTTCCCTGGTGGCACAGTGGTTAAGAATCCACCTGCCAATTCAGGGGACACGGGTTCAAGCCCTGGTCAGGGAGATCCCACATGCTGTGGAGCAACTAAGCCTGTGTGCCACAACTACTGAGCCTGCACTCTAGAGCCTGCAAGCCACAACTACTGAGCCCACGTGCCGCAACTACTGAAGCCCACACACCTAGAGCCCGTGCTCTGCAACAAGAGAAGCCACTGCAATGAGAAGCCTGCGCACCGCAACGAAGAGTAGCCCCCACTCACCACAACTAGAGAAAGCCCATGCGCAGCAACGAAGACCCAACGCAAAATTTTTGGACACATCAAATTGGCTATATTTATGAGACTAAATATTTTGCTATTTAGATGTGTTTATCTCCTGATAGGAATTTCTTTATATTCTGGGAACCCAGACAATTCAAAAAGACTCTTTGCTGCTGATGAGGCATAGTCCAGAATGCACAGCACAGTGTCTGGAACGTAGCAGAGGCACAATAAATGTTTATTGGGGGACCTAATGCTCCATTTGGTCTGCTTAAGTTAGAGCCAGCTCCTCTGTGCTCTGTCCTTGTTAACAGACTCTCCCAGCCATGGAGGTAAACCGTGGCAGACGGATGGATTTCACCCAAAGTTGTTAATCCGTTAACAATTGGCTGTAAAAGTATGCTTATGGAAACAAAACGGGAAAACTAAAAAACAGATTTGCAATTGCAGTGTAAAGATATAATTGCCATGTGTTAGAAGAAAGAAGGGCCCCTTGCAGATTGCAAATGTTATTTTAATACATAAGGAAAATGTTCTGGATTTAGTGAATTTGCTTTGGTCATCAGCAAAATGGAATTTCTGATTTGAAGTGCGAAACTTTGATTTTTTTGTTATGGCTGCTCTTCATTATTTTCATTCAAGCATTTGAAAAAAAATGGGCTCCTGACAAATTGATCAGGAAGTTCTGACACTTACTAGGTATGTGGCCTTGGGTAATTCACTTAACCTCCTGAGTCTTGATGTCCTCATTTGTAAAATGGGTGTCAAAATCTGTATTTGTGGGATGATTGGATGAGATGATGTGTATAAAACATCTAGCAGAGTGCCTAGAACACAGAATAGGTATTCAAAAATAGCAGAATTTGCTGCCACAGCTGCTACTGCTCAATATTGGGTGCTCTTAAGCTCCTTGTTAGTCCTGACTCTAGAGAAACAGAACGAAATAGGGTATGTGTGTGTGTCCATATATATATATATATATATATATATATATATATATATATATATATATATATATAGGAAGAGAGAGAGAGAGAGTTATTTTAAGAATTGGCTCACACAATTATGGAGGCTGGCAAGTCCAAAATCTGCAGGGTGGGCTAGCAGGCTGGAGACCTAGGAGAGAGAGCCGATGTTGCGGTTCAAGTCCAAAGGCCATCTGCTGCAGAATTCACTCTTGCTTGGGGAATGTCAGGCTTTCAGCTGATTGAATCCTACCCACAAGATGGAGGGCAATCTGCTTTACTCAGAGTCCACTGATTTAAATGTTCATCTCATCCAAAAACAGCCTCACGTAAATATCCAGAATAACATTTGAACACATATCTAGGCACCGTGGCCCAGCCAAGTTGATACATAAAATTAACCATCACACCCCCTTTCTTTATTACCCAAGACTGCATCAGATGAAAACAGACTCCTAATGGGTCTCTCTGCTTCCACTCGTTTCCTTCCAGTGCATTTATAAACAGTAGCAAGACACAACACTTGGATTCCTTCTCTCTCGTGCTTAAATCCAACGGCCTCCCATTGCACTTATAATAAAAGCCAGTTTCTTATCAGTGTTTATAAGGCATTGCATGACCTGGTCTGCTCTAACCTTGCTTTACTATAACAATCTGCTGCTGCTCTCCTCCTATGTCACTTAAGGTAAGACCAGCCGTTGTAACTGATAAAACCTGGAATCTCAGTGGCTTAACACAGCAGAGGTTTATATCTTAGAGTGGTAGGCAGCTTCTGACACAGCTCCCAAAGATCCCTGACTCCCGGTATTCATGCCCTAGTGTCATCCTTTCCCCCTTAGCGTGGGCTGGATCTAGTGACTTGCTTCTAACAAACGGAATATGGTAAAAGTGATGGGCTGTCACTTCCATGATTAGATTGCAAAAGACTGTGACTTCCATCTTGCTAGTGCTCTCTGGCACTTCGTGTGCATTTGTTCTAATGAAGAAAATTGAAAGGGCCTATATGACAAGGAACTGAGGGCAGCCTCTGGCCAACTGCCAGCAAGGAGCTGAGTCTCTAAGTCCAATAGCCCTGAAGGAACTCATTCCTGTCAAAAAGCAGAGAAGTGAACTTGGAAGCAGATTCTTCTGCCATTGAAACTTGAGATGAGACCACGGCTTTGTACAAATCCTTTTTCAAGCCTTGTTGAGAGATCCTAAAGCAGGGGCTTAAACTATGCCATGCCCACATTCCGACTCACGGAAATTATGATAATAAATGAGTGTTGTTTTAAGCCACTAAGTTTTCAGGTAATTTGTTGCAAAGGAATAGATAACTAACACACATAATATATTCAGGTGTCAGCTGGGAAGAGCGGATCTGCTCTATGCTGTTATTTAGGAACCTGGACTGACAGAAACTCTACTGCCTTCATCAAATAACTTCAAGTTCTTGCTAGGTGTCAATATCCAGCCATTAAATGGAGGAAGAGAAACAGTGAAGGTTTGAGGGTGACGAGTCTGGCCTATACAGACAGTCCCTGACTCATGATGGTTTGACTTACGATTTTTAGAGTTTACGATGGTGCAAAAGTGATATACATTTTTTAGAAATGGTACTTCGAAATTTGAATTTTGATCTTTTCCTGGGCTAGGAACATGCTGTACGATACTCCCTTGTGATGCTGGGCAGTGGCAGTAGCAGCTCACAGTCAGCCATGGGATCATGAGGGTAAACAACCAATACACTCGTAACCATTCTGTACCCATACAACCATTCTGGTTTTCATTTTCAGTATAGTATTCAGTACATTACATGAGATATTCAAACTTTATTATAAAATAGGCTTTGTGTTAGATGATTTAGCCCAACTGTAGGTGAATGTAAATGTTCTAAGCATGTTTAAGGGAGGCTAGGCTAGGCTATGATATTCAGTAGGTTAGACATACTAAAGGCATTTTTGGTCTTTTTAAATTAAATTTATTTTAAAAAATTTTTATTGAAATATAGTTGATTTACAATGTTGTGTTAGCTTCAAGTGTACAGCTAAGTGGTTCAGTTTTATATATATATATAAATACGTACATATATAATCATTTTTAGATTCTTTTCTGTTATATGTTATTACAAGATATTGATATAGTTCCCTGTGTTGTACAGTAGCTCCTATTTTATATATAGTGGTGTATACATTCATCCCAAACTCGTAATTTATCCCTCCCCCCACCCCTTTCCCTTTGGTCATAGTAAATTTGTTTTGTCTGTGAGTCTATTTCTGTTTTGTAAATAAGTTCATTTGTATGGTTTTTTTAAGATTCCACACATAAGCAATAGCATATGATATTTGTCTTTGTCTAGCTTACTTCACTTAGTATGATAATCACTAAGTTCATCCATGTTGCTACAAATGGCATTATTTCATTCTTTTTTATGGTTGAGTAATATTCCATTGTGTGTGTGTATATGTATATGTGCGTATGTATATATATATCATAACTTCTTTATCCATTCCTCAGTTGAGGGACACTTAGGTTGCTTCCATGTCTTAGCTGTTGTAAATAGTGCTGCTATGAACATTGGGATGCATGTATCTTTTTGAATTTTTGTTTGTTCTTAGTGTATAGAAATGCAACAGATTTCTGTATATTAATTTTGTATCCTGCAACTTTAGTGAATTCATTGATGAGCTCTGGTAATTTTCTGGTAGCATCTTTAGGATTTTCTATATATAGTATCATGTCATCTGCAAACAGTGACAGTTTTACTTTTTCTTTTCTAAATTGGATCCCTCTTATTTCTTTTTCTTCTCTGATTGCCATGGCTAGGACTTCCAAAACTATGTTGAATAAAAGTGGTGAGAGTGGATATCCTTGTCTTGTTCCTGATCTTAGAGGAAATGCTTTCAGCTTTTCACCATTGAGAATGATATAAGCTGTGGGTTTGTCATATATGGCCTTTATTATGTTGAGGAAGGTTCCCTCTATGCCCACTTTCTAGAGAGTTTTTATCGTAAATGGATATTGAATTTTATTAAAAGCTTTTTCTGCATCTACTGAGATGATCATATGGTTTTTATTCTTCAATTTGTTAATGTGCTGTATCACACTGTTTGATTTGTGTATATTAAAAAAGCCTTGCATCCCTAGGATAAATCCCACTTGATCATGATGCATGATCCTTTTAATGTATTGTTGGATTCAGTTTGCTAGTATTTTGTTGAGGATTTTTGTTCATCAGTGATATCGGCCTGTAGTTTTCTTTTTTGTGGTATCTTTGTCTGGTTTTGGGATCAGGGAGATTGTGGCCTCGTAGAATGAGTTTGGAAGTGTTTCTTCCTCTGCAGTTTTTTAGAATAGTTTCAGAAGGATAGATGTTAACTCTTCTGTAAATATTTGCTAGAATTCACCAGATGAAGCCATCTGGTCCTGGACTTTTGTTTGTTGGGGAGTTTTTAAATCACATATTCAATTTCAGTACTTGTGATTGGTCTGCTCATGTTTTCTATTTCTTCCTGCTTCAGTCTTGGGAGATTGTATCTTTTTAAGAATCTTTTTGTCCATTTCTTCTAGGTTGTCCATTTTATTGGCATGTAGTTGCTTGTAGCAGTCTCTAACGGTCCTCTGTATTTCTGAGGTGTCAAGTGTAACTTCTCCGTTTTCACTTCTAATTTTATTGATTTGGGTGCTCTCCCTTTTTTCCTTGATGAGTCTGGCTAGAGGATTATCAATTTTGTTTACCTTTTCAAAGAACCAGCTTTTAGTTCCATTCATCTTTTCTACCGTTTTCTTCATCTCTATTGCATTTATTTCTGCCCTGATCTTTATGATTTCTTTCCTTCTACTAACTTTGGGTGTTGTTTGTTCTTCTTTCTCTAGTTGCTTTAGGTGTAAGGTTCGGTTGTTTATTTGAGATTTTTCTTGTTTCCTGAGGTAAACTTGTATCGCTATAAACTTCCCTCTTAGAACTGCTTTTGTTGCATCCCACAGGTTTTGGATCATTGTGTTTTCATTTTCATTTGTCTCTAGGTTTATTTTTTATTTCTTCTGTCATCCATTGGTTGTTTGGTAGCATACTGTTTACCCTCTACATGTTTTTATTTTTTGCAGTTTTTTTCTTGTAGTTGATTTCTATTCTCATAGCATTGTGGTCAGAAAAGATGCTTGATATGATTTAAAATTTTTTTTTAATTATTTACTTTTTATTTATTTTTGGCTGTGTTGGGACTTTGTTGCTGTGTGCGGGCTCTCTCTAGTTGCGGAGAAGGGGGCTACTCTTCATTGCAGTACACGTGCTTCTCATTGTGGTGGCTTCTCTTGTGGAGCACAGGCTCTAGGTGTGCGGGCTTCAGTAGTTGTGGCACGTGGGCTCAGTAGTTGTGGCTCGCAGGCTCTAGAGTGCAGGCTCAGTAGTTGTGGTGCACAGGCTTAGTTGCTCTGTGACATGTGGGATCTTCCTGGACCAGGGATCAAACCCATGTCCCCTGCATTGGCAGGCGGATTCTTAACCACTGCACCACCAGGGAAGTCCCTGATTTTAATTTTCTTAAATTTACCAAGGCTTGCTTTGTGGCCAGCATGTGATCCATCCTGGAGAATGTTTCATGTGCACTGAAAAGAATGTGTATTCTGCTGCTTTCAGATAGAACACTCTATAGATATCAGTTAAGTCCAGCTGGTTTAATATATCATTTAAGGCTGGGTCTTGGCCCTCTGGTAGGCAAGGCCATGTCAAGGGGTGTGTCTAAAGGTGGCTGTGGGCTCAGGAATTCTTTAGGCAGCCTGTCTGTTGATTGGTGGGGCTGTGTTCCCACCCTGTTGGTTGTTTGGCCTGAGGCATGCCAGCACTGGAGCCTACAGGCTGTTGGGTAGGGCCAGGTCTTGGTGCTGATTACCCAAGTGAGATGTCTGCTTCCGTCAAGAGTTCAGGTAGGATCGTCCCACTTAAGGAGGGAAATAAGCTGCCGACTGGAGCAGTGACAAGCCTTGCTGAGCGTCAGAAGAGTAACCTAATAGAGCCAGTCTGCAAGACTGGAAAGTGAATTACAACAGGAGAAAATCAGACTTCCATGCAAGAGATGCTTGATGCATTTTTAGAAGCCTAAGGTTGTCAACCAAAATTTAATGAGAAACCAGCAATTAATGGAAGGGCCAACTGTAATGCAAAATAGCTGAACCTGAATCTTTTACAAAGGGTCTTGGTGCTCTGGCCGGGTGTCAGGCCTGTGCCTCTGAGGTGGGAGAGCCGAGTTCAGAACATTGGTCCACCAGAGACCTCCTGGCTCAACGTAATATCAAATGGCGAAAGCTCTTCCATAGATCTCTGTCTCAATGCTAAGACCCAGCTCCACTCAACGACCAGCAAGCTACAGTGCTGGACACCCTATGCCAAGCAACTAGCAGGACAGGAACATAACCCCACCCATTAGCACAGAGGCTGCCTAAAATCATAATAAGGTCACAGAAACCCCAAAACACACCACCGGATGTGGCCCTGCCCACCAGAAAGACAAGATGTAGTCTCATCCACCAGAACACAGGCACCAGTCTCCTCCACCAGGAAGGCTACACGACCCATGGAACCAACCATAGCCATTGGGGGTAGACACCAAAAACAACAGGAACTACAAACCTGCAGCCTGCGAAAAGGAGACCCCAAACACAGTAAGTTAAGCAAAATGAGAAGACAGAGAAACACACAGCAGATGAAGGAGCAAGGTAAAAACCCACCAGACCAAACAAATGAAGAGCAAATAGGCAGTCTACCTGAAAAAGAATTCAGAGTAATGATGGTAAAGATGATCCAAAATCTTGGAAATAGAATGGAGAAAATACAAGAAACGTTTAACAAGGACCTAGAAGAACTAAAGAGCAAACAAACAATGATGAACAACACAATAAATGAGATTTAAAATTCTCTAGAAGGAATCGATAGCAGAATAACTGAGGCAGAAGAACAGATAAGTGACCTGGAAGATAAAATAGTGGAAATAACTACCGCAGAGCAGAATGAAGAAAAAAGAATGAAAAGAATTGAGGACAGTCTCAGAGACCTCTGGGACAACATTAAACACACCAACATTTGAATTATAGGGATTCCAGAAGAAGAAAAAAAAAAAAGGGACTGAGAAAATATTTGAAGAGATTATAGATGAAAACTCTCCTAATATTGGAAAGGAAATAGTCAATCAAGTCCAGGAAGCGCAGAGTCCCATAAGGATAAATCCAAGAAGAAATATGCCAAGACACATATTAATCAAACTATCGAAAATTAAATACAAAGAAAAAATATTAAAAGCAGCAAGGGAAAAACAACAAATAACATACAAGGGAATCCCCATAAGGTTAACAGCTGATCTTTCAGCAGGAACTCTGCAAGCCAGAAGGGAGTGGCAGGGCATATTTAAAGTGAAGAAAGGGAAAAACCAACAACCAAGATTACTCTCCCCAGCAAGGATCTCATTCATATTCAAAGGAGAAATGAAAACCTTTAGAGACAAGCACAAGCTAAGAGAATTCAGCACCACTAAACCAGCTTTACAACAAATGCTAAAGGAACTCCTCTAGGCAGGAAACACAAGAGAAGGAAAAGAACTACAATAACAAACCCAAAACAATTAAAAAAACGGTAATAGAAACATACATATCAATAACTACCTTAAATGTAAATGGATTAAATGCTCCAACCAAAAGACACAGACTGGCTGAATGGATACAAAAACAAGACCCGTATGTATTGCTGTCTACAAGGGACCCACTTCAGACCTAGGGACACATACAGACTGAAAGTGAGGGGATGGAAAAAGATATTCTATGCAAATGGAAATCAAAAGAATGCTGGAGTAGCAGTTCTCATATCAGACAAAAGAGACTTTAAAATAAAGACTATTACAAGAGACAAAGAAGGACACTACATAATGATCAAGGGGTCAGTCCAAGAAGAAGATATAACAATTGCAAATATTTATGCACCCAACATAGAGCACCTCAATACATAATACAAATGCTAAGAGACATAAAAGGGGAAATCGACAGTAACACAATCATAGTAGGGGACTTTAACACCCCACTTTCACCAATGGACAGGTCATCCAAAATGAAAATAAGGAAACACAAGCTTTGATGATACATTAAACAAGATGGACTTAACTGATATTTATAGGACATTCCATCCAAAACCAACAAAATACACTTTCTTCTCAAGTGCTCATGGAACATTCTCCAGGATAGATCATATCTTGGGTCACAAATCAAGCCCTGGTAAATTTAAGAAAATTGAAATCGTATCAAGTATCTTTTCTGACCACAATGCTATGAGACTAGATATCAATTACAGGAAAAAATCTGTGAAAAATACAAACACATGGAGGCTAAAGAGTACACTACTAAGTAACCAAGAGATCATTGAAGAAAACAAAGAGGAAATCAAAAAATACCTTGAAACAAATGACAGTGAAAACACGATGACCCAAAACCTATGGGATGCAGCAAAAGCAGTTCTACACTTGATCTTAGCCAAAAGGCCGAGAAGCGATGCAAAAGCAGTTCTAAGAGGGAAGTTTATAGCAATACAGTGCTACCTCAAGAAACAAGAAACATCTCAAATAAACAACCTAACCTTACACCTAAAGCAATTAGAGAAAGAAAAACAAAAAAAAAAAACCCCAAAGTTAGCAGAAGGAAAGAAATCATAAAGATCAGATCAGAAATAAATGGAAAAGAGATGAAGGAAACAATAGCAAAGATCAATAAAACTAAGGGCTGGTTCTTTGAGAAGTTAAACAAAATTGATAAACCATTAGCCAGACTCATCAAGAAAAAAAGGGAGAAGACTCAAATCAATAGAATTAGAAATGAAAAAGAAGTAACAACTGATAC
Source organism: Balaenoptera physalus (assembly GCF_965194825.1). Classification (NCBI taxonomy): domain Eukaryota; kingdom Metazoa; phylum Chordata; class Mammalia; order Artiodactyla; family Balaenopteridae; genus Balaenoptera; species Balaenoptera physalus. Next base: position 128,807,811 of record NC_138890.1, read on the forward strand.
TGCAGAAATACAAAGGATCTTGAGAGATTACTACAAGCAACTATATGCCAATAAGATGGACAACCTGGAAGAAATGGACAAATTCTTAGAAATGCACAACCTTCCGAGACTGAACCAGGAAGAAAGAGAAAATATAAACAGACCAATCACAAGCACTGAAATTGAGACTGTGATTAAAAATCTTCCAACAAACAAAAGTCCAGGACCAGATGGCTTCACAGGTGAATTCTATCAAACATTTAGAATAGAGCTAACACCTGTCCTTCTCAAACTCTTCCAAAATATAGCAGGAGGAACACTCCCAAACTCATTCTACAAGGCCACGTTCACCCTGATAGCAAAACCAGACAAAGATGTCACAATGAAAGAAAACTACAGGCCAATATCACTGATGAACGTAGATGCAAAAATCCTCAACAAAATACTAGCAAACAGAATACAACAGCACATTAAAAGGATCATACACCATGATAAAGTGGGGTTTATCCCAGGAAAGCAAGGATTCTCAGTATACGCAAATCAATGTGATAAACCGTATTAACAAATTGAAGGAGCAGAACCACATGATCATCTCAATAGATGCAGAAAAAGCTTTTGACATAATTCAACACCATTTATGATAAAAACCCTCCAGAAAGTAGGCATAGAGGGAACTTACCTCAACATAATAAAGGCCATATATGACAAACCCACAGCCAACATCGTTCTCAATGGTGAAAAACTGAAAGCATTTCCTGTAAGATTAGGAACAAGACAGGGTTACCCACGCTCACCACTATTATTCAACATAGTTTTGGAAGTTTTAGCCACAGCAATCAGAGAAGACAAAGAAAGAAAAGGAATCCAAATCGGAAAAGAAGAAGTAAACCTGTCACTGTTTGCAGATGACATGATACTATATATAGAGAATCCTAAAGATGCTACCACAAAACTACTAGAGCTAATCAGTGAATTTGGTAGAGTAGCAGGATACAAAAGTAATGCACAGAAATCTCTTGCATTCCTATACACTAATGATGAAAAATCTGCAAGAGAAATTAAGGAAACACTCCCATTTACCATTGCCACAAAAAGAATAAAATACCTAGGGATAAACCTACCTAAAGAGAAAAAAGACCTGTATGCAGACAACTATAAGACACTGATGAAAGAAATGAAAGATGATACAAACAGATGGAGAGATATACCATGTTCTTGGATTGGAAGAATCAACATTGTGAAAATGACTATACTACCAAAGCAATCTACAGATTCAGTGTAATCCCTATCAAATTACCAATGGCATTTTTCACAGAACTAGAACAAAAAATTTCACCGTTTGTATGGAAACACAAAAGACCCTGAATAGCCAAAGCAATGTTGAGGAAGAAAAACGGAGCTGGAGGAATCAGGCTCCTGGACTTCAGACTATACTACAAAGCTACAGTAATCAAGACAGTATGGTACTGGCACGAAACTGGACATATAGATCAATGGAACAGGATGGAAAGCCCAGAGATAAACTGATGCAACTATGGTCACCTTATTTTTGATAAAGGAGGCAAGAATATATAATGGAGAAAAGATAGCCTCTTCAATAAGTGGTACTGGGAAAACTGGACAGCTACATGTAAAGGAATGAAATTAGAACACTCCTAACACCATACACAAAAATAAACTCAAAATGGATTAAAGACCTAAATGTAAAGTCAGACACTGTAAAACTCTTAGAGGAAAACATAGGCAGAACACTCTATGACACAAATCACAGCAAGATCCTTTTTGACTCACCTCCTAGAGAAATGGAAATAAAAACAAAAATAAATGGGACCTAATGAAACTTAAAAGCTTTTGCACAGCAAAGGAAAATATAAACAAGATGAAAAGACAACCCTCAGAATGGGAAAAAATATTTGCAAATGAAGCAACTGACAAAGGATTAATCTCCACAATTTACAAGCAGGTCATGCAGCCCAATACCAAAAAAACAACCCAATCCAAAAGTGGGCAGAAGACCTAAATAGACATTTCTCCAAAGAAGATATACAGATTGCCAACAAACACATGAAAGGGTGCTCAACATCACTAATCATTAGAGAAATGCAAATCAAGACTACAATGAGGTTATCACCTCATACCAGTCAGAATGGCCATCATCAAAAAATCTACAAACAATAAATGCTGGAGAGGGTGTGGAGAAAAGGGAACCCTCCTACACTGTTGGTGGGAATGTAAATTGATACAGCCACTATAGAGAACAGTACAGAGGTTCCTTAAAAAACTAAAAATAGAACTACCAAATGACCCAGCAATCCCACTACTGGGCATATACCTGGAGAAAACCATAATTCAGAGAGTCATGTACCACAATGTTCATTGCAGCTCTATTTACAATAGCCAGGACATGGAAGCAACCTAAATGTCCATCAACAGATGAATGGATAAAGACGATGTGGCACATATATACAATGGAATATTATTGGGCCATAAAAGGAAATGAAACTGAGTTATTTGTAGTGAGGTGGATGGACCTAGAGTCTGTCATACAGAGTGATGTAAGTCAGAAAGAGAAAAACAAATACCATATGCTAACACATACATATGAATCTAAAAAAAAAAACTGGTTGTGATGAACCTAGGGGCAGGATAGGAATAAAGACACAGACGTAGAGAATGGACTTGAGGACACGGGGAGGAGGAAGGGTAAGCTGGGACGAAGTAAGAGAGTAGTATTGACATATATACACTACCAAATGTAAAATAGATAGCTAGTGGGAAGCAGCTGCATGGCACAGGGTGATCAGCTCCGTGCTTCGTGACCACCTAGAGGGGTGGGATAAGGAGGATGGGAGGGGAAATGCAAGAGGGAGGGGATATGGGGATATACGTATGCATATAGCTGATTCACTTTGTTACACAGCAGAAACTAACAACACTGTAAAGCAATTATACTGCAGTAAAGATGTTAAAAAAAAAAAAGTTCAAGTAGATGAACACTCTCCAATATTTTCTGCCACCTGCTTTTCTGACCCTAGAGAAAGCCACAGCTGCCCCCCACCTCCCTACAAGACCCTCCAAGACCAGCAGGTAGGTCTGGATCAGGTTCCTATGAAGTCACCGCTTTGCTCTGTGTCCTGGTGTGCATGAGACCTTGGTGTGCCCTTCAATAGTGGAGTCTCTGTTTCACCTTGTCCTGTGGAGCTCCTGTGATCAAGCCCTGCTGGCATTCAAAGTCAAATGCTCTGGGGGCTCTTCCTCGTCATGTCAGACCCCCAGGCTGGGGAGCCTCACATGGGGCTCAGAAATCTCACTCCCGTGGGAGAAATTCTGAATTATAATTATTCTCCACTTTGTGTGTCGCTGTCCCAGGGAGTATGGGATTTGATTATATTGTGACTGTGCCCCTCCTACTGTCTCATTTTGGTTTCTTCTTTGTCTTTGGATGTAGAGTATCTTTTTTGGTAGGTTGAAGTCTTTTTTTTTTTTCCGTGGTTGTTCAGCAGTTAGTTGTGATTTTGGTGTTCTCATCAGAGGAGGTGGGCTCACTGTCCTTCTTCTCTGCCATCTTGTCCCAGATCCTTTTAAAGACATTTTTGTCTTAAGGTATTTTCAATTTGCAATGGATTATTGGGATGTAACCCCATAGTAAGTTGAGGAAGATCTGTATTTTTCTTAGGTTACCACCGAGTCACATGGCCTCACCTATCTAGGTGAGCTGGGAAATGTAGTCTCTGGTTGGGCAGCTACTTTCTAGTTGCAAATCAACATTGGACGGAGAGGTTCCCAGCCATGTCCTTAAACCTGCTTTTTCTCAGTTACATGACATGACAAGCTTTGTCCTCCCCTTAGGGTCTCTTCTCTTCTTTTTGCATGAAATGTGTTCCCCACATGGTTAGCTCCTTTTCATCTTGTTTTAAATGATACTTCTTGACAAACTGCTAGGGGTTGAAGGTAGGGGCTCAAGCAAACCAAGAGAATCAGTGTCCTCTGTATGAGGCAAGCAGAGGAATTTGGAATTTTACTGCTGGGATGAGGAGAGAAGAGTACAGCAGGTTAAAAGAGAGATGAAGACCAGTAAGTGAGTGAGGCATGAAGAACACTTGGACGTTTTTCGGGGAATGATGCAGATGCTGAGAAATTCTTAGTTGCAGCACTAACATGAATGGGAAGTTGTTTACTATGTGGATTGCAATGTGATCCATAAATGCCCATGACCTATTTTTAGTAGGATCTACCATCTTCACATACACTTTATGTGAATGGATTGTTTATGTGTGTATGTGTGTGTGTGTGCATATGCACAGGGTCATTCAAAACTAGGAATAGGTTACCTTGTGCACTTTCAGTGACCCACTGCAGGATAGAGACAGCAGGTACAGGAGTGGGAGTTCATAGTCAGAGGTCATCTTGCAAATTTAAATCTGAAGAATTCACCAAGATCTTTGTAAAAATTTCAGAATTACTATGGGGTGTGAAATAGTTTAAGTTTTCCACACTGAGTTTTATGGGTCTCAGGGATGCTAGCCGACACATTTCTCACCAGCGTTCTGATTTTCTACTGTTGTAGTCTTCACCACCATCGTGCTGATGCCCAACTGGGAGGATGCCTGCCAGCCCCACTTGAATGTAGGTAGGATCCTGTAACTAGTTCTGGCCAGTGGAACATGCATGGAAGTGATATATTCCACATCGAGTTTGATATGTGAGAAATCTCCCTATGTTCTTCCACTTTTCTCTTTTTCATTTGCCATCCAGGTATTCATGTCCAGGGTGACCTCAGAAGCTGTATATTGAAGATGGCACAGTCTCTGTGAACCCCAGCTCCTGGAAGTCTCCATGTTCCAGAGAATTTCAGGTGTAGGTGAGAAAAATCTCTCCACGAAGAGTAAGAAAAGCAAATACTAAATCATCACCTATATATGCCGTATGTCCTATATACACCTTATGTACTTACAGGAGATAAAGGACACAGTCATATAGAAAACATAGACAAGTCAAGCTTTTGGCCAGTAGTGCCCTAAGAGCCTTTGGAACCAGAGGGGCCCACTTATTTACTATCTTATCCCCAAATGGATCAGCTCATTATAAGTGAACTATTTCCAATGGTCTGTTAAAAATGACTCAGTTGGTGGGAACTCCTCTCTACATGGGTTTACCATCCCAGCTCCAGGAGTTTGTTAGAGTCTCCCCAGCATCTTTTACAGAGAGCAATGAGATAAGGAAATGAAGTGGTTTTTGTGCCACCAGAGTAAACTTCTTGCAAAGTTCTGGAATGGGGAAAGGATGTTGGCAATTGTTAGCCATTGTCTTTCCCCTTATGTGGAGGTGTTGGGAGTCTTTGCAGAGGGCAGTGAAGTCAGCAAGGTTTTCTCAGTCCTGATTAATCTAGGGCCAGGATAGAGAAATGCCACACCATTCCAGGATGGAGTAAGAGTATATCTTCAGTACAGAAGCAGTGGCTTCTGGTGGGTTGATGGTCCCACATAAATCTTAAGGTGAACAACACAGGAGTAACTTCCTGAGAGTCCTAGGACCCAATAGACTTTGTCTTTTCCATAGAAAATCTTCATGCCTCTGGAGAAGGGATCCTATTTAATTTCTTCTCTTGAAATGTACACCTTGTGGAGAGATCTATGCCATATCCTCTCCTTGTTAAATAAAGCACCTTGGAGGAAGCTTGGCAGAATCCTGGTTCAAGAATATCTTTTTGGAAGCCAGAATTGTGATTTAAAGTCCAAGGAAAGGAATAGTTCTTCACCAACTTCAGTTCCAGGAAAGCATTTATCTTCATCACTCTCATCTAGACTCTCAGTTTGTGCTTAGGAAAGACAGATGTGTCCTACAGGTCTTTCCCCCCTTATGTGAAAAAGGGAGCAGTGCATCATATTTGGCTTGTGAACAAACAGAATATCAGCTTCCATTTCACAAATACATCCATTCACTTGCAGGAGTTTTTTCCTCTGGCTGAGGGAGCACAATGCCCATTACATTGTATTCTGCATGTCCCCAGGCTTTAATATATCTCAGAGCAGCTCTCCTCAGCATTCCACATTATAAAATCAATCTCTATTTAAGTAAGAGAAGGATATTTATTTCTTAATTTTTTAATAATGTATTTTGTGATTTGTTATAGCTTCAGTGCTGTATTATTTATTTATTGTGCCTATAGGGTGCATTGCCACTTGGTAATAGAGGAGATATGGAAACTTGAGAGCTAAGCAGAAATGAGTTCAATAATATTGCTACACTCTAGGACTTTATCCAAAATTAACAAAAGAACAAAAGTGCAAGGCAGTGATAACCCATTTGACAGCATTTGGGGAGTGTTTGTGAAAGCAACAGTGATGGAGATTTTAAAGGAATGGCAGACAAGGGGAAATGACATATGGGTGGATTTTTTAAAAAAATTCAGAACCATTTCATAAACTTCATAAAACTGGATTTACTATGTTCTTGGTGTGGTGTGTGTATATATATATGTCTGTATGTATGCTTTTATTTAATGTTTTACTAAGGAAAAAGCTGTCCTAGGACCTGATTGAACTTAAATGTTTTCCCCCATCCTCTTCCAAATCATACAGGCAAGAATGGTGATGAATGTAGCTTGGGACAAAGATGCTTTCACTTTGATTCCAAGGCCTGCTAACAGTGTGTTGAAAAGAAGGGAGATCTTCAAGGAATATGGTTTTGTTTATTCTTATCATTTGTTCAACAGCATAAAATGTGCTTCTTACTTAATTTTTGTCTCCCAAACTTAAAGTAACAGGAAGTAATTCCCTATTCTCTTGAAAATTTCCTTGAAAATTCTCTAATGTACATAGAAATGATGTCATAAAAATTGGGAACATTTAGATAAAAATCAGGGTTAAATTGACATGTTTAACTCAAAAGATTTCTACACCTGTAAGACATTACTCAAATTCTGTTACTAATGATATGATACTAATTAGGGCCAATACCCTCCAACAATTTAGATTTCTTTAATTCTTATTAATTCTGATGTGTGTTTCAGGAAAATTATATCATGCTGAGGACACCATTCGACATTAAGCAATAAATAAAGGCAACGAAGGACACTTGCCCTTGGTGGAAAGATGCCATCTTTAGTCAGCCAGGCAGTCAGCCAGTCTGTCAACAACATTTATTGAGTGCCTAATGAGAGAGGGTGCCATGAGACAGAGAGGAGACAGGGGTCCTGGCCTTGAGGGGCAGCCAGGACAATGATGGAGTCAGAGAAGAGGCAGAGACATGCCCACAGAAAGCAGGAGCAGCAGCGTCTCTGCAAGGGCTTATCCAGGGGATGGGCACCTTGCCTTTGCTGAGCCCCTGCGGCACAGCAGCCATGCCACTCGCTGGGCCTTTTGATCAGTGGGCTTATTGGATACTCAAAAAATCCTGTGAGGGAAGTGGTTTTAATTTCTACAAGTCTCAGTTTCCTCACCTGTAAGATAAACTCAAGTGAGCAGTCAAGGTGTGGCAAAGCCAGAGTGGGTGCAGTTTGTCCCACCGTGCAGGAGGTCAGGGGGCACTGAAATCTGGCAGGGGAGGCAGTTGAGCAGAGGAGAGCTTTAGCTACAGCTGTTTGAGGTTCCTTACACTATCAGGCCCATTTTTTAAAAAGTCAGGTTTCTAATGAAGGGCAGAACTATGAAATTCCTGTTTTCGGATTTGGTTGAGGAGATGATAAAAGAATCACAATATGCACATTTGGCTCTAGCACATGTTCAGTCGTGTCATATTTGTGTGATTTATGCTAGTGGAAGCAAATTTATGGCTGGATGCCTGTGTAATCTAGTAACTTCTCAGTAGCACTGTGGGCCAGAGCCTGCTGACTCCCCCTTCTGTTTTCCTTCAAGGTGCAGCTTAGGGGTGCTTCTCCCTAAGGAGCTGCAAATCTTCATCCACTTCCTGTATGTCCTGGAGATGGAAACAACAAAGAGAGGGTGGAGCAAACTTAGTCTGCACTGTCTTGTTGTATAGAAGGTTCTTCCCATATACTCACCCTAACTCCATCCTTGGGCCCCTTGGAGGTCATAGCACAGAGGGATATTGGCCTTTGGGAATAGACAAGAGCCAGAAAGACTTTGGTTGTAGCTGTAAGAAGCTATAGAGACTGGTTGAAATAATATAAATCCTTCATCAATAAGCTGGTTGTTCAATCTTGATAAAAGTACAAATGAAAAGTTTGATTTTTATTTCTTTTTCATTCTTTGGAAGAGGTAGAGTTGGGGCAGAATGACTGTGTTCTAATCAGACAGACTCAGCCTTAGGAAGCCAAGTCACGGTTCATGTGTATGGGAAGGGAAGCCATCAAAAGACGGGCCTGACATAGCCACATTTGCCTGCTGGAAGACTTGAATATACTTTGTTTCTAAATACAGTACTTCCAAATAAATTCCTTGCAAATCAAATAGGTTTACATCTCAGTATGATGAGGACATTCATTCACTTAACAAACACATGTGGATCATCCACCATGGGTCAAATAGAACACTAGGTCCTGGGAGTTTAAAAAGATTGTCCTGCCCCTGTTCTTAGGGAGCTCCATCGATGGGGAGGAGCAGGTGTAGGGAAGAGCATAGAACACAGCATTATACCCATGTATCATAGACGTGTGGAAGAGCTACCATGGCTGTTCAGGGGAGGCCATGTTTCGTGCCAAACATGTACACTATTACTCTAGAACGTTGTGAAACGAAGTGAGTGATTTATTTCATGGCTTGGAGGCCTGTGGAAAGTCTCATTCCATTTTACAAGCGTTCAGTCTCATGCATTAGAAGATAGGACAGTTGCTGTGCAGTTGCTGCAGCTACTATATGGAAATGGGATTGGGAGGTGAAGTTGCTCAGACTGACTGTCCATTTTCCCCCTTTCCCACTGCAGGCCTTCCAACTGCAAGTGGAGAAACATTCCCGATTTCACAGGGCACATGGAAGCAGAGGGTCAGCCTGACAATCTCTGAATATTGAAAGTTGCCATGGCCACAGCAGGATGGGAAGGTAGGCCATCTATCAATCAGAATCATGAGGGGGGAATGGGAAGGGAGTGGATGGGTATATTATACAAAGCACACCCAAGCTTTTGAGGATGAAGTGAATTTTGATCCACTGAATCATGATTTTTATGCATTAGGAAATTTGGCTCATTATAACAGCCCTGTGAATAAAATAAAGGCAAACTTTTATGAGTAAAAAATAGAACCTGAATCAAATCAAACCAGAGTTTTTTTTTTTTTTAAAAACAGAGCATCTGGGCTTCCCTGGTGGCGCAGTGGTTAAGAATCCGCCTGCCAATGCAGGGGACACGGGTTCAAGCCCTGGTCCGGGAAGATCCCACATGCCGCAGAGCAACTAAGCTCATGCGCCACAGCTACTGAGCCTGCGCTCTAGAGCCTGTGAGCCACAACTACTGAGCCCAAGTGCCACAACTACTGAAGCTCATGCGCCTAGAGCCCGTGCTCCACAACAAGAGAAGCCACCGCAATGAGAAGCCTGCGCACCGCAATGAAGAGTAGCCCCCGCTCGCCGCAACTAGAGAAAGCCCGCACACAGCAACGAAGACCCAACGCAGCCAAAAATAAATAAATAAAATAAATAAATTTATAAAAAAAAACAAAAAACAAAAAAAAAACAGAGCATCACTAGAGGCAATGATAAGCAAAACAAAAGAAGAAACAGCAGAGATCTTAAGTTTGTTTTTGTTTTTATCCTTTTTATAATGGAAATTTCAAACATAATCAGAAATAGAGGAGCTAGTATAGTAAATACTCATGTACTCATCACCCGGCTTCAGTGATTTCATGAGCTCATGACGAAGCTTGTTTCATTTATAATACCCCATCCCCCCACTCCACACCACCCCCACCAGCCCAGGGATTAGGATGGTAATGTTGAATGTGAGTTCAGGACGAGGCATATCAAGTAAAAAGAGTGGTGAGCAAGGAAGGATTTGCGCCAATTGCAAGTTTTTGCCAGGTGGCACCGAGCGAAGCAGTGACATCTGTGTCCCCATGCTTGTTTGTTCCTTTGCCTGCTTCCAAGCTTTTTGATTCTTTCCAGCACTTGAAGTTGGAGATTCCAGAAAGTAGGGTACAGTGGTATAGGTATTTTCTGCTCTAATAAAGGACTGTATATGAAAAGAAGATGGGAGGGAAGGAGAGAGGATGGAAAGAGGAAGGTGGGACTGAGGAGCAGAGCACAAGTGATGCTTGCTGGTGGCCAACCCAGCTGCTGGAAGATTGGGAGAACTTACCGCACTCCCCAGCTCCTCCTCCAGCTTTTCTTCACTCCATCTTCTGGGTGGATGGGCTGAACCCCTGCCAATTCCCCAGTAATCCTCAGCCTCTCTTGATTCCAGGTTTCTTCACATGTTTCCACTCAGCCTTGAATGCTACTCTCTCCCTTTTATACTCCCTCCTTATTCTATCATGAGGACCCCTGTGCCCCAGGTCTGGGTGGAGTGCCCTTCCAGCGTCCTCCCCAGCTTCCTGTATTCACGCCCGTTGGAGCACTTCCCATGTGTGTAACTCCCTGTTCAGTCACTTGTCTTCCCCAGCAGACTGTGGACTCCATAGGAACAGGACTGTGTGGGTTTTGCTGTTGTATCCCTAAGTATACCAAGTGCTCAGCATGCAGTAGATGCTAAATGTAATTTTTACTGAATGCATGAAAAATAAGCTGAAAACGAAATATGTAGAATATGCAACAATGCATATCCAAGAATAGAGGAATGACTCAGGGTTTCCTTTGTGGGAATTAAACAAAAGGTGACTTTTTTGAGAACAAATGCCACCTCCAAATTAGGGCACACTCTGTGTGAGCTGGATTTCAGTCCTCACTGGCCGCTCCATTAGGTGTCCTCATGCAGTGAACAACCTGCCCAACCATGTGCCACAGATCTGGAGGATTTGTTATACCAGTAGTTCTCAACTCTGGCCACATGTTAAAAATCTGGTCACTCTTTGAAAATGTCCTTGCCCAAGCCCCGATCTCAGAGATTCAGATTTAACTGATCCTGGGGCATTTGTTTATTTTTTTATTTTTATTTTTTTAAATTTTATTTTTAATTTTAGTTCACTTTAATTTTTTTATTTTTATTTTTTTTAAATTTTATTTATTTATTTATGGCTGTGTTGGGTCTTCGTTTCTGTGCGAGGACTTTCTCTAATTGCGGCAAACGGGGGCCACTCTTCATCGCGGTGCGCGGGCCTCTCACTATCGCGGCCTCTCTTGTTGCGGAGCACAGGCTCCAGACGCGCAGGCTCAGTAATTGTGGCTCACGGGCCTAGTTGCTCTGCGGCATGTGGGATCTTCCCAGATCAGGGCTCGAACCCGTGTCCCCTGCATTGGCAGGCAGATTCTCAACCACTGTGCCACCAGGGAAGCCCCCCCATTTGTTTATTTTTAATGCCCCCCAAATATTGCAGCCAGGGCCGAAAACTATAGCTTTAGACTTAACCATTATGAACCACTCAAACTAGGCTCTATTGCAGATGTGTGTTTTCGTTTTATACACATATATCGACATGCTGATGGGTCCATATTCCAGCTGAAATGCTAAAACCAACACCAACCACTGGCACAGCTAGATTAACTGACAGGAGCCATTGCCTTTCCCACCCACCTCCAGATGTCCAGGTATGACCCCCGACCTGTCCTTCATCAAGGAGAAAGCTAAGAGGCAGCTTAAGCCCTACCCTGAAATGCAACTCAAGATTGTGGGAGCAAGAGTTCCAAAGTAACTCCTGCTCACACCTGGCTGTGCGACCTTGAGAAAGTTCCTTTAGAATTCCCTGCTTGAGTTACCTTGCCTATAAAATTAAACTAATGGTATGGACCTACTTGTCAGAAATGTCATAAGATTTAATGAGCAAATGATTGTCAAGTGTTCTATAAATATAAATTGTGCAATTGCTAAGTAACTTCATTGTGTAAAATTCCATAGAAATCTATCCTGTTCTTTTAGGTTTTTTTAAAATCACTATTTATTTGATTTATGCATGCAAGACGGCATTTGCCTAAAAACCCTTTCTCACACGGGTATTCTCTTTGATTTATTCTCTTTCATTCTGCCAGCACACAGCCTGACATATGTATAAAGGATTTGCAAGAAAAATCACTTAATGCATAGCATTTCCTTTGTTGTGACTGTCTTATCATGAACTGTTATAGTTGTCACTTATTCTCAGAATTGTTTGTCTAGTTTTCGCTCAGGCTTATGAATACTCACCTTGGACATGGTTTATAGACAGTGCAGGGAAAACAAATACATATGCTGGAATAGTCAACTTAGATTTATTCTTACTTAAGGAAAAAAAGGCTTAAAGTTTTAATGTGTGCTTGATAAGCTATAATTCAGCCTGAAAGATGCAAGTGGTTTATATTTACTCTCCTGGGTAAGCTCGACATTTATGGTTTCAACTCTTCTCCATATCTCTTCAGTAAGTTATGTCTTTCCCAGAAGAACTGAACTCAAAGCACACTTTCCAAGAATGCTATTACCAGAGGAGTGGGGACTTTTAACCAATTATATACTGTAGAGGAATGCATGAGGGACTCAAGAATTTGAGTGTTTTTGAAGTACCATGAACAGGCTTGGCTACTAGTGTACCTGACATTGCTCAGAATGCCAGCCCTTTGAAAATTTGTGAAGTAGAAAGTTTGTCCTTGGTCACGCTAAATCTCTTGACATCAACCTCCATTCCTAGAACATTACCTTTCCCATTCCAGAAAAAAGACATCTAAATTTATTAGGCAAGGGACTTGGGTGTGCTCTCCAGAGAAGGGCAGAGAGAGTGGTATAAAAGCAGGAAGTACCTCTCATCACTCGTTGCCAGAGATGCAGTGTGCTGTGCTTTGGAGGCACAGGACTCAGCCTTTCCTCACACTCTGAGGTAAGTTACTTCATTCTTCTGAGCCTCAGTTTCCTAATCTGTAAGATGAAGATACAGGTGCCCAAAAGGAATACTGTGGGGACAAATGACATGGCCCACATGAGATGTCTAGTACAGTGTCAAACAAACAAAAGGAATTCTTCAAAGGTCTGCTGAATCTAAATTATAAAATGTCCAGGATCTTAATCCACAGAAAAGAACTACATTAAAAATGAGAGACAGGATAGTACAATGTTAAGGAAAACAACAGGCTTTGGTTTCAGGAGAGCCGTATACCTTTCCCTGCCACTAATTGGCTGTGTGACCTTGGGCAAGTCACTGTACTTCTCCCACTCATTGTTCCCTGAGCTGGAGAATGAAGAAAATGGTGTCCATCTCACAGGGTATTAGGGTTACTGTTAAATAAAATAACACAAGTGAGTCCTTGGAGAAATGTAAGGTTTGATAGAGTCAATGACAATGATTTTTATTGCCTTGTTTTTAGGAAACTCTTCAGTAGTCTTTCAATCAATGATGGATTTGAGATTAAAAAATAGTGGTATCTCAGAAATACAAAGGATCGTAAGAGACTACTACAAGGCAATATATGCCAATAAAATGGACAACCAAGAAGAAATGGACAAATTCTTAGAAAGGTATGACCTTCCAAGAATCAGGAAGAAATAGAAAATATGAACAGACCAATTACAAGTACTGAAATTGAAACATGATTTAAAAACTCCCAACAAACAAAAGTCCAGGACCAGATGGCTTCACAAGGCGAAGTCTATCAAACATTTAGAGAACATTAGAGAAGAGTTAACTCCTATCCTTCTGAAACTCTTCCAAAAATTGCAGAGGAAGGAACACTACCAAATTCATTCTATGAGGGCACCATCACCCTGATACCAAAAGATAACACACAAAAAAGAAAATTACAGGCCAATATCACTGATGAACATAAATGCAAAAATCCTCAACAACGTACTAGCAAACTAAATCCAACAATACATTAAAAGGATGGTACACCATGATCAAGTGGAATTTATCCCAGGGATGAAATGATTCTTGAATATCCACAAATCAGTGTGATATGCCATATTAACAAACTGAAGAATAAAAACCATATGATCATCTCAATAGATGCAGAAAAAGCTTTTGACAAAATTCAACAACACCCATTTATGAGAAAAAACTCTGCAGAAAATGGGCATAGAGGAAACCTACCTCAACATAATAAAGGCCATATATGACAGACCCACGGATAACATCATTCTCAATGTGAAAAGCCGAAAGCATTTCCTGTAAGATCAGGAACAAGACAAGGATGTCCAGTCTCGCCACTTTTATTCAACATAGTCTTGGAAGTCCTAGCCATGGAAATCACAGAAGAAAAAAGAAATAAAAGGGATCCATACCAGAAAAGAAGAAGTAAAACTGTCACTGTTTGCAGATGACATGATACTATACATAGAAAATCCTAAAGATGCTACCAGAGAACTACTAGAGCTCATCAATAAATTCGGTAAAGTTGCAGGATACAAAATTTATACACAGAAATCTGTTGCATTCCTATGCATTAACAATGAAAGATCAGAAAGAGAAATTAAAGAAACAATCCAATTTACCATCGCATCAAAAAGAATAAAATATCTAGGAATAAACCTACCTAAGGAGGCAAAAGACGTGTACTGTGAAAACTATAGGAAGCTGATGAAAGAAACTGAAGATGACACAAACAGATGGAAAGATATACCATGTTCTTGGATTGGAAGAATCAATATTGTCAAAATGACTATACTATCCAAAGTAATCTACAGATTCAATGCAATCCCTCTCAAGTTACCAATAGCATTTTTCACAGAATTAAAACAAAAAATTTTACAATTTGTATAGAAACACAAAACACCCCAAATAACCAAAGCAATATTGAGAAAGAAAAGCAGAGCTGGAGGAATCAGGCTCCCTGACTTCAGACTACACTACAAAGCTACAGTCATCAAAGCAGTATGGTACTGACACAAAAACAGAAATATAGCTCAATGGTACAGGACAGAAAGCCCAGAAATAAACCCATGCACCTATGGTCAATTAATCAATGACAAAGGAGGCAAGAATATACAATAAAGAAAAGATGACCTCTTCAATAAGTGGTGCTGGGAAAACTGGACAGCTACATGTAAAAGAATTAAATTAGAACATTTTCTAACGATAGAAACAAAAATAAACTCAAAGTGGATTAAAGACCTAAATGTAAGACTGGATACTATAAAACTCTTAGAGGAAAACATAGGCAGAACATTCTTTGACATAAATTGCAGCAAGATATTTTTTGATCCGCCTCCTAGAGTAATGAAAATAAAAACAAAACTAAACAAATGGGACCTAATTAAACTTAAAAGCTTTTGCAAAGCAAAGGAAACCATAACCAAAATGAAAAAGACGAACTACAGAATGGGAGAAAATATTTGCAAATGAAGAGACCTACAAGGGATTAATCTCCAAAATATACAAACAGTTCATGCAGCTCTATATCAAAAAAAAAAACAACAATCCAATCAAAAAATGGGTCGAGACCTAAATAGACATTTCTCCAAAGAAGACATATAGATGGCAAAAAAGCACATGAAAAGATGCTCACATCACTAATTATTAGAGAAATGCAAATCAAAACTACAATGAGGTATTACCTCACACCACTCAGAATAGCCATCATCAAAAAATCTACAAACGATAAATACTGGAGAGGATGTGGAGAAAAGGGAACCCTCCTACACTGTTGGTGGGAATGTAAATTGGTACAGCCACTATGGAGAACAGTATGGAGGTTCCTTAAAAAACTAAAAATAGAACTACTCTTGGGCATATATCCTGAGAAAACCATAATTAGAAAAGATACATGCACCCCAATGTTCACTGCAGCACTATTTACCATAGCAAAGACATGGGAGCAACCTAAATGTTCATCGACAGGTGAATGGGTAAAGAAGATGTGGTACATATCACAATGGAATATTACTCAGCCATAAAAAGGAATGAAATAATGCCATTTGCAGCAACATGGATGGATCTAGAGATTGTCATGCTAAGTGAAGTCAGATACAGAAAGACAAATATCATATGATACCACTTATATGTGGAATCTTAAAAAAATGATACAAATGAACTTATTTACAAAAGAGAAGCAGACTCACAGACTTCAAAAGCAAAGTTATGGTTACCAAAGGGGAAATGTGGCAGGGAAAGATAAATTAGGAGTTTGGGATTAACATATACAAACTACTGTATATAAAATAGATAATCAAAAATTCCTACTGTATAGCACAGGGAACTCTACTCAATATTCTGTAATAACCTATATGGGAGAAGAGTCTGAAAAAGAATGTATGTATGTATATGTATAAGTGAATCACTTAGCTGTAAACCTGAAACTAACACAACATTGTAAATCAACTGTACTCCAATATAAAATAAAAATTAAGTTAAAAAATTAGTGGTATCTTTACAGACCTTGGAAACCCTTCATTGGCTATAATAGTTATTTTTCTTCAGTCAAAAGATGTGTGGATCAAGTACTTTCTACAAGGCTGGTGTTTCTCTCAGCTAAGACATTACGCAGGAGCACTGATTAAGGCCCTCCAAGCCACTTGGAAGACTTTCCTCTCATAGCATGTTAACAGCTTAAGTTTCCTTCATGATTACTAATTTCATATGACTTCATGGGATGATTACATATTTATGTATTATTTATTATGCAAATCTAGCATTATACATTATTTAAAGCCATATTAACAGTATGTATTATTTATGATGGAACTGTATCAATACATGTTATTTCAAGTAACTTTGGTTAGAGCTTTTTTCTTCCCCTGTGGATCACAGTCAGTGGAAGTTAGTATTCCATTCAAGAATCAATGCAGTTCTCCTGGGGACATTGCCATCAAGTTCCCTATCAGCACAACTTCTGCATAGCCATTGTCTATGAAATGACTCTAAGGGCAAAGTCTACAGGGCTCTTTGACTGACTACAGGCATGGCTAAAATAGTGCCACTCCTTTGACAAATTGTGAAGTAAGTGGTTTGCCATTGAGAGTCCACTGCCTCTAATAAAGATCTTCATTCCCAGAACATCTTTTCTATTCTGGAGGAAAATAATCAGATAAATCTGAGAAACTGGCCCATTGTTAAAGTAGGACTTAAGATATATTTGGCTGCAAGTCACAGAAAGCCTGGAAAACAGCGGCTTAAATATTAGGACTGTGTATTATCTCACTTAACAGGAAGTCTAAAGGTAGGTGAGCCCAAGTGTGGTTATGTGGTTCAAGGTAGGGATCACCTGTCTACAGTTCTCCTGTTCTTCCTTACTGTGTTTGATAATTTTACCTTAGATTTTTGCCACATAAATGCAAACTAGTTGATACATATTCAAGCATCAAATCCTCTCTCAAAATATTCTAAGAAGAGCATGAAGGAGTAACAGAAAAAGGGCTTTGCTCTATTTCTAGCTCCATTTTTGGTCTGAGAGAAAATCTTTTCGAGAAATTCCCCAGTGGATTGAGTTGTCCCAAAACAAAATCAAGGCTCTGTTAGCAAGGAAAAAGGGATGCAGGTATTAAGTGTATGACCATACATACCTAACATAAGGTACCAGGAATTTAATGGATCACTCTTTATGATAAAATTTATAAGAGAATTGGGGGGGAATTCCCTGGTGGCACAGAGGTTAAGAATCTGCCTGCCAGTGCAGGAGACACGGGTTCGAGCCCTGGTCCGGGGTGATCACACAAGCCGTGAAGCAACTAAGCCCATGCACCACAACTACTGAGCCTGTGCTCTAGATCCTGTGAGCCACAACTACTGAAGCCCAAGTGCCACACTACTGAGTCCATGTGCCACAACTACTGAAGCCCGTGTGCCTAGAGCCTGTGCTCCACAAGAGAAGCCACCGCAACGAGAAGCCCGCGCACTGCAGTGAAGAGTAGCCCCTGCTCAACACAATTAGAGAAAGCCTGTGCGCAGCAACAAAGACCCAACACAGCCATAAATAAATTTATTTTAAAAAAAGAGAGAATTGGGATTTTTAGAAAGACCTAGAAGGAATTTCAATTTGCTGCCAAGATAGAGTAACAGGGATGAAATTTACTTTCCCATCTGAAAACAAACAGATAAAAAAACAAACCAAAAAAAACAACCTGAAAAAAACCAGAGTAAATAAATGAAACAATGATTGTCAAGATATTGGACATCAAAGAATGAAGGATGGGGGTTGCTGAGAGACAAGAAACAAATGATATGAGACCCAGAAAAACGCTAGAGAAAAACTGACCATGTTAAGTAGAGACATGAAAGGTATAAAGAAGATGTAGACTCCCTCTTGCGAGAGCACCAGAATCACAACTAACTGCTGAACAATCATCAACAGGAAGACACTGGAATTCACCAAAAAAGATACCCCACATCCAAAGACAAAGGAGAAGCCGCAGTGAGATGGTAGGTGGGGCGCAATCACAATAAAATCAAATCCCATACCTGCTGGGTGGGTGACTCACAAACCAGAGAACAATCATCCACAGAAGTCCACCCACTGGAGTGAAGGTTCTGAGCCCCACGTCAGGCTTCCCAACCTGGGGGTCCAGCAATGGGAGGAGGAATTCCCAGAGAATCAGACTTTGAAGGCTACTGAGATTTGACTGCAGCACTTTGACAGGACTGGGAGAAACACAGACTCCACTCTTGGAGGGCACACGCAAAGTAGTGTGCACGTCAGGACCCGGGGGGGGGGGGCGCGGGGAAGGAGCAGTGACCCCACAGGAGACTGAACCAGACCTACCTGCTAGTGTTGGAGGGTCTCCTGCAGAGGCAGGGGGTGGCTGTGGCTCACTGATGGGACAAGGACACTGGCAGCAGAAGTTCTGGGAAGTAATCCTTGGCGTGAGCCTTCCCAGAGTTGGCCATTAGCCCCACCAAAGAGCCTGTAGGCTCAGTGCTGGGTTGCCTCAGGCCAAACAACCAACAGGGAGGTAACTCAGCCCCACCCAGCAGCAGACAAGCAGATTAAAGTTTTACTGACCTCTGCCCACCAGAGCAACACCCAGCTCTACCCACCACCAGTCCCTTCCATCAGGAAGCTTGCACAAGCCTCTAGGATAGCCTCATCCACCAGAGAGCAGACAGCAGAATCAAGGAGAACTACAGTCCTGCAGCCGGGGGAACAAAAACCACATTCACAGAAAGATAGACAAAAGGAAAAGGCAGAGGACTATGTACCAGATGAAGGAACAAGATAAAACCCCAGAAAAACAACTAAAAGAAATGGAGATAGGCAACCTTCCAGAGAAAGAATTCAGAATAATGATAGTGAAGATGATCCAGGACCTAGGAAAAAGAATGGCGGCAAAGATTGAGAAGATGCAAGAAATGTTTAACAGAGACCTAGAAGAATTAAAGAGCAAACACCAAGAATTTAAAGAACAAACAGAGATGAACAATACAATAACTGAATTGAAAAATACACTAGAAGGAATCAATAGCAGAATAACTGAGGCAGAAGAATGGACAAGTGACCTGGAAGACAGAATGGTGGAATTCACTGCAGTGGAATAGAAAAGATAAAAGAATGAAAAGAAATGCAGACAGCCTAGAAGACCTCTGGGACAATGTTAAATGCACCAACATTCTCATTATAGAAGGAGAACAGGGAGAAAGGACCCGAGAAAATATTTGAAGAGATTATAGTCAGAAACTTCCTTAACATGGGAAAGGAAATAGCTACCCAAGTCCAGGAAGCACAGAGAGTTCCAGGCAGGATAAACCCAAGGAGAAACACACAGAGACACACAGTAATCAAATTGACAAAAATTAAAGACAAAGAAAAATTATTAAAAGCAACAAGGGAAAAATGACAAATAACATACAAGGGAACTCCCATAAGGTTAACAGCTGATTTCTCAGCAGAAACTCAACAAGCCAGAAGGGAGTGGCAAAATATATTTAAAGTGATGAAAGGGAAGAACCTACAACCAAGATTACTCTACCTGGCAAGGATCTCATTCAGATTTGAGAGAGAAATCAAAAGTTTTACAGACAAGCAAAAGCTAAGAGAATTCTGCACCAACCAGCTCTACAAGAAATGCTAAAGGAACTTCTCTAAGTGGGAAACACACAGAAGAAAAGGACTTACAAAAACAAACCCAAAACAATTAAGAAAATGGTAATAGGAACAAACATATTGATAATTACCTTAAACATGAATGGATTAAATGCTCCAACCAAAAGACACAGGCTTGCTGAATGGATACAAAAACAAGACCCATATATATGCTGTCTACAAGAGACCCACTTCAGACCTAGGGACACATACAGACTGAAAATGAGGGGATGGAAAATGATACTCCATGCAAATGGAAATCAAAAGAAAGCTGGAGTAACACCACTCATATCAGATAAAATAGACTTTTAAATAAAGAATGTTACAAGAGCCAGGAAGGACACTACATAATGATCAAGGGATCAATGCAAGAAGAAGCTTTAACAATTATAAATATATATGCACCCAACATAGGAGCACCTCAATACATAAGGCAAATGCTAACAGGTATAAAAGAGGAAATCGACAGTAACACAGTAATAGTGGGGGGCTTTAACACCTCACTGACACCAATGGACAGATCATCCAAACAGAAAATTAATAAGGGAACACAAGCTTTAAATGACACAACAGGCCAGATAGATTTAATAGATATTTATAGGACATTCCATCCAAAAACAGCAGATTACGCTTTCTTCTCAAGTGCACATGGAACATTCTCCAGGATAGATCACATCTTGGGTCACAAATCAAGCCTCAGTAAACTTAAGAAAATTGAAATCATATCAAGCATCTTTTCTGACCACAAGGCTATGAGATTAGAAGTCAATTACAGGGAAAAAAACGTAAAAAACACAAACACATGGAGGCTAAACAATACATTACTAAATAACCAAGAGATCAATGAAGAAATCAAAGAGAAAATCAAAAAATACCTAGAGACAAATGATAAAGAAAACACGATGATCCAAAACCTATGGGATGCAGCAAAAGCAGTTATGAGTGGGAAGTTTATAGCAATACAATCCTACCTCAAGTAGCAAGAAAAATCTCAAATAAACAATCTAACCTTAAACCTAAAGGAACTAGAGAAAGAAGAACAAAACCCAAAGTTAGTAGAAGGAAAGAAATCATAAAGATCAGATCAGAAATAAATGAAATAGAAACAAAGAAAACAATAGCAAAGATCAATAAAACTAAAAGCTGGTTCTTTGAGAAGATAAACAAAATCGATTAACCTTTAGCAGACTCATCAAGGAAAAGAGGGAGAGGACCCAAATCAATAAAATAGAAATGAAAAAGGAGAAGTTAAAACGGACACCACAGAAATACAAAGCATTGTAAGAGACTACTACAAGCAACTCTAAGCAAATAAAACGGACAACCTGGAAGAAATGGACAAATTCTTAAAAAGGTACAAACTTCCAATACTGAAATGGGAAGAAATAGAAAATATGAACAGACCAATCACAAGTAATGAAATTGAAACTGTGATTAAAAATCTTCCAACAAACAAAAGTCCAGAACCAGATGGCTTCACAGGTGAATTCTATCAAACAGAGAAGAGCTAACACCCATCCTTTTCAAACTCTTCCAAAAAATTGCAGAGGAAGGAACACTGCCAAACTCATTCTCTGAGGCCACCATCACCCTGATACCAAAACCAGACAAAAATACTACAAAAAAAGAAAACTACAGACCAATATCAGTGATGAATATGGATGCACAAATCTTCAACAAAATACTGGCAAACAGAATCCAACAACACAGAAAAAGGATCATACACCATGATCAAGTGGGATTTATCCCAGGGATGCAAGGATTCTTCAATATATGCAAATCAAACAATGTGATACACCATATTAACAAATTGAAGAATAAAAACCATATGATCACCTCAATAGATGCAGAAAAGCTTTTGACAGAATTCAACACCAATTTATGAGAAAAAACTCTGCAGAAAATGGGCACAGAGGGAACCTACCTCAACATAATAAAGGCCATATATGACAAACCCACAGCAAACATCATTCTCAATGATGAAAAATGAAAGCATTTCCTCTAAGATCAGGAACAAGACAAGGATGTCCACTCTTGCCACTAATATTCAACATAGTTTTGGAAGTCCTAGCCATGGCAATCAGAGAAGAAGAAGAAATAAAAGAATTCAAATTGGAAAAGAAGAAGTAAAACTGTCACTGTTTGCAGATGACATGATACTATACATAGAGAATCCTAAAGATGCCACCAGAAAACTACTAGAGCTAATCAATGAATTTGGTAAAGTTGCAGATACAAAATTAATGCACAGAAATCTCTTGCATTCCTATACACTAACAATGAAAGATCAGAAAGATAAATTAAGGAAACAGTCCCATTCACCATTGAAACAAAAAGAATAAAATACCTAGGAATAAACCTACCTAAGGAGGTAAAAGACCTGTACTAAGAAAACTGTAAGACACTGATGAAAGAAATCAAAGATGACACAAATAGATGGAGAGATATACTATGTTCTTGGATTGGAAGAATCAATAATGTGAAAATGACTATAGTACCCAAAGCAATCTACAGATTCTGTGCAATCCCTATCAAATTATCAATGGCATTTTTTGCAGAACTAGAACAAAAAACCTTAAAATTTGTATGGAGACACAAAAGACCCTGAATAGGCAAAGCAATCTTGAGGGAAAAAACCAGAGCTTGAGGAATCAGGCTCCCTGCCTTCAGACTATACTACAAAGCTACAGTAATTAAGACAATATGGTATGAGCACAAAAACAGAAATATAGATCAATGGTACAGGATAGAAAGCCCAGAGATAAACCCACGCACCTATGGTCAATTAATCTATGACAAAGGAGGCAAGGATGTATAATGGAGAAAAGACAGTCTCTTTAATAAATGGTGCTGGGAAAACTGGAGAGCTACATGTAAAAGAATGAAATTAGAACACTCCCTAACACCATACACAAAAATAAACTCAAATTGGATTAAAGCCCTAAATGTAAGACCAGACACTATAAAACTCTTGGAGGAAAGCATAGGAAGAACACTCTTAGGCATAAATCACAGCAAGATCCTTTTTGACCCCCCTCCTAGAGTAACGGAAATAAAAACAAAAATAAACAAATGGGACCTAATGAAACTTAAAACTTTTGCATAGAAAAGGAAACTATAAACAAGATGAAAAGACAACCCTCAGAATGGGAGAAAATATTTGCAAACAAATCAATGGACAAAGAATTAATCTCCAAAATATATAAACAGCTCCTGCAGCTCAATATTAAAAAAACAAACAACCCAATCAAAAAATGGGCAAAAGACCTAACTAGACATTTCTCCAAAGAAGACATACAGATGGCCAAGAGCCACATGAAAAGCTGCTCAACATCACTAATTATTAGAGAAATGTAAATCAAAACTAAAATGAGGTATCACCTCATACCAGTTAGAATGGGCATCATCAGAAAATCTACAAACAACAAATGCTGGAGAGGGTGTGGAGAAGAAGGAACCCTCTTGCACTGTTGGTGGGAGTGTAAATTGATAGAGCCACTATGGAGGTTCCTTAAAAAACTAAAAATAGAATTAGCATATGACCCAGCAATCCAACTACTGGGCATATACCCAGAGAAAACCATAATTGAAAAAGACGCATGCACCCCAATGTTCATTGCAGCCCTGTTTACAATAGTCAGGTTATGGAAGCAACCTAAACACTCATCAACAGATGAATGGATAAACAAGATGTCATATATATATACAAAGGGATATTACTCAGCCATAAAAAGGAACGAAATTGGGTCATTTGTAGAGACATGGATGGACCTAGAGACTGTCATATAGAGTGAAGTAAGTCAGAAAGAGAAAAACAAATATCGTATATTAAGGCATACATGTGGAATCTGGAAAAATGGTACAGAAGAACTGTTTGCAAGGCAGAAATAGAGACACAAATGTTGAGAACAAATGTATGGACACCAAGGGGGGAAAGCAGGGGTGGTGGTTCTGGTTGGATGAATTGGGAGATTGGGATTGACATGTATACACTAATATGTATAAAACAGATATCTAATAAAAACCTGTAAAAAAAAAAAGCTATAAATAGAACTTCTGAAATGTCTGAGTTGAAAATACACTGGATGGGATTAATGACACTTTAAAGTCTCCAAAGGAGTGAGGGAGTTAACAAAAAATATTTGAAGAAATAGTGGGCAAAAAATTTCCAAATTTGATGAACACGTTAAGCACACAGATACAAGAAGGTTAACAAATCCCAAGTACAAAAAACATTAAGAAAACTACTCCAGGGTACATCATAATCAAATTGCTTAAATCAAATGATGAAAATCTTAAAAGCAGAGAGAAAAACATATGCAGGGGAAAATGATAGGTATGTCACCAGATTTCTCACTAGAAACAATGCAAGCAAGAAAACAATGGAGCAACATTTTAAATGCTTTGAAGGAAAAAATCCTAAATCTCTAAACCTTAAATTCATAACCCAGCTAAAATAGTTTTCAAAAATGAAGGAAAAATAAAGACTATTTCCAACATACAGAAACTCAAATAATTTATCACCAGCAGGCCTACATTAACAAGAAATGTTAAAAGAAAATTCTTAAGGCAGAAGTAAAATGATATTAGGAAGCAATTTGGAATTGAGTGGCTTGGGAAATGGCAATTGAATGGGTAAATACAGACTTTCTCATATTATTTAAATTTCTTAAAAACAATATTGCTTGCTTAAAAATAATAATGTAGAGTATAACTCATAATATATGTAGAAGTTAAATGTATAACAATAGTACAATGGCCTGGAGGGGAGAAATGGAAACATACTGCTGTAAGATTTTTATACTGTACTTTAAAAATACTATACATGAGTGGTACACTATCATTTGAAGGTAGACTGTGATAACTTAAAGATATGTACTGTAAGCCCCTGATACAATGCCATGAGACCAACCAGCCACTTGGCCACAGTTGATTAAACTGGACTTCTTATACCTTAGAAAGGGCAAATATTTATCTTGATTGAAACTGGCACATATTCTGAATATGGTTTTGCCTTATAGAGTGTTTGATCCACCAACACAGGATTGCACAGAATATCTAGATCACGAGAGGCACTTTCCCACAAAGGAGATGCAGCAGTACGCACGTGACCATAGGATTTACTGGTTTTATCATATTCTTCATCATCTAGAAGTTGCTGGGCTTCTGGAACAATCTTTAGATGAGGAAGTTGAGGTGCCATTTTGGAGAAGATACCCTAACAGGATGTCATCTTCCAGGATACAATATATATCCTAAGTTAACAACATAATATGTTCCCCCGAGAATATGTCCACGAACCTAAAGGTGAAAGTAGCATCACTTTCAGTAACCTGGGGAATTTCTGCTTTTTGTCCCTGCAGCTCTTGACTCTGTAGGTCTATAGGTGCTGGTTCCAAATGTAATGATTATTTCCACCAGAAGACACAGAATCCTATTAAATTGTAAGCTTCCTCTGCTGTCCAGTCAACTTTGGGCTCCTTATGTCAAGAAACCAACAGTCAAGGAAAGGAGTCACTATCCTGCAGTGGTACTTGACCTAGATCTTAGGGAAGTTGTACAATAGGGACAGAGAATACTTTAGCACACCAGTGATGTACTGGAAAATCTTTTGCTATTCCTTTGACCAATCTTCACAACAAATGGACTCAAGCAGCAGCCACTGCCTGAGATGGGCATGGTAACCAGTCTCAGAACACTAAGAGGTGAGGTCTAGGTAGACCCAACAGCTTACCCACCGAGACCATCAGAGGTACAACTAACAGAGGGTAGAACAGATAACAAAGGAGAGAGATGAGAACAGCTATAGCTTTGAGACCAGCTGCAGTGGTGGGGTTTATAGTTCATTCTACCACCTTAATATTACAACTTTTCCCATGAAAAGAAACCAACCAAAATCCTGAGAGCCTGTTTCCAGATGGGCTGAATCCCACTTGGAGGGGGATTTAGGTACTGAAAAGGGAGGACCATATATGCCTCTGAGATCCCTGTTCAGGATTAAGGTACTTATTTTTATAACTGTTGGGAATGTTGGTTGTTGACAACTCATACCCAAGTCCCTCTCCAGGAATTTCCCTCCATTAAAGGGAGCTACCTTACCCAAGTTTATTCTACTGCCTGGCCTATATCCAGTAACTAGTTATGAGATGAGGCCACATTCTCTTTCCTCAATTCATTCAAATATAAAGGGCGATCTCAGCTCTAGCATTACCGATAGTATTGTCTGAGGTCTCTGCTGCAACTGCAGAGAATCACAGTTCAGCTTCTCCCTCTGCTGAATTCTGCTTTCCTCATCCCTTACCCCTCACAGCTGTTAATCGCAAGAGCTCTCCCCAATAAACCTCCTGCATGCAAATCTAAGAGACTCTATGTCTGTTTTCTAGAGAATCCAATGTATGATACCCACCATGTTTACACTGTCACATAGAGAGGAAAAGATGCAGAGGATGGTATCCTTAATATAAAAGGCAAGCTATGCCTAACAGAAGAGAGATGATGAACATAAGAAAGAAACTTCTAAAACTGCTAATTGAGGGCTTTAAAGTACTAGATCAGCCTTCAGTGGAGAGGACTTGTATTATCTTTTAGTCTACCACCTCCATGTACTTGAAAGACTAGCCCTGGTCCCAACCAAAATGTACAAGTGGGTATCACTTTTCAGAAATGGATGGGAAAGTTCTTAGATTTCCCTGTACTACTGGCATAATCCCAGAGCAAAATACCTTCCAAATATGTGAAACCAAGCCTCTTTGATCACAAATCCTCCAGGCGTTGGAGGCAGATAAAATGGCAATATGAAATGGCAGATAAAAGGGAGACATCATTAATTCATTAAACAATTTATCTTAGATTGGTCTTCTAAGACATTCCAGGAAAAAAAAAACAACCAGTTTTAAACTCAGTTCCGCAATATATGGATGAACATATCTCTGCAATACCAGACGTTTGGGTGGAATCTCTGATGCCTCCCCCCCATCCCCAGAGCACTGTAACGTGTTGTTTACCTTTACTGTGACAATGCATCCAAAATCCAGATGACCCAAGATGATCTGGACAACTGTCTGGAGGAGTAAAAGTTTTGTGGAATGCCAGTTCTCTCATCCAACTTTCCATTATTCCCTGTTTATTTACTCCGTGTATATTATCCAGTTCTCTTTTTACCCTGGCTTCCTAGTCATTTTTAAATTTTTTTAACTTTTAATTTAGATTTACAGAAAGGTTGCAAAGATAGTGTTCCTGACTACTCTTCATTCAGCTTTCCCTAAGGTTAACATCTTACATAACCACAGAACATTGTCAAAACTAAGAAATTAATGATGGTATAATACTACTGAATAAAATACAGCTTTATTTGGATTTCACCAGTTTTCCCGCTAATGTCCTTATTCTCTTCCAGAATCCAGTCCAGGATACCACATTACATTTAGTCATCATGTTTTCTTAGTCTCCTCAATCTGTGACAGCTTCTCATTCTTTTCTTGTTGTTATTTTTTTAATGGCCTTCCAGTTTAAAGACTACTCTTCAGTGATTTTGTAGAATGTCTTTCATTTGTGTTTATCTGATATTTTCTCATGATTAGACTAGAGTTATAGGTTTTGGGAAAGAATGCCGCAAAGGTGAAGTGTCTTCCTCACATCATCTCAGAAGGTACATAATATTGAGAGGGAGACAAGATAGTGGAGTAGGAGGACCTTGAACTCATCTCCTCTCATGAGCACTCCAAAATCACAACTAACTGCTGAACAACCATCAATAAAAAGACTGGAATCTTCCAAAAAGAGATATTCTACATCCAAAGACATAAAGAAGAAACCACGAGATGATAGGAGGGGCGCACTTGCAATATAAACAAATCCCATACCACCCAAGTGGGTGACCCACAAACTGGAAAATAATTATATTGCAGAAGGTCTCTCACAGGAGTGAGAGCTCTGAGCCCCATGTCAGGCTTCCCAGGCTAGGGGTCTGGCATTCGGAAGAGAAGTCTCCATAGCATTTGGCTTTGAAGGGCAGTGGGGCTTGATGGCAGGAGCTCCACAGGAATGGAGGAAACAGAGACTCTACTCTTAGCACACACAAGGTCCTGCTTGCACTAGGCCCCAGGACAAAAGCAATGACTCCATACGAGCTTGGGCCAGACCTGCCTACTGGTCTTGGATGGTCCTGGGGATGCCAGGGGTGGCTGTGGCTCTCTCTGGGGTCATAAAAGCTGGTGGCAGACGTAGCCAGGACCTACATGAACTCTGGCTGGAGGCAGACATTTTGAGTCCTTGGCACCAATACCTGGCCCCACCCATAGCCTGTAAGATCTAGTGCTGGGACGCCTCAGGCCAAACAACTAACAGGGCAGGAACACAGCCCCATCCATCAGCAGACAGGATGCCTTAAAGACTTTTTAAGTCCACAGCCACCTCTAGACACACCCTTGACACAGCCCTGCTTACCAGAGGGCCAAGACCCAGCTCCAGCCACCAGTGGGCAGGCACTGACCCCTCCCACCAAGAAGTCTACACAAGCCTCTAGACCAGCCTCACCCATCAGGGGGCAGACACCAGAAGCCAGGAAACTATGGTCCTGCAGCTTGCAGAACTGAGTCCACAAACACAGGTCAGAAACTACCCTGGGACCAGCTGGTCCCTGGCCCTTAGGTGGCAAGAGGGGAGTGTACTGCTGGGATACATAGGACTTCCCCTATGTACCCCAGGGCCACTTCTCCAAGGTCGAGAAACATGACTAACCTTCCACATACATAAAAACGCTAACAGAAATTTAAACAAAATGAGACAGCTAAAGGAACCAGAGAAAGGAACAAGATAAAACCCCAGAACAACTAAGTGAGGTGGAGATAGTCAATCTACCTAAGAAAGAGGTCAGAGTAATGCCTGTAAAGATGATCCAAGAACTTGGGTCAAGAATGGATACACTGAGTGAGAAGTTACAAGAAGTTTTTAGCAAAGAGTTAGAAAATATAAAGAACAACCAACCGAGTGCTGAGTAAATTCCTTTTCACTTATCTTTGGAGTAAAAGGATTAGTTTTCTAATTTTCTAAAATTTACAGGTAAATTAGCTTGTTCTTACATTGCAAGTTTTACAAGACTATTCTACTTTCTATGCTTTCTCTCAAATTACATAATCACATAACTAAAAATAGCATTTACTAATAAATGGGCCAGGTTTTATTAAGAATATTGTCCTGTCACTTAAAAAATATTAAAGTGTAAGTTTTAAAGACAGTGTAGTTATTATTTGTATATGTGGCATAAAGCCCTTATTGAGTACTAGGGAAATAACCATTTGTTTTATCTTAAAAGAACATATTACACCCATGTGATAAAAATCTACCCATGTGATAAAACTACATATAACTAAATCACACACACCCTTACACGTGGAACTACGGAAATCTGAATAAGATAGATGGATTATACCAGTGTCAAGATCCTGATTGTAATATTGTACTATACTTATGCAAGATGTTACCATTGGGGGAAACTGAGTAAAGGGTATATATAGTGTCTCTCCATTAAAAAAAAATAAAGAACAACCAACCAACCAACCAAAGTTGAATAATATAAGAACTGCAATGAAAAAATACACTAGAAGGAATCAATAACAATAAATGAGGCAGAAGAACAAATCAGTGAGCTGGAAGACAGAGTGGTGGAAATCACTGCCACAGAACAGAATAAAGGAAAAAAAAAAGAAATGAGGACAGCTTGAGACATTTGGGACAACGTCAAATGCACCAATATTCACACTATGGGGATCCCAGAAGGAGAAGAGGGATAGAAAGGGCCTGAGAAAATATTTGAAGAAATAATAGCTGAAAACTTCCTTAACATGGGAAAGAAAATAGTCATCCAAGTCCAGCCAAGGAGGAATATGAGACACGTAGTAATCAAACTGACAAAAATTAAAGACAAAGGGAAAATGTTAAAACCAACAAGGGAAAAGCAACAAATAGCATACAAGTAAATTCCCAAAAGGTTATCATCTGATTTTTCAGCAGAAACTCTGCAGGCCAGAGGGAGTAGCATGATACATTTAAAATGATGAAAGTAAAAAACCTACAACCAAGAATGCTCTACTCAGCAAGGCTCTGATTCAGATTTCATGGAGAAATCAAAAGCTTTACAGACAAGCAAAATCTAAAAGAATTCAGCACCACCAAACCAGTTTTACAACAAATGCTAAAGGAACTTCTCTAAGCTGGGGGGAAAAAA
Organism: Balaenoptera physalus; assembly: GCF_965194825.1. NCBI lineage: Eukaryota > Metazoa > Chordata > Mammalia > Artiodactyla > Balaenopteridae > Balaenoptera > Balaenoptera physalus. Next base: position 128,838,033 of record NC_138890.1, read on the forward strand.
AAAAGACCACAAAAAGAAAATTACAAAATGGGAAAGCTTACCAGTAAAGGCAAACATACAGTAAAGGTAGGAAATCATTCACACACAAGTATAATATCAAAACCAGTAATCATGAGAAGAGACTATAAGTGCAGAACATTTGGAATGCATTTGAAATTAAGAGACCAGCAACTTAAAACAATTATGTATATATATAGACTGATATATCAAAACCTCATGGTAACTGCAAACAAAAAATCTATGAGATATACACATGAAAAAGAAAAAGGAATCCAAACACAACACTAAAGTTAGTCATCAAATCACAAGAGAGGAGAACAAAAGAGGAAAAGAAGAAAAAAGACCTACAAAAACAAATCCAAAACATTTAACAAAATGGCAATAAGAACATACATGTTGATAACTACCTTAAATGTAAATGGATTAGGACTTCCCTGGTGGCGCAGTGGTTAAGAATCCATCTTCCAATGCAGGGGACACGGGTTCGAGCCCTGGTCTGGGAAGATCCCACATGCCGTGGAGCAACTAAGCCCGTGTGCCACAACTACTGAGCCTATGCTCTAGAGCCCATCCATGAGCCACAACTACTGAGCCCACATGCCACAACTACTGAAGACCATGCACCTAGAGCCCATGCTCCATAACAAGAGAAGCCACCGCAATAAGAAGCCCACGCACCACAATGAAGAGTAGCCTCCACTCACTGCAACTAGAGAAAGCCCACGTGCAGCAGTGAAGACCCAACACAGCCAATAAATAAATAAATTTATTTTAAAAATGTAAATAGATTAAATGTTTTTTGGTTCCAACCAAAAAAGACTGGCTGAATGGATACATAAACAAGACCCATATTTATGTTGTCTATAAAAGACCCATTTCAGATCTAGAGACACGTACAGACTGAAAGTGATGGAATGGAAAAAGGTATTCCATGCAAATGAATATCAAAAGAAAGCTGATTAGCAATACTTGTATCAGACAAAATAGACTTTTTAAAATAAAGACTTACAAGAGACAAAAAAGGACACTACATAATGATCAAGGGGTCAATCCAAGAAGAAAATATAACAATTGTAAATATATATACACCCAACACAGGAGCACCTCAATATATAAGGCAAGTGTTAACAGAAGGAGAAATTGACAGTAACACAATAATAGTGGGGGACTTTAACACTCTGTTACATTAATGGACAAATCACCCAGGCAGAAAATCAATAAGGAAACACAGACCTTAAATGACACATTAGACCAGCTGGACTTAATTGTTATTTATAGAACGTTCCATCCAAAAGCATCAGAACACACATTCTTTTCAGTGCACATGGAACATTCTCCAGGATCACACGCTGGGCCACAAAGCGAGCCTTGGTAAATTTAAGAAAATTGATATCCTATGAAGCACCTTTTCTGACCACAACACTATGAGATTAGAAATCAACTACCAAAAAAAAACAACTGCAAAAAACACAAATATGTGTAGGCTAAACAATATGCTACTAAACAACCAATGGATCATTGAAGAAATCAAAGAGGAAATCAAGAAATACCTAGAGACAAATGAAAACAAAAACACTATGATCCTAAACCTATGGGATGCAGCAAAAGCAGTTCTAAGAGGGAAATTTATAGCAATACAAGATCACCTCAGGAAACGAGAAAAATCTCAAATAAACAACCTAACTTTATACCTAAAGCAATTAGAGGAAGAAGAACAAACAAAACCCAAAGTTAGTAGAAGGAAAGAAATCCTAAAGATCAGAGCAGAAATAAATGAAATAGAGATGAAGAAAACAATAGAAAAGATCAATGGAACTAAAAGCTGGTTCTTTGAAAAGATAAACAAAATTGATAAACCTTTAGCCAGACTCATCAAGAAAACAAGGGAGAAGGCCCAAATCAATAAAATTAGAAATGAAAAAGGAGAAGTTACAACCGAAACCAAAGAAATACAAAGGATCATAAGAGACTATTGTAGGCAACTATACACCAATAAAATGGAGACCGTAGAAGAAATGGACAAATTCTTAGAAAGATACAATCTTCCAAGACTGAACCAGGAGGAAATAGAAAATATGAGCAGACCAATTAGAAGTACTGAAATTGAATATGTAATTGAACAACTCCCAACAAACAAAAGTCCAGGACCAGATGGCTTCACATGTGAATTATACCAAACATTTAAAGAAAAGTTAACACCTATCTTTCTGGAACTATTCCAAAATATTGCAGAGGAAGGAAAACTCCCAAACTCATTCTATGAGGCCACCATCACCCTGATACCAAAACCAGACAAAGATATTACAAAAAAGAAAACTATGGAAAAGAAGAAGTTAAACTGTCACTGTTTGTAAATGACATGATACTATACATAGAAAATCCTATAGATGCTACCAGAAAACTACTAGAGCTCATCAATGAATTCAGTAAAGTTGCAGGATACAAATTTAATATACAGAAATCTGTTGCATTTCTATACACTAACCATGAATGATCAGAAAGAGAAATTAAGTAAACAATCCCATACCTAGAAGAAATACCTAGGAATAAACCTACCTAAGGAGGCAAAAGACCTGTACTCCAAAAACTATAAGACACTGATGAAAGAAATTGAAGATGACACAAACAGATGGAAAGATATACCATGTTCTTGGATTGGAAGAATCAATATTGTCAAAATGACTATACTATCCAAAGTAATCTACAGATTCAATGCAATCCCTATCAAATTACCAATAGCATTTTTCACAGAATTAGAACAAAAATTTTTACAATTTGTATGGAAACACAAAAGACCCCAAATAACCAAAGCAATCTTCAGAAAGAAAAATAGAGCTGGAGGAATCAGGCTCCCTGACTTCAGACTATGCTACAAAGCTACAGTAATCAAGACACTATGGTACTGGCACAAAAACAGAAATATAGATCAATGGAACAGGACAGAATGCCCAGAAATAAACCCACACACCCACAGTCAATTAATCTATGACAAAGGAGGCAAGAATGTACAATGGAGAAGACAGCCTCTTCAATAAGTGGTGCTGGGAAAACTGGACAGCTACATGTAAAAAAATGAAATTAGAACATTCTCTAACACCACACACAATAATAAACTCAAAGTGGATTAAAGACCTAAATGTAAAATTGGATACTATAAAACTCATAGAGGAAAACAGAGGCAGGACACTCTGACATAAATTGCAGCAATATCTATTTTGAGCAGTCTCCTAGAATAATGGAAATAAAAACAAAATAAACAAATGGGACCTAACTAAACTTGAAAACTTTTGCACTGCATAGGAAATCATAAACAAAACAAAAAGACAACCTACAGAATGGGAGAAAATATTTGCAAACAATTAGACCAACAAGGGATTAATCTCCAAAATATACAAACAGCTCATACAGCTCAATGTAAAAAACAATCAATCCAATCAAGAAATGGGCAGAAGATCTAAGTAGACCTTTCTCCAAAGAAGACGTACAGATGGTCAAAAGGCACATGAATAGATGCTCAACATCACTAATTATTAGAGAAATGCAAATCAAAACTACAATGAGGTATCACCTCACACCAGTCAGAATGGCTATCATCAAATAGTCACTCTTGAAGTCTCTGAAGTGTCACATATTCACTCAAGGCCAGTTCCTCTTGTCTTCCTAGCACATGATGATGCCTGCTGCCTCTGTGAGAATGAAGCTTCCTGGCTAGGCTAGTGGTTGCCTTCCTGAGCTACTGATACCACCAAACTTTGAGGTGCCAAAGAATGCTACAGTTCCTATATATCTGGTTGGCTCACTGCAGTGGTGCCATATTCAATGAACAAGTGGGCTGACAGCCCCTCCTTCACATTACTGTGCCACAGTAAGTCATTTGGATTCCAAAGAGCTTTGCTTGGGCTCCCAGTCTCAGCCTCTCAGAAAAGTAGTTCTTTAGTGACTTCCCATAGCCAGTCTCCTCCGTCAGGGCCTCAAAGGTCAGGTTGGCGGGCCAGGCTGGGGACAGGTCTCTAACATCCCAACCTATGTCCCCTACCCTGCCTCCCAGAGACCTTGATAGTAAAAACTTTCTCCTGATGGGCTCCTTCTTACATGCAAACCACTCAAGGAAATAGTTGTGATAGGAAGACTGGGAGAGTGAGTTTTGTTCTGTAACCACCACAAAATTTCAGCTGAAGTTTGGCTCATCTGGGATCATCCCACAGAAATGCAATGATGTAAATGCATTTTTTAAACCTTAAAGTGCTCCAAGATGTTTATTATCATTATTACATATATAGTATCCATGCTACAGTGTGAGCTGCCTTCAGGAAGCTAGACTGCCATCACTATGGAGTTAAAATAATGGGAATTTCAGGGCCTATGCAGGGGCCTCAAATCACACCCCACAGATGACCCTTCACCAGCACACTTTCCTGCTAAGCCTGATCCTGCCATTCCAATCTCTGTCTTTAAGCAACAACTCTATGTTTCTGAACACAACTCGATTCCGGCTAGAGGCTATGTTGACCTAGTAGATCAGATGCAACCAACTGGACACACAGAAGAGTAGTAGCAGCCAGATCCTTTTCAAACTGTTTGAGAATGCATTTTAAATAATGAAGGCGGGCTTCCCTGGTGGTGCAGTGGTTGAGAATCCGCCTGCCAATGCAGGGGACACGGGTTCGAGCCCTAGTCTGGTAAGATCCCACATGCCACGGAGCAACTGGGCCCGTGAGCCGCAGCTACTGAGCCTGCGCGTCTGGAGCCTGTGCTCCGCAACAAGAGAGGCCGCGATAGTGAGAGGCCCGTGCATCGCGATGAAGAGTGGCCCCCGCTTGCCGCAACTAGAGAAGGCCCTCGCACAGAAACGAAGACCCAACACAGCCAAAAAAATAAATAAGTAAATAAATAAATTTAAAAAAGAAAAGATGACTACTATCTTAAAAAAAATAATAAATAATGAAGGCAAACAAGATAGAAGAACTGGCCTCACATCCCTCCCACAGCCCTGGGGATCCCTCTGAGGGCTCACTCCCCGGGAGTGCTCAGCTGACAGGCCTGCAATGTTCTAGGTGTGGAGGAGAACCACCTGATATTGATTTCTGAAACAGAGATAGGAACTAATGACAGAAGGTGCTTGACCGCATGTCTCAGACTACCTGAGAGAGGTAGGACACAGGCAGGGCATTTGCCAAAATATTCTCCTTCAACTGTCCTCCCCAACCTCAGCCTCTGCCTTCAGCTCAGCTGGTGAACACTGGCCTAACCTAGAGGCTTACCGATGAAAGAAAGGGTAGCTCAACCAAGGGCCACAGGTCCAGAACTCAGTCAAGGTGGGAGATGGCATAAAGGGGCTGCTGGAAGTGGTCAGCCTCAGCCGTTCCAAGCTCTCCTTTGATGTCTAAGAGAGGTTGTCCACTCAATGTCCATTGCACAGTGGATCTTCATGGTGGCCTGCTTGTTCTTGCCTCACAATGGCTCTCAGAGTTTTCTGGTTGGGGTGGAGGGAAGCCCTGGGCCTGGAAGCCGCAAACAGAGCACAAGTGAATGAGGCCACTGCCTGGGGCCAAGACTTGCCTCACTGCTGTCAGCAAAACCCACTGAGAAAGCTCTGGCCCTGGAGGAGTGAACAGATGCCCCTTGTGGAAAAGATGACCCTGCTCTCACCTTGCCTCGTAATTCTCCATCACTTCTCTGTGAAGGATGCACAGAACAACCCGTTCAGTGGGTTAGGTGTCATTGCTGCACACAGCTGAGACTCCTCCACTTTCCCCCCCACTTAGGGAAGCAAGTTGTCCTGTAAGAGAATGGGAGCTACGTTATTTTGGGTTTAACTTTGAATCCATGCTCAGGTATTAAAATTCGGTTATTCTCCAACTTTGGTATTTATTTGCTACAAATAATTTGAAAAACAACTTCTGAAAGTGGGTTACAAGAGTGTGACTAAGAAGATTGTCCTAGAGAGTGAGTGACCTTTTGGGGGGTGAAAGGGAGAGTCATATGTGTAAAAACTGTAAATGACAATTTCTCTCCTTTCCCTTCCTTTTCACCCTCCCTCATAGTCTTTGATCTAGATCTGCCTCTCCAGAAATGTAGAAGGCCAGGAAAAGGACCAAGAGGAGTCTTTGCTTCTAACTTGAAAAATACAAATATAGGATGCCTTTAAAAGCTAGAAATAAGGTGTTGAAGAAAACAGTGAGTCTTAAGTGTGTCACTTGACTGAGTATTATGTCATATAACTTGCCCGTATAATATTTTTAGAATCTTTGGAAAGAATGGAGAAACAACTGTTAGCATCCCTTTTAAAAAGTTTCACAGGAGATTACCTGGTATCTCCCTACACTAATCATGGTGATGTTTTCACTAGGTTCTATCTAGGGAAGATGTTACCCAAAATCAAGCAGGCAGTATCCCTTTGGGAGATATTAATGTATATAAGATGGATTTTGAAACTTCAAACATCAGATAAATAATTAAATTATTCAGATGGTCTCACTATTTGGTGGCAGAATGACTCAGACTCAAATCAGAAAATAGTCAAGAAGAAAAATCCAGATGGGCTTGAAAGGAGTGATGGAAGAAATCTGGCTGTTAATCATCTCTAATTCACCTCCTACTCCTTCTGGAGCAAAAGAGAGTCTGAAGCTCTAATAGTACTGTGAATGAAAAAAAAACTCTGGAAACAAAATTAGCATGACTCAGAACAGTCTGGAAGACTGGGCTGGCCTGGCACGTTCCCCAGGCTGACCCCATTAACAGCAGGAGAGAGGGGAATCTGCCCACGTGGCTCCTGGTGATGGAGGTGTGGGTAGAGAAAGATCAACAGACGGGAAGTCCCACAGACAAGCAGAAAGAGTTATGACAGACACAGGAGGAGCTAGACCTGGGGACAGATCTGGATGCCGAGAGTTTGAGGTAGAGAATGGCCTAAAGTAAAGTGGACAGCCCAGTGTTGGGGCGCAGGTACCAGAGGATGAAAGATAGTTAGGAATCATGGAGTAAGCAGAGTTAGAGATATGCTGAATTTAAACACACACACACACACACACACACACACATACACACCCCATGAGCCCTTTGAGAACAGAATGTCTCTTTCTCCCTCTTTATTCCCAGCAGATTACAACAGTGCCAGGCAATAGCAGGTGCTCATTGAGGACTGATGGACTAATGGTCCATCAGTCTAAGCTGGGTTTTGGGGATAAGATAGGAATCAGAGGGAACAGAAGCGTTGCAGGCAGCAGCAGGTTTAGAAATCTTAGCAGCTGGTCCAGGCAGTTGAGATGCAGTTTTGGCAATAAGGAGCTCTCAGATTTGAAGCCATCTTTCAGCAAGAGGCCCTATAGCACTGTGTGGAAGAGTGCAGGGCTGGAGTCAGGATTTCTGCGCTTGTGTCTCTGCCTGTTGCTTACCAATTGAGACTGAGGGGCCACTTATCGATTCTCTCAACGCTCATTTTCCTCACCTGTAAAATGAGAAAATAATAATACTTAGCACAAAGAGTTGTTGTGAGGACTAAACTTATATATATATATATGTTAAGTGTTTAGAGCAGTGCCTGGAATATGGTAAGTACCCAATAAATATTAGTGATAATTATTATTGATTATCCTTCTCCTCTATCCAGAAAGTTTCTTTGTGCTTTGTACCAGTGTAGAATGAGTCCCAGGACTTAGACTACCCAGCACGCCTTTGGGAATGTAAGCTGACCTATCCTGCAAGTGTCTGTCTTTCACTTTGCGGCTTGCATACTTCAAGACATAACCTATTTTTGCGTGGACCACTGCAGTAGTTTCTCTGACTCTCTGCTTTCAGTCTCAGCCCTATCCAGCCAAAAGTGATCTTTCTAAAATGTAATCAGACCATCTCACTTGCCTACCTCATATCCTTCATGAGTTCTCTTTGCCCTCAAGATTCTTTGGGTTTCATTTCCTAAAAAGTATAGGAGAGCTCCTTGGAGAAATAGCTGATTCTAGGACTAGGGCAGGAAATATATAAAAAAGAACCTGGGGCTTCCCTGGTGGCGCAGTGGTTGAGAATCCGCCTGCCAATGCAGGGGACACGGGTTCGAGCCCTGGTCTGGGAAGATCCCACATGCCGCGGAGCAACTGGGCCCGTGAGCCACAATTACTGAGCCTGCACGTCTGGAGCCTGTGCTCCGCAACAAGAGAGGCCGCGACAGTGAGAGGCCTGCGCACCGCGATGAAGAGTGGCCCCCGCTTGTCGCAACTAGAGAAGGCCCTCGCACAGAAACGAAGACCCAACACGCCATAAATAAATAAGAAAAAAAAAAAAAAGAGTAATCTTTAAAAAAAAACAAAAAAACACACACACACACAAAAAAAAAGAACCTGGAGCATCTTGTAGTACCAGAAAGTAAGGAGGTGCATGAACAATGAAAAACCCTACAGTGATGGAAGTATGTCAAAAGGACACAGGAACCAACTTAAAAGAGCTCTCAATGGCCAAAGCTGGAATAATTTGAATGACAAAATAAATAAAATAGCATTGGATTATAACTTAAAATATAAAATAAATATCCAGGAATTCATATTAATGTAAGTAAATGATAGAAAAATAAATGGTGGAGAAGAGATAAATTTCCCCTGCAGAAGAATTCCAAATAAATTACCTAGCTACTTCATCCTTGAGAAGGGAGCATAACTCCTCACTCCTTAGTGTGGGCTGTGCATGGTGACTTCCTTCCAAAGTGTATAGTATGATGAGAGAAAATGACTTTATAGTGGAGAAACCTGAAACACTATCTCATCCAGGTGATCAAGGTCAACCTCAACAGTATAACTCATAAGTGATAAAGGTCATATGTTAATAGTATGTACCTTTGATATAATGTGATGAGAATGGCACTTCCTCTGGGGTGTTCCTCCCACAACAAATAACTCCAGTCTAATCATGAGAAAAACATCAAATATACACAATAGATGGGTATTCTGCAAAATACCTAACCAGGACTTCTCAAAACTGTCAAGGTCATCAAAATAAGGAAGTCTGATAAACGGTCACAGCCAAGAGGAGCGTAAGGACACATAACAACTAAATGTTATGTGGTATCCTGAATGGGATCCTGGAACAGAAAAAGAACATTAAGTAAAAACTGAGGAAATTTGAGTAAAGTATTGACTTTAGTTAATAATAATGTTTTAATATTGGTTCATCAACTGGGACAAGTGTACCCTCCTAACGTAAGATGTTAATAATAGGGGAAACTGGGTGTGGATCTCTCTGTACAATTTTCACAAATTTTCTGTAAATCTAAAACTTTTCTAAAATTGAAAGTTCAATAAAATGAAAGAAAAAAATAGCAGAGAATCAAAAGACAAACTTTACCTGTTTCAGAATTCTGGTAGGCTCAGTCACCATTAGACCAAGCCCATTTCCAAATCAGCAGCAGCATCTCTGCTACCCAAAGGCACACTCAAACTCTGAGTTCTTCAGAGAGATAACAACAGCTATTGTCTCACGTTATCCATGATAGAACACAGAAAGCACCCCGATTCGTTGTCCCATTGTAAATAGGCAGCAGGGCATAGAATTAATTGAGTACTGAGGCTCTGGAATGAGGCCAGCTGGCTCTGCCATGAACTCAGGCACATCCCTGATCTTCTCTGAACATGTTTCCTCATCTATAAAATAATAAAATAATAATACTTAACACACAAAGTTATTGAGATAATATAATGAGACAATGTATAAGCATGCTTAACACAATGCCTGGCAGATGATGATATGGAGTATTACCATCTCATTCTTCCCAGACCTTGCCAGTAGTGTCCAGGGGGTAAACTCTACATGCAGGAAAAACATGCCTGCTCTCTAGAAGTTTCTTGCTAAAACTAAAGTGGACAGATATCATGGTAGTTAGACTATACATCAGGCAGTTAATTGTCTAAGGGACTTGGCCAGAGCTGGCTGAGGAGCCCAAGCTGCAATTTATTATGGAACTGCTTTCAGAGGCTATACATTTGGAAGGGAAGCCACACAAATGTTAAGGCCTAACATTTACCCCGAGGCAACTCACTTGGCCGTTCTCTGACTGGATTGATTTCCACGGAATCAGGAAGCTCTATTTTAATGTGTTCCAGTCAGTTTTCAGCTTACACAATGATTACAATCAGATCCAAACTGGTTTGAGCAGAATTTGCCAGTAGAATGTCATGAGACTCCAGAGCCAATTCTTTATTACTTCAATAAATCTCAACATATGACAGCTACAGTTTTACCAACAACCAGTCGTGTTTTTGTAATTTTAACATAAATAGCAATTAAGTGTGTCTGGTATGCTGTGTTCTCACCATTTTCAGGTCACCCCGCTGATTGAGCATAATTTCATTCTCCTCACTGATGTTCACCCAGGTTCTCCTTTATGACTTGCTTGGCTCTTTGACCAGGTAGAGATGCCAGTGGAAGAGAAGTCATTGCTGGCATCACTCTCTTTCCTTTCTGAGGACCAGGAGAGCAACGCTCTGTCTCCATCCAGCTGGGCAATTTCTTGGCAGAGTGGAGAAACTCTTGAAATGCCAGATCTTGAGGCTGAGTTTCCAGCCATGGCGGGCCCCTACTTATGCCTCTCAGAAAGGTACAGAATAGAAGATCCCCCCTGGATCATCAGGAAAAGGCCAAGCCAACGTCTAGGTTGCCATGCAATTTTGTCTTCTTCTAGAATTTTGGCACATACTAATTTCTTTATAATTAAAAATTACATGTTCAGTAGGCACACTGGTCAGTTCCTTTTAATCTGTTATCTATCAGTCTCTATTATTATGAATCCATTGTGTCTAGCATCATGGTAGGAAACTTAGATTATCCTCAGAAGCAGATCATTTATAATACATGTTTTGCTTCTTCTTTCAGCATTATCTTTCCTGTTTTAGGTGTCTCATAATTTTCACAGTGGTTTCAACATTTTATATTTTAAGGTTTTCTGTGTTTCCTTTTATATTTCTTTCACATTATATAATTAGCTCTGTATTCACAGGGGAAGTAAAGCAATGAATCAAACAGTTATCTGATAAATTCAATTAAAGCACAAAAACAATTTGGGTCCTTCTTGCTAAAGGAAAGTTTCTAGTAAGAATTTACCACCCACTTCACTCTGTTATAAATAGTTGATTAATTCTATTCTCAACAACTAGGGGAAAGGTAACTAATGTTTACTGAGTACGTACTATATGCCAGTCACTTCTGCTTTGCAGGCATCATTTTATTTGTAGTAGAGAGAGATTAGTTACAGTCATCAAAATTAGCAATTTCTTTGGTTTTCAGTCAGCTGAATTTCACATTTCTCTGAATATACTCACAAGAATGAAACACCTGATTGATGTATTAATACATGGCCTTCATAAGGGCAGTATTCTCCCACTGAATCTAGCATTTTTATATATTAGACTCAGTAAGAGTTTTTGAATTGAATATATAATCTCAATGTTAAATCTTTATATCTACTCATCTCTATGTATATTGATGTAAATAAATCTTATGAAAAAAAGCTAAGTTACTACTAAAAACTATTCAAAATGAATACAAGTATTTTGGTATGATTTCAGACATTTAGAGCTGTCTTTGTCCAGTATTCGAATGTCTTGATAAGAATACAAGAACTAGACCAATATTTGAGTAACTTAAAGGATTAGGTGACAGGTTAACTCAATACTATTTTCACTTCAGAAAGCACCAACTCAAAAGTGAAAATTAAATGCCGGCAAAGGCTCTGCCTGCAGAAGTGTATACAGTTAACTCAAGTTTTACCTCCGCACCTGCTGATTATACATGATGGACTCAGGTCACATTACATCACATATACAGAAGAAAATGAAGCATTTGGTCATTTAACCAAAATGGATGTATTGAAAATCCATTGCAGATGTAGAGTATGATCTGGGGAATACAAAGGATTAATAAGACAGGGTCCATCTCTTCTTGGAGAGATAAGACTAGCATAGTTAAATATAAAAAATGGTAAAGTAGGATCCAATTCAATTTAATAAAGTTTCCCTTTATGTGTGTATCTGATTGAAAACTATCGGAAACTTAATTTAACAAATACTTTTTCAGCACTGACTATGTACAGGAAGGCCTGTCCTGTTCATCTTTGAACCTCTGGCCTACAAAATGCCTGGCAGTTATCAGGTAAACAGTACATTGTGAATGAATTGGAGAATGAAATTATTTTACTGTATGGAAAAAGCTTACAAGGGAGTAAAGTGGTAAGACAAATATATAACGAACTATAATATTAAAAAGTGATCACAACGTACAGCATTATGAAAGTTTAGAAGTGGAGAAGATACTAAGTCTAAAATTAGGGTTACAGTTTTGGGGACAGATAATATAATGTGAGTGAATTGTAGGGGAGTGGTAGAAGGTGATGCTGTCAATGCAAGTTGTGGCATATAGTGGGGCCCTTCTTAGGCAACAGGAAGTCATGATGGGATTTTAAGAGACAAAACAATCTAACTGAGCTATCCGATGTTAAGAATAAGCTGGAGAGCTATGTCAAGAGGATTGGAGTGGGAAGAAAACAGAGGTAGGAAGATCAGTTAAGGAGGGGCTAGTACAATTGTATAGATAATAAGAAATGAGAGGTTGAATTAGGGTGGACAGTAGCATGGGGAAAAGAAGTAATTTTTCAAATATATAATAAAAGTAAGCCCTTTAGATATTGTCTGCTGAATGTCTATGGAGTATTGTGTAAGGGAGATGGGGGAGAAATCCAAATTGCAGGCTGAGAAGGCGATTCCTTTAAAAGTAGTATGTGGAATTGGGAAGGAGTAGAGGAGGAGATGAGGTCTTTATATTTTCTGTTAAAGATTAGAAGTTTATAGTAATTTAGTGAAAGGGAATTTTCACTCTGAGCTGGAAAAGCCAGAGATGGTAAGAATTTGAGACATGAGCTCAACTGGATAAAAAAACAAAACAAAATGTTATTGTTCAGAACAGTGAAGAACAGGCAAGTTAATATATAACTATACCTATTATTAACAGCAATTATTTAATCTGAGACCACTTGAGTTTACTGAAGCAATTAATTTAGATGTTACATCTATACAATGCCAAACACTGGAATATTTTGTAAAAACCCAAAAAATTACACGGGTTTTGTTTATTTGTTTTGTTTTATTTTTAATCCAGGAGTTTGAGATCATGTAATAACAGCTTTAGCATTTGGCTTTCATATTAAAGTTTTTCATATTAAGGTTTCAATCTCTTAGAAGATCCAGCCAAGCAAGAAGGAATATTTTTTTTGAATTTTATTTTATTTATTTTTTTATACAGCAGGTTCTTATTAGTTATCCATTTTATACATACTAGTGTATATATGTCAATCCAATCTCCCAATTCATCACACCACCAACCCCCCCGGCCCCTTTCCCCACTTGGTGTCCATACTTTTGTTCTCTGCATCTGTGTCTCAATTTCTGCCCTGCAAACCGGTTCATCTGTACCATTTTTCTAGGTTCCACATATATGCGTTAATATACGATATTTGTTTTTCTCTTTCTGGCTTACTTCACTCTGTATATCTCTACATTCATCCACGTCTCTACAAATGACCCAATTTCATTCCTTTTTATAGCTGAGTAATATTCCATTGTATATATGTACCACATCTTCTTTATCCATTCATCTGTCGATGGGCATTTAGGTTGCTTCCATGTCCTGACTATTGTAAATAGTGCTGCAGTGAACATTGGGGTGCATGTGTCTTTTTGAATTATGGTTTTCTCTGGGTATATGCCCAGTAGTGGGATTGCTGGGTCATATGGTAATTCTATTTTTAGTTTTTTAAGGAACCTCCATACTGTTCTCCATAGTGGCTGTATCAATTTACATTCCCACCAACAGTGCAAGAGGGTTCCCTTTTCTCCACACCCTCTCCAACATATGTTGTTTGTAGATTTTCTGATGATGCCCATTCTAACTGGTGTGAGGTGATATCTCATTGTAGTTTTGATTTGCATTTCTCTAATAATTAGTGATGTTGAGCAGCTTTTCATGTTCTTCTTGGCCATCTGTATGTCTTCTTTGGAGAAATGTCTATTTAGGTCTTCTGCCCATTTTTGGATTGGGTTGTTTGTTTTTTTAATACTGAGCTGCAGGAGCTGTTTATATATTTTGGAGAGTAATCCTTTGTCCGTGGATTTGTTTGCAAATATTTTCTCCCATTCTGAGGGTTGTCTTTTCGTCTTGTTTGTAGTTTCCTTTGCTGTGCAAAAGGTTTTAAGTTTCATTAGGTCCCATTTGTTTATTTTTGTTTTTATTTCCATTACTCTAGGAGGTTGATCAAAAAAGATCTTGCTATGATTTATGTCAAAGGGTGTTCTTCCTGTGTTTTCCTCTAAGAGTTTTATAGTGTCTGGTCTTACATTTAGGTCTCTAATCCATTTTGAGTTTATTTTGGTGTATGGTGTTAGGGAGTGTTCTAATTTCATTCTTTTACAGGTAGCTCTCCAGTTTTCCCAGCACTACTTATTGAAGAGACTGTCTTTTCTCCATTGTATATCCTTGCCTCCTTTGTCATGGAATAGTTGACCATAGGTGCGTGGGTTTATGTCTGGGCTTTCTATCCTGTTCCATTGATCTATATTTCTGTTTTTGTGCCAGTACCATATTGTCTTGATTACTGTAGCTTTGTAGTATAGTCTGAAGTCAGGGAGTCTGATTCCTCCAGCTCTGTTTTTTTCCCTCAAGACCACTTTGGCTATTTGGGGCCTTTTGTGTCTCCATACAAATTTTAAGGTTTTTTGTTCTAGTTCTGTAAAAAATGCCATTGGTAATTTGATAGGGATTGCATTGAATCTGTAGATTGCTTTGCGCAGTATAGTCATTTTCACAATATTGATTCTTCCAATCCAAGAACATGGTATATCTCTCCATCTGTTGGTATTATCTTTCATTTCTTTCATCAGTGTCTTATAGTTTTCTGCATACAGATCTTTTGTCTCCCTAGGTAGGTTTATTCCTGGGTATCTTATTCTTTTTGTTGCAATGGTAAATGGGAGTGTTTCCTTAATTTCTCTTTCAGACTTTTCACCATTAGTGTATAGGAATGCAAGAGATTTCTGTGCATTAATTTTGTATCCTGCTACTCTACCAAATTCATTGATTAGCTCTAGTAGTTTTCTGGTGGCATCATTAGGATTCTCTATGTATAGTATCATGTCATCTGCAGACAGTGACAGTTTTACTTCTTCTTTTCCAATTTGTTTTCCTTTTATTTCTTTTTTTCTCTGATTGCCATAGCTAGGAATTCCAAAATTATGTTGAATATTAGTGGTGAGAGTGGACATCCTTGTCTTGTTCCTGATCTTAGAGGAAATGCTTTCAGTTTTTCACCATTGAGAAGGATGTTTGCTGTGGGTTTGTCATATATGGCCTTTATTATGTTGAGGTAGGTTCCCTCTGTGCCCACTTTCTGGAGTTTTTATCATAAATGGGTGTTGAATTTTGTCAAAAGTTTTTCTGCATCTATTGAGATGATCATATGGTTTTTCTTCTTCAGTTTGTTAACATGATGTATCACATTGATTGATTTGCATATATTGAAGAATCCTGGCATCACTGGAATAAATCCCACTTGATCATGGTGTATGATCCTTTTAATATGTTGTTGGATTCTGTTTACTAGTATTTTGTTGAGGATTTTTGGATCTATATTCATGAGTGATATTGGTCTGTAATTTTCTTTTTTTGTAGAATCTTTGTCTGGTTTTGGTATCAGGGTGATGGTGGCCTCATAAAATGAGTGTGGGAGTGTTCCTTCCTCTGCAATTTTTTGGAAGAGTTTGAGAAGGATGGGTGTTAGCTCTTCTCTAAATGTTTGATAGAATTCACCTGTGAAGCCATCTGGTCCTGGACTTTTGTTTGTTGGAAGATTTTTAATCACAGTTTCAATTTCATTACTTGTGATTGGTCTGTTCATATTTTCTATTTTTTCCTGGTTCAGTCTCTTGGAAGGCTATACCTTTCTAAGAATTTGTCCATTTCTTCCAGGTTTTCCATTTTATTGGCATAGAGTTGCTTGTAGTAGTCTCTTAGGATGCTTTGTATTTCTGTGGTGTCTGTTGTAACTTCTCCTTTTTCAGTTCTAATTTTATTGATTTGAGTCCTCTCCCTATTTTTCTTGATGAGTCTGGCTAATGGTTTATCAATTTTGCTTATCTCCTCAAAGAACCAGGTTTTAGTTTTCTTGATCTTTGCTATTGTTTTCTTTGTTTCTATTTCATTTATTTCTGATCTGATCTTTATGATTTCTTTCCTTCTGCTAACTTTGGGTTTTGTTTGTTCTTCTTTCTCTAGCTCCTTTAGGTGTAAGGTTAGATTGTTTATTTGAGATTTTTCTTGCTTCCTAAGGTAGCTATAAACTTCCCACTCAGAACTGCTTTTGCTGCATCCCATAGGTTTTGGATCATCGTGTTTTCTTTATCATTTGTCTCTAGGTATTTTTTGATTTTCTCTTTGATTTCTTCATTGATCTCTTGGTTATTTAGTAATGTATTGTTTAGCCTCCATGTGTTTGTGTTTTTTACGTTTTTTTTCCCTGTAATTGACTTCTAATCTCATAGCCTTGTGGTCAGAAAAGATGCTTGATATGATTTCAATTTTCTTAAATTTACTGAGGCTTGATTTGTGACCCAAGATGTGATCTATCCTGGAGAATGTTCCATGTGCACTTGAGAAGAAAGTGTAATCTGCTGTTTTTGGATGGAATGTCCTATAAATATCAGTTAAATCTATCTGGTATATTGTGTCATTTAAAGCTTGTGTTCCCTTATTAATTTTCTGTTTGGATGATCTGTCCATTGGTGTAAGTCAGGTGTTAAAGTCCCCCACTATTACTGTGTTACTGTCAATTTCCTCTTTTATACCTGTTAGCATTTGCCTTACGTATTGAGGTGCTCCTATGTTGGGTACATATATATTTATAATTGTTAAAGCTTCTTCTTGCATTGATCCCTTGATCATTACGTAGTGTCCTTCCTTGTCTCTTGTAACATTCTTTATTTGAAAGTCTATTTTATCTGATATGAGTGTTGTTACTCCAGCTTTCTTTTGATTTCCATTTGCATGGAGTATCATTTTCCATCCCCTCATTTTCAGTCTGTATGTGTCCCTAGGTCTGAAGTGGGTCTCTAGTAGACAGCATATATATGGGTCGTGTTTTTGTATCCATTCAGCGAGCCTGTGTCTTTTGTTTGGAGCATTTAATCCATTCATGTTTAAGGTAATTATCGATATGTATGTTCCTATTACCATTTTCTTAATTGTTTTGGTAGGTCCTTTTCTTCTCTTGTGTTTCCCACTTAGAGAAGTTCCTTTAGCATTTGTTGTAGAGCTGGTTTGGTGGTGCTGAATTCTCTTAGCTTTTGCTTATCTGTAAAGCTTTTGATTTCTCCATCGAATCTGAATGAGATCCTTGCCAGCTAGAGTAATCTTGGTTGTAGGTTCTTTCCTTTCATCACTTTAAATATATCGTGCCACTCCCTTCTGGCTTGTTGAGTTTCTGCTGAGAAATCAGCTGTTAACCTTATGGGAGTTCCCTTGTATGTTATTTGTCATTTTTCCCTTGCTGCTTTCAATAATTTTTCTTTGTCTTTAATTTTTGCCAATTTGATTACTATGTTTCTCGGTGTGTTTCTCCTTGGGTTTATCCTGTATGGGACTCTCTGTGCTTCCTGGACTTGGGTGGCTATTTCCTTTCCCATGTTAGGGAAGTTTTAGACTATAATCTCTTCAAATATTTTCTCGGGTCCTTTCTCTCTCTCTTCTCCTTCTGGGACCCCTATAATGCGAATGTTGTTGTGTTTAATATTATCCCAGAGGTCTCTTAGGCTGTCTTCATTTCTTTTCATTCTTTTTTCTTTATTCTGTTCCGCAGCAGTGAATTCCACCATTCTGTCTTCCAGGTCACTTATCCGTTCTTCTGCCTCAGTTATTCTGCTATTGATTCCTTCTAGTGTATTTTTCATTTCAGTTATTGTATTGTTCATCTCTGTTTGTTTGTTCTTTAATTCTTCTAGGTCTTTGTGAAACATTTCTTGCATCTTCTTGATCTTTGCCTCCATTCTTTTTCCAAGGTCCTGGATCATCTTCACTATGATTATTCTGAATTCTTTTTCTAGAAGCTTGGCTATCTCCACTTCATTTAGTTGTTTTCCTGGGGTTTTATCTTGTTCCTTCATCTGGTACATAGCCCTCTGCCTTTTCATCTTGTCTTTCTGTGAATGTGTTTTTTGTTCCCCAGGCTGCAGGACTGTAGTTCTTCTTGCTTCTGCTGTCTGCCCTCTCAAATCTGCGTGTTGCAGAGGGCCATGGTGGCCGGTTTCAATGAGCCTTGGCGCTTATCTGACTCCTCATGCTGCTTCCCCTGCCGCCGCCATCTTCTCGCCCTCACATACACCAAGTGGGAATATTAAGTGCCATCAATTTAGCCAGAATCTCATAAGGAGATCATAAATTACACAAGGATATACATTTTGGAAAATGTTATTTTCCAAGTGAAATTTTTGTTTAAGTCTTTTAGAAAAATTAAGATCACCTACAAACCAAAAGAAGATTAAAAAAATCTTTTTTTAAATTTTCGAAATGACTTACCAAAATAGTAAATTATTTCTAGTGAGGAGGGGAATCTTTATAAAGTCGGAGAAGTAAGTGAAATAATCATTAAATAAGAAAGCAGTAAGTTCTCTTGGCTTCATTCTGACATTGATAAATGGTCAATTCTGGGGGAAAAAAGTAAAATTCTTTTGTACCAACAAGATCAACTTTGGCAAAATATCATCATTGGGGTTAGTAATAACATGACATGGCTGATCTTAAACTTGTATTTTGTTTAATATTATAGATCAAATTTTACTGTTTTGGTCACAGATCAAAGGATCTTATGGAAGCTACACACATTGTCTTCAGGAGAATGTACAACTTCAAAGAGACAGAGAATTTGCATAAATGGACTCCTAGATAACATCCCTTGCTGTAAGAACCATTCCACTCCTGAAAGTAGCAATGAAAACAAAGCTTTCATTTGCAATTGCTAGGTGAATGTAAATATGGCTCTTAAGAATATATCAGTACAATGTTTTTTGGTCCTTGGTGAAACTTGACAGTGTGATAATAATAATTCTTCTAATACTACATATTTAAAGAACTTTGTGTTCTTTATAAAAGCTATCTGTGGTACTAAGACATGAGATAAATCTCTATCTAATGATCCATAAATAAAACAGGACCTAATTCAGTCCACCAGTGTTCCATGTGTAGCAGACATCGTGCCTGACCTTGGACCTGCGGTTCCCGAAATGTGCTGGGTTGCCCTGAGGTGGTGAAGCAAACTCATGGGGGCACTGCAAGGTATCTTATATGTTTTGAGAAAAAAACAGCAACTTGTGTAGACAGCATGTCAACTACTAGCCCAAGGTAGTTCACAGTTTCAATGTTAGATCACTCTGCATCCTTCTCAGTGACGTCATATCTTTGTAAAGCTGGGTTTTGGCAGTTACTGTGATGAAAATCAGTGTGGAGCAGAAAATGATGGTGGTGACTCCCAATCAGATTCCAAGATTTAAGGAGTTGTGCAATGACCAAGCACACATATCCCACTAGTAAGTAACTGTGGTTAAAATAAAATAAATATATTATTTTCCCTTTAATTTACATGTATTTTTTTTCAAAGGCTACTGAGTTGTTAGGACAAGAATATTTATTGGTTTTTTGTGCCTAACTGTTCAATAAATGGAACTATTAGGTATTCCTTTTGGCCTATGGGCACCATGAAAACTTGCTGACACATTAAGGGTACTGTGAGCCAAAAATGTTTGGGAAGGACTGTCCTAGAGGAGAACTAACTTGAATAATACCAAGTCTTTGTCTTCTAGTTGCTCAGAGAGACATATGTATTGCTAAGCACAGTTAAAGGTAAACTGGGATATTTGTCATAATGGTAATATAGACAAAATTCAAAGAGGTAGGAAACCTCAGGTGTCATTCTGTTAGAGGCAGAAGAAAAGATCGTTGAAGTGTCACGTGAGTTTAGCCTAAAAAAAGAGTAAGATTTTAATAGGTGGGAAAGAGAGAAAGAACATTCCTCTATGAGGGAACAGCATGAACGATGGAGAAGAGGCATAGAATAAACATCTTGTTTGGCTGGAAAGAGAAAGGGCAAGGAGTGGCAAGAAATAGTCATGTTGAAAGAGCTGCAACTTTTTACCATGGACAGTGAGAAGACATTGGAAGCTTCTGGGTAAGGGAGTAGTATGATCAAAATTGGGCCCTAGAAAGCTAAGTATCATAGTGATATGAAAGATGGGTTACCGACTGGGAGTTAGGGAGAGAGGGCTATTGAAGATGACTATAGTTTCCAGCCTGGATAAAACCTCTTGTTTGTACAAACTATGCTTTATTAATCTATGTACTGATACTACCTAGCACAAGCCTGGTAATTTGAAGCAATGAATAAATTTTAGAATGTGAGCTACCTGGGGAAACAGAGAAATAGCTCATGGTAACTATGGAGAAATCTCCCAGAGTGCAGGAGAGAGGTTAAACTCGTGGTGTCAATTTGGGAGTCATCCACCTAGAAATGAGAGAAGGAACTGACAAAATAAAATTTCACAGGGAGCAAATATAGATTAAAAAGAGAAGAAGCCAATGACAGATCCCTGGGGAACACCCACCACTGGGAGCAGAGGATGAGCTGCTGGCAGAAGAGACAGGAAAGATGGAGGGGCGTTGATGGGGTGAGAACCAGAGGGAGTGCTATCCCAGGAAACAAAGCAGGACAGACTTTCAGGATGGAGACAGTCGTCTGTAATATCAAACACAAGAGGGAAAAATCTACAGGAAAGCTCCCGGGTGTGGTGATTAGCAGGTCCTTGGTGACCTTGAGGAGGGCAAGTTCAGTAGGAGTTATAGGCGGATGCCAGATGGCAGTAGAGGTGACCAGAGTGGTCCTTTTGGGGAAATTTGTCAGTGAAATGGGTCTGGAATGGGAGCTTTAGGTGAAAAGAAGTTTCAGTGAAAATGGATTTGAAGACAGGAGTGACCTGAAGGGAGAATGCAGTAGAGAGGAGTACAGCACAAACAGTTCCCTATACAAGAGAAGGAAGAGATCATTCAAGTTTCCAGTGAGAGAGAAGTGGGACTAAAAACACACTTGGTTCCTTTTATTTTCCTTCCCTCCCCTCACCCTTTCCTCTCTTCCCTTTTCACCCAGAGCCTGACCAGGGCGAGGAGGAGAGGAGGGGAGGGCACTGGAGCAGGACGTTAGAGCTGGAGGGGGTGAGGAAGGTGTCCACATGGAACAAAAGTGGGGTGAGGAGGCTGCCTGTGCAGGTGGGAGAGGCAGCCCAGCAAGGGCGTGGGGTCTGGGTGTAGTGAGAGGAGGGTTTTCACCTGCTGGTGGGGACCTGGCAGGGGTGTCAGAGCCAGCAGGCTGAGGAGGACATATGTGATGAGGTGGGACAGCAATGGCATGGGAGATCTGTTACATAATACAGGAGGATTGATCAAATAACTAAATATATGAAGACTAAGAGGACTGGATTGCTCACTGGTGGGAAAGGAGGTTACATGTATGTAAAGGGATTAACTTAGAATGAACTCCGAGGTTTGAGATTCGAATTAAAGATATCAGTGTGAGCTCATGGATTTCAATATATATGAGTATATATCGAAACAAACATACCTATGTGTGTATGTGTGTAACATAAGAACACACACATTTCCCAAGCTCTATCTACTGAGGGAGTTGAAGAGGCCTGGGAACAGCAACATTCCAATAGCAATGAACACATTTAGCACAAACTTGCTTTTCAGTAGCGTTCTTTACCAAAAGAAACCAGGAAAAATGGCTAATTCCAGGGCTGGTGGCAGGGAAATACAAGATGAAACCAGCATCTCTTGTTGTTCCAGAAAGCCAGGAAGTGCTCATGGAGACATATCAAAAGGACCCAGAAGCCAGTCTGAAGTGGCTTCCACTGGCCAACATGGTGACAAGTTGAGATCAATATACGGATAATAAAAGATTATGCCCATTGAATAAAATAGGAAATCATGAGTCTGTACAAATAAATAGATTAATTAATTAATTGATAGAAAGTTTGATGAGGAACAGGATATTTACATAGTTTGATAGTACTTCCCACAAAATGTTCGCTAACTACAAAGCAACAAAGAGTAACTTTACAAAGAGAAGCCTGGCTGACACCCCTGTGATCAGGCAATCCAAGTGAACGTCATCAGTAGCCATCAGATTGAAATCTTGTGCCACCTGATAGGCAGCAATGAGAAGAACACAGCATAACTCCTGTGATAGTCCTGCTAGAGATTCTTAAATTCAATCTAATCATCAGGAAGCATCAGACAAACTCAAACTGAGGGACACTCTGCAAAATAAACTGCCTGTAATCTTCAAACATGTCAAAATCTTCAAACATGTCATGAAAGTTAAGGAAAGACTTCAGAACTGTTCCAGACTGAACGGGACTAAAGAGACGCAACAACTAAATATAACAAGTGTCCCTAAACTGGATCTGTGTGCTGTAAAGGACATTGTTGAGACAACTGGCTAAACTTGAATGGGTTCTGAGGATTAGATGGTATAATGAATCGATGTGAATTTCCTGATTTTTGACAGTTTTATCCTGTTTATCTAGGAGAATGTCCTTGTTTGTAGAAACATACATAAAAGTTGGGGGGAAGATGGTAAAAATGAGAGTAAGATTGGCAACTTACTCAACTGGTCCAGAAACAAAAGTTCTCAGTCCTGTACAGTTGATCCTTGAACAACACAGGTTTGAACTGTGTGGGTCCACTTATATGGGATTTTTTTCCACTAAATATGTACTAGAGTACTACACATCCTCCTCTAGGTAAAGAGACGGGGGATTGGGTCCAGCAAGATTAGCGTTTACTCTCAGTGAGACTTAAGAGATACTGACTCTCAATGGCTTTAGATGATGCATTTATATTTCAGCATTAATGCAACTAACATTTAGCATGTCTTTAATTACAAGAAGTTTATGGCATCTATATAGAACTAATTTCAGATTCTACAGCCTCAGGATACTGCAAACATGTTTAGAATGTGTTTGCTTTAAGTACTGAATTCAGTCAGACTATTGCAGAGAACAAACTACTGCTCTAACTTGTGTTGGGTATTTGTAGGCTGTTACTTTTATTATCTGATGATTATGATGATGACAGTTTGGACCACCAGCTGCTTCAGAGAATCTGACACCCTTTCCTCTTCTTCCTTACGTCAACCCGTGATGAATCCCAAATTCTTCTATTATGGTTAGCTTTTGTATTAGTCAGTGTTCTCCAGAGAAAAAGAACCAAAAATGTGTGTGTGTGTGTGTGTGTGTGTGTGTGTGTGTGTGTGTATTACAAGGCATTGGCTCACATGATAATGGAGGCTGCGAAGTCCTAAGAACTGCAGTAAGCAAGCTGGAGCCCCCAGTAGAGCTGATGGCTTAAGTTAAAGTTCCATTCCAAAGGGCTGAGAACCAGGAGAGCCAGATGTGTAGTTCTACCCTGAAATACCGGCTCTTTTTGAGACTCAAGAAGTTCCCTCTTACTTGCAGGAAGGTCAGCCCTTCTGTTCTATTCAGGCCTTCAACTGATTGGATGAGGGCCTCCCATATTGGGGAGGGCAATCTGCTTTATTCTGTCTACCAAGTCAAATGTTAATTTCATCCAGGAACACCCTCACAGAAACACCCAGAATGATGCTTGACCTAATATCCAGGCACCCTGTGGCCTAGTCAAGTGGACACATAAAATTAACCACCACTGCTTTATTACATACAGTAAGATTCATGAATTTTAAGTGAGCAATTCAATGGGCTTTAACAAATGCACAAGGTAGTGTAACAACTACCACAATGATGATACAAAACATTTTCATCAACCCAATGTTGTCTTGTGCCCCCTGCACTCAATTCCTTGCCCCCAACCCCTGCCCCCTGGCAACCACTGATCTGCTTTTTATCACTATAGCTTTGCCTTTTCTAGAATTACATATAAGTGGAATCACACAGGACGTAGTCTTTTATGCCTGGCCTTTTCACTTAGCAAAATGCTTAATGATTTATCCATATTGTTGAGCATATCAGTAGTTCAGTCCTTTTAAGTGCTGCACAGTGTTCCACTGTATGGATGCACCACAATTTGTTTATCCAATTCACTCACTGAAGGACGGTGGGTTGTTTCTCGTTTTTGGCAATTATTAATAGACCTGCTATAAACATTTGTGTATAGGTTTTTGTGACAACATAAGTTTTCATTTCTGTAAGTACCCAGGAGTGGGATTGCTGTGTCATACGGAGAGCATATGTTCAAGTTTGTAAGAAGCTGCCAAATTGTTTTTCAGAGTGGCTGTATCATGTTGCATTCCCACCTGCAATGCATAAGAGTTCTAGTTGCTAAGTGTATTCCTAGTAAACAGCATTTCACAAGCAACCATGAAGAAGTGTAAGGAGGAGCAAAGGGAGAGAAATGCATAGAACATGGTTGCTCTGGAAACAAACTAAGCTACTTTAACTGAGAGAGCTTCAGAGTTTAGATACTTCAGTAAGAAGGTAAAAAATGGTGATGAAGAGGCAATTATCACCTAAAATGTAGTGAATATTTGCTGAAACAAAAGGAATTACAGGCTGTGAAAATGGCCTGTGGCAGAGAGAGTTAGAAGAAAAATAAACAAGCCTTATTCAGTAAACAAGCCAACAGTTAGGAAAAACAGACCTGATGACTGAAAATAGAGAAAAGTGTTCAATACAAGACACATTCCCCCTTATTTTTTCTGTTACTCTAACTGCAGTGTGCCCTTGTTATTGAGGAGTGATTTATGTTTTTAATATTAATTATCTATAAATATATGTATAAGACATATCTACATGAGGGCATATAGCATAATGCAGTGTTTCTTAAACCTTAATATGTACAGGAAACACCTGGGATCTTATAAAATGCAGCCTCTAATTCAGTATGTCTGGGGCAGGGCCTGAGCTTCTGCATTTCTAATGAGGTTCTAAGTGAGGACAAAACTATGAGGCTGCAGACTGCAGGCTCACGGTTATGAGTGCAGACTCTGGAGCCAGACTACACAGGTTCAAATCCTACCTCTATCACTTATAGCTGTGAAACCAGGGCACATTTCTTAGCCTCTCTTCCTCAGTTTTCTCATCTGTAAAATGGAGATGCTAGCAGTACACAGTACCTCACAGGGGTGTTTTGAGGATTACATGAGTTACTCTACATCAAGCACTTAGACCAGTGCTAGGCACATAATAGGTGCCTTATCATATTCCTTTAGGTTTCAGTAGGTTCCAGTGGCCAAGGCAGCAATCTCACAGCTTTAAACCACGTTGACTGGGTCCTACACAGTGCTTTAGTTCCTCCTAGGTCCTGTGCCATACTTCTGGTGGCAGCCACTAGCTCTACTTGTGGTGCTCATTAAGGAGCCCATTCAGAGCCACTAGACTGAGACTGTGTCAGAAAAAGAAAACCCACTGAAAGGATTTCAAAGAGAGAGAGATTGACCATTCAGTGTGCTTTACCTGGTGGAAATGTCGCCAGGTTCAGCCCCATGGGGCGACTGGGGCCCCCACACAATAGGTATTTCTACATACAGGACTATTGCTGGGACACTGCTCAGACAGTGCGTTTGAAAGAATTTCCAGCCTAACCTGAGGGCCCAGCTGACAGCTAAGATTGCTGCACCCAGATGCCCTTCTCTCCAGGAGGACCCGGCAGTCATTGGGCCACACAAGCCAGTGAATAGACTCTTTACTGTTGTTTGCATCATGCCCCTTTAATCTGCCTCCAGCACCCCTGTAGACAGCCTAATTGGTCCTCTGGATCCAGCCCTCTTTGGCCTGTCAGCTCAGCTCTATGTTCATGGCCGGCTTTCATCTCCCTGCTTGCTTGGCATATTGCTCTATCCTCATAGTTTTCTGATGTTAAAACGCAGCTTGTAGAGCTTAGACGATCTTCACACCATTTCTGCCTCCCTGTTAGTAACTGTACTAGAAAAACAGCTGTTAATCTCAATTAGGTTTTGATTGCTAATTAGCAGCTACCTGTCAGGTAGCCGCTCTCTTCCTGGTCCCTTTAACTATTTCTCATGCAACTGGTACACTTGGTTTCCATGAGAACCATTTAGCTAGATACCTTCTCCATCAAAGCTGCCACCTCTTCTGTGGCTTTTATAATATCTTTCCAGTAAGCTCTGAGGTTCTCTGTCTACTTCCCTGCTCCCTGGTTTTCTTAATTTCATCATTTAGCCAGTTTCCAATTTAAGCCACTCCATCTACGGCCAGTGTGTCTTGGAAAGGAAATCAGGGGATTAATAAGTCCGTTAATTGAAGTCAGGTTAAGAACCTGTGCTTTAAAATTTCATCTTTAGACTTCTGTTTTCCGGTTCTGCATGTAAGAAGCTTGGAAGTTACCACTCCATCCTAACAGGTAAAAAGTTGATCAAACTGAAAAACCAACAACTAGAAGATTTGATTCTCTCAAAATACTCTTTCTATCACTTCCACGGGCACAGGGGATCAGAGAAGAAATAGATACATATGCTTCATGTTTTATCATGATTTACTTTTCCTTTGTGATTTCTTATCAATAATTTATGCTTAAAGAGGACTTCTCATTCTACATTTACCTCTAGCATTTAATAGGTTAAAGGTCACCCATGGCAATTTATTTTAGAGTGGTAATTTAACTTTGTTTTTCCAAATGGTTAACCATCTGCCCCAGAACCATTTATTCAATAATGATTCTTTTTCTCACTGATTTGTGATACCACCTTTAATATATACTAAGTCTGCATCTATACTGGGGTCGATTTCTGGGCCATCAAATCCATTACATTGATCTGTCTGCCAATTCTTTTGTTAGTAGCACACTACTTTAATTATTGAAGTTGTATTATCTGGTAGGGCAAGTTCTCTTTCATTAGTCTTTACTTTCCATATGTTCTTGGCTATTTTGCCCTTTATCTTTAAAATTACATTATCACACTCCCCTCTCCCCATCTATCTTGTATTTCCAATGAGGATTTCATAAATCTATCAAGTATTTTCTAAAAGATTGGCATCGCTTTTCCAATGCAAAAACTTTATATTAATTTATTCAACACTTCTTTTACATTATCTCAAACTTTTGTAGTGTTCTGCAAATAGTCAAATACTTTCCTAGGCATTTTATCTTTTTTGTTGAAATTACGAAATGGGACTTTTTCATTACAGTTTCTTATTCCTATTTTGAGAGAGATTTGGGGGTGGAGTAGGGGCAATATTTGCAAGAAGGCCCTTTTTGTAATAAGAGAATTCAATGTGAATTGAGAGTTTTGGCTCATGAACGTGGATGTTTATTTTGGATTTCAATATGTTTGAATTAATGGCAATGCTTGGTGGTTCTTGACTCAAAACTCATAATAATATGCTTGCATTATGCTGAATTTTTACAATAAAACAAAAAGAATGTTAAAAATCTAATAACAGAAATGTAATTCAGAGTTAAGTTGCTCTTCAGTAGCCAGGGACAATGGAGTGCATCAAGCATACAATTAAGCAGATACCCTCTTTTTCATTTTATCCAAGGCCAGTTCACTTAGTGCCTGAGTATTGCTAGAATGTCAGCCCCTTAACAATATTTTTTAATTTAGTTGATATTCCCAAATGATCTTTCCAATTTTGAATGATGTTTTGCACATTGCTTTTAGTTTGCAAAGCAGAATGTATTCTTCAGGTAATAAAATCTTATCCTGGTACTAAAATCCAGCTAGGCATGCTCTGAAGATATGTTAACATGAAAATGCTGCTGCATAATACTGGGGGATATATAAATTTGAAGAAAAGATTATTTTAGAAGAAAATCTTACCTAAAAAGTTAAACAACCATAACTACAAAAAAGAAAGATAGAAAGGAAGAAAATCTCAAAGTCTAAAGTATTCATCAAACCTAAAGTATTTCGTCAGATCTAAGATACTACCAATTATAAAACACACAATTATTTTGTGTACTGCAAAGTCAGAAAAAGATTCTACCAGGTAAATTATGTCCTGCTGTAGATTATAAGACTCATCCCAGTTTTAGAGATTTTAAAATTGAGGGGGAAAATGTACTTCTTAGAATCAATGATATATGTTAGAATGCTCTGAACTGTAATTAACAGAAAACTGATTGAGAAATATGTTGGCTCACATCCCTGGAAGCTGAGAGGAAGGGCAGCTTCAGGAAGGGGCTGATCCAGAAATTCAATATTGTCATTAAAGACCCACTATCCTATCACAGGATCAACTTCATTCTCTAAGGCTGGTTCCCCTTCTAGGTAAAAACATAGATGCCAGTAGCAAATGGGCTATAGAATTCCATGTTCACACTCAGTCAAAGGCAGAGGATTATTTCCAAATAATTAAAAAGAAATTTCCTAAATGTCCCTAACCAACTTCTCGTGTTCTCAGCAGTCCAACTCCAAACTGAGTAACCTACCTGAACAAACTACTCTCTGAGCCGTGTTGTCCAATATGGTGATGACTCACTCTTATGGTTGCCTGCAGAGGCAGATGGACCCTTACCTAAAATTTGGTTCAGATGTTGAGAATGATGATGCCATGTATACACACCAAGGGTATGAAAAGTTTCAAAACTTACATTATTGAGGTCTCTGGGGAGAGCAGGGCAGTCCTCTGAAACAGGTTTGGGATGGCTTGAGAGCACAGGGATAGGAGGCCGGCCTGTTTTTTTATTGTAATAGGGGTGGGGCCAATGGGAGAGTTCCTGGATGTGGGCAGGAGTTTATGTGGTTTGAATCTCCCATCAGTGCCAAAAGAGGGAGTACCTAGGCTTTCTTCTCAGCTTGCATGGATCTGGGGGTACAGGGGAAGAGAAGGATGAGGCTTAAAATCTGTCAGAAGTCAAACATCAAAAAACGGAGTGAGATTTCTTATTACACTCACTAAAGGAGATTGTCTACATTTAAATTAATTAAAATTAAATAAAATTAAAAATTCAATTCCTTGGTCACACTGGACACATTTCAAGTGCTCAGTAGCCACATGTGGCCAACTTATAGAATATTTCTACCATCCCAGAAAATACTGTTGGACAATGCTGGTCCCTAGAGCAAGGGTCAGCAGACTATAGCCCACGGGCCAAATTTCATCCAGTATCTGTTTTCGGATAGCCTGCTAGCTAAAAATGTTTTTTACATTTTTAAATGGTTGAAAAATCAAAAGGAGAATGATATTTCATGGTGTGAAAATTATATGAAATTAAAATTTTGGTGGCCACAAATAAAGTTTTCTTGGAACTCAGCCACATCCACCCACTTATGCATTGTCTGGGCTGCTTTCACACTACAGTGGCATGAGTAGTTGCAGCAGAGACTGTATGACCATAAAGCCTAAAGTATTTACTACCTGGCCCTTTACAGGAAAGGTTTGCTGACCCCTGGTCTGCTGGAACAGGATGACCCTATCCAATCAGGCTCACTCCTAGATGTGGTGGGGTCAGGTTCCCCTGAATCTCATTGGGTACGTGGGGGCCTGGAGGATACCTGAACAAGCTCAGAGTTCTGTTGGGAAAGAGAAAGCAGAGTTGGATGCTGGGTAGGCAACCACCAATGCCCACTACATCTAATAGGAAACATAGACTAACATTTAACTTCTGTATGGAACTGAGCTGATGGTCTCCAAAGTGGATCCCTACTCACTAAGCAAGTGGCATTTCTTACTATAACATTGCAGTCTTTCCACACTAAGACATAACACTTGAATTCTATTTTATGTTCACCATTTCATGCAAGACCCATGCTTTCTCAATCCTGACATATAAATTTTATATTTATCCATTTTATTTCATTGTTACTGCTGGCACACATAAGATACTAAATTTCAAACCAATTCCTGTGTCACAACCTTCACCCTCACTTTTTCCCCTACCTCCTCCATCTCCCCTATGCCTGCCTCCTGATTTTCTGTCAACTACTTAAATTTCTTACTTTAAAAGATCCCTAAATAACTATGGTGAGATAATTTTTAAAAGTAATACCTGAGTAAGAATTTTTAACATTAGAAATTATTGATCTTTTAATCTGTAGAAATTTCATCACTACCCATTCATAAGTTCACTGAGTTTCCCCCCACCCCCAGAATAGGACACACATTCTAGAAAATGGACTAGAGCAGAATTTAGTTGATGTTACAGGAAACATTGTTAAAACATATTTTCATCTGTTTAGGATGCAGACCATGGTTCTGAATACACAGGATATAATGTAAGCGAACTCTAGAATGAGAGAACAGGATCTCTTATCTAGAGAATCTGAGGTAAATTTAACTCTAAAATGTCTTAGGTTTTTTTTTCCAGTGGGTTTATCAAAGTGGAATTTCACAATAATTTAAATGGATGAATATTCTTGTGAATGGTCAATAAGTTTTGAATGAGAAGCCTGGGCACTGACTTTGTAAATGTTAAAACAGCACACTTTTTTCCATTGCTTGTAACAGATAAAGTTTGAGGATTTTAAGAAAGGTGAATGGAAAAGGGAGAGTGGTTCAGTTAACTAAAAACAGAAGAGGTATGTCAGGTGAGAACATTTCATTTTGACTAGTTTTGGAAAACTGTTATGATATTGATGTTGTGGAAACCTAAAAAAAGTCCATTGTTGCTCTGATTGCTTATTGGTTGGAATGGAACAAATTGTGGATTTTAACATTTGTGTTGCCCCCAAAGCTATTCTCTTCTTAAAAACAAAAGATAAGAGTGTCTTTATTAAAGCATTTTTAACTTTTGCCACAGATGGAGTTAAAAAAAAAAGGTACAGGGACTTCCCTGGTGGCACAGTGGTTAGGACTCCGCACTCCCAATGCAAGGGGCCCCGGGTTCGATCCCTGGTCAGGGAACTAGATCCTACATGCATGCTGCAACTAAGAGTTCATATGCCACAACTAAAGAGCCCACGTGCTGCAACTAAGGAGCCCGCCTGCTGCAACTAAGACCCAGTGCAACCAAATAAATAAATAAATTTTTTTTTTTTAAAAAAAAAAGGTACACAGCCCTGTTGAAACAGCTCACAACCTTACCCTCTGCCGACCAGGGTGGGAGGATAGCAGGTTTTTCTATGTCCCCGAATGCTGACGTGCATCACTGGAGGAAGGGAGGGAGGGAGGGAGGCTGCTGAGGTCCCTGAGGAATGGGCTGTAGGAACCAAATGGGACTGAATTTCAGGAGAGAGAGAAAACAGAGAGGAAGAGCAGGATTGTGTTTATGTCTGTTCAACTTCCCTTGCTGCTTCTCAGAATATATTAGGTTTAATCTTCAGGTGGGTAATAGGACAATAAGAGGCATGAGGAGGAATTGTTTGCACAATGCACTCTAGTCATGTAGAGGCCACATACCACATCTGCCCACTACAATGCCCCTGAGGCCAAGCTGGGAAGATTGTTCCCTCACTGTTAAGGCCCACGTTTGCATCCTCAGTCAACAGCCATGACAACTCAGTTATTCCAAAATCTTCAGCCTGTCTAGCACAATAGCAACAGAAGAGGTCAAGGTGGGCTTTGTTCTACCCCATTCTACCTGAACGGCTTTTATTTGGGGGATGGAGCCAAGGAGTAAGGGCTATAGATACTACGTGTCATCAGAGTATATAATGTTAATACTTTCCTTACCTCGCACATCTGCTTCTCCAGTCTGCACATGCTTCTTTCTGTATATCCTTTGAAGCTCTTTGAAGACAAAGAAGCTCTCTCTCCTTTATCCAGGAAAGTTCCACATGCAAAGAGGTCCTTTCAAGCGAGCTTTTAATCACACCA
This sequence comes from Balaenoptera physalus, assembly GCF_965194825.1. Taxonomy (NCBI): domain Eukaryota; kingdom Metazoa; phylum Chordata; class Mammalia; order Artiodactyla; family Balaenopteridae; genus Balaenoptera; species Balaenoptera physalus. The sequence continues at coordinate 128,869,853 of NC_138890.1, forward strand.
GAAACAGGTTTTCCCTGTAGTTTCCTGTATGTGGCTGGCATACTGCAGGCCATGCTATTCTCAGGTTGAAGATATTATTTCCCAACACCTGAAGATTATGTGTCTAGATACCTTAGAATAGAAGAGATGCGCTGATAACCATATTAAAAGCATAAAATACCATTATGTTTTTCAAGGTAGAGTCAGGTTTAGTTAATCAGAATTGGTTCACAAGATTCCATTTGTTTCTGTGTTTAAAATAGTGTCAGGTTGACAAGTCTTTTGTTCCCACACTATCACATTGGCTTCTATTCTCATCTGCGTGATACCCAGACAATACAGATAAGCTAAACATGGTTTAATCAATTCTGACTCTTCTGATCTGACTGATACTTTTGCATGGATTTTGATTAATCAGAAATGTATAGAATATTCATGCCTCATCCCATAGTTATGACAGTGCAGACTTGGCTTTTCACATGTTCAGAATGATGCTACAATTCGAAGTGTCCCTTTCATCTGACATACTACTAATTGAATGATTTCTTTTCTTTTTTGAAATAATAGAATAGCCTGTTGGCTTTGTACTTTTGAAATGGGAAATGTGGTTTAGAAAAGCTTCTGTGAAGTGTTACCAAGGGTAAATAAATTTGTAATGAGGTAATTCACATACTCTCTCAACACAAGAGAATTTCTAAGGGCTTTATTGACTTGATGAGGAGAATAATGGAAAAATATCCAAAATGAACTCTGTAGAAAATATCAGAAGATTCAAATAAACATAGAAGGTGGATATCATTTTACCTTGAAGGGGAGTACACTTTTTTTTCTGTTCTCCATCAGGACCTTTACTTCCAAATCCCTGAAAACACTGCCAAAAGAAAGGTAGAGGAATGAGTGGAGAGAATAGGATCTGGTCTCCAACACAGGGCAGATTTCTGGCGTCTTATCAAAAGCAAACAGATACTTTCTAGTCCATCTGGAGAAAGCAAAAAGCTAGAAATAGCATCATACTCATCCCTACAAAAACAATAGCAACAATATCAACACGCACACAAAAACTAGACAAACAGCAAATCTACAACAACATCAATTTACCCTGTCAGAGAGCTAAGGAATGACAGATGCCTACAAAGAGATGAGGTGAAACATTTTCTTACCTGGGACAAATGCAGCTGGACACTGGTAGAAGAACTTAACTAAAATTGTTAAAAAATTGGTGAAGACTGAGTATAGGTTAGCAAAGGCTGAGTGTAAGTAAGTAATTCAGAGAATACAGAACTGCCTGTGGCTTTAGATTTTCACTCACTTGCACTTTCTTTTTCATTAACTTTAGCAGGTGCTCAAAAATAAATAAATGGGACCTAATTAAACTTAAAAGCTTTTGCACAGCAAAGGAAACCATAACAAAACAAAAAGACAACCCTTAGAATGGGAGAAAATATTTGCAAATGAAGCAACTGACAAGGGACTAATTTTCCAAATATACAAACAGCTCATGCAGCTCAATATCAAAACAACAAACAACCCAATCAAAAAATGGATGGAAGACCTAAATAGACATTTCTCTAAGGAAGACATACAGATGGTCAACAAACACATGAGAAAAAGATGTTCAACATCAATAATTATTAGAGAAATGCAAATCAAAACTACAATGAGGTATCACCTCACACCAGTCAGAACAGCCATCATCAAAAAATCTACAAACAATAAATGCTGGAGAGGGTGTGGAGAAAAGGGAACCCTCCTACACTGTTGGTGGGAATGTAAATTGGTACACACACACCCACACACCCACATACTCCTAGGCATATCATATCCAAACTGCTCAAAATCAAAGAGGGGAAAAAGAAAGCAATCTTAAAGGCAGTGGGAGAAAAACCACTTTGCATACAAAGATAAGAATGACAACAGACTTCTTGTCAGAAACTGTAGAAACCAAAAGACAAGGGAGTGACAATAGCACTGAAAGGGAAAAAAAAAAAACCCTGTCAACTCAGAATTCTACCCCTGGAAAAATATCTTTTAAAAATGAAGGAGAAATAAAGAGTTTATCGGACAAACAAAAACATAGTATTTATTGCCATCATATCTGTCCTGCCAGAAATGTTTTTAAAAGGTCTTCAGGCAGAAGGAATATGGTATTAGACAAAAACTTGGGTCTACACAAAATTAAGAACTATGGTATGATGTATTTTCTTATGTTTAACTAAAAGGTAACAGAGTAAAGCAAAAAATAATTATTTGATTCTCAAAATGAATGAAAAATTTTCTTGACAAAATTCAACATCCATCCATGATTAAAACCTCTCAGAAAACTAGGAACAGAGGGAAACTGTCTTAAGATAAAGTGCATCTTCTAGGAGCCTACAGCTTATGTCGTATATGAAGACTGAATACTTTCCCCCTAATATTGGGAACAAGGCGAAAATTTCTCTTCTAACCATTCCTATTCAACATTGTACTAGAAGTCCTAGCCAGGACAGTAAGGCAATAAAAAGAAATAAAAGGCATACAGATTGGAAAAGAAGAGATAAAATTCTCTATCACAGATGACATAATTGCCTATATGGACACTACAAAAGAGGTCCTAGAACTGATAACTCAGTTTGGCAAGGCTGCAAGGTACATGATCAATATGCAAAAATTAATTATATTTTTATATGTAAGTAATAAAATTTAGAATTTGAACTTAAAAATAACAGTATCATTTGCAATATCACTAAGTGCAGGATCTGTATCTTGAAAACTACAAAACACTTATGAGAGAAATCAAAGAAACCTAAAGAAATGGAGAGATATTCTGTATTCATGGATTGTGTTAATATTGTTAACATGTCAATTCTCCCCAAACTGATCTAGAGATTCAAAGAAATCACAGTGAAAATCCCAGGAAGATGTTGTATTAATATTGATAAGTTGTTTGAAATATTTATATGAAAGAAGAAAGGAACTAGACTAGCCAAAACAATTTTGGAAAGGAAGAAAGTTGCAGGACTCACACTAGCTGATCTCAAGGCTTACTATAAGCTACAGTAATCAAGACAGTGAATACTGGCAAAAGGATAAAAACGTATATCAATGGAACAGATAAAGATTCCAGAAGTAGATTCACACATGTGTGACATCTGTTTTTTGGCAAAGATACAAAGACAATTCAGGAGGAAATGATAGTCTTTTTCAATAAATGATGCTGGATGTCCCTACACAAAAAAATTTCACCTTAATCCTTACCTTTTACAAAACAACTCAAAGTAGATCATAGACTTACAGATAAAATGTAACTCTACAGAATTCAAGCTCCAAGAAGTCAAGGATATCCAATCTATGTCAAATTACACTTAATGAGTAATGGCTAGATTATGCAAAATTATAAGTTCCTCCTCTATTGCGGGATTCTTAACATCTCTGAGCCTCCTCTGAGCACATACAGTGTGAAGTCCAAATGCAGAAGCTGGCACACAGTGGGCCCCCAGCAAACGTGAGTCCCCATGACAGTGTCTAACAGATTCCTTTTTATTGTCCATCTTCTTCTCTAAGTCTGTGTGGCTCTACTTTGCTATCAAGTTCTCATTCTATTCACTGTAAGAAAAGGTAAATCAAAACAGACCTAAAGGGCTTCCCTGGTGGCGCAGTGGTTGAGAATCTGCCTGCCAGTGCAGGGCACACGGGTTCGAGCCCTGGTCTGGGAAGATCCCACATGCCGCGGAGCAACTAGGCCCGTGAGCCACGACTACTGAGCCTGCGCGTCTGGAGCCTGTGCTCCGCAACAAGAGAGGCCGCGATAATGAGAGGCCCGTGCACCGCGATGAAGAGTGGCCCCCTTGCTGCAACTAGAGAAAGCCCTTGCACAGAAATGAAGACCCAACACAGCCCCCAAAAATAAATAAATAAATAAATAAATAAAAATAAAGGAATTCCTAAAAAAAAAACACTGACTTTACAAAAAAAACAGACCTAAAAACGTTGCTTTCCTCAGTTGGCTCTTGCTTCTGTCCAATTTGTCCTTCTTTGGGGACCTCTTTGTGTCAGTTTCTGGCTGATCAGTGTTCACAACACGTCCTGATTTAGTATAACCTGCAATTTTCATGAACACGAAGAGACATTCACTCCCTCATCCAAATTAATGATGAAGGCGTTAAATAAGACCATCCCCGACAGCCATTTCTACACCTTCCTACAACCAGATACTTTGCAATTTATCAATAACCTTTCTTTGTGATCTTGTAACTAATTTTGGAAATAAAATTCCCTGAGACATATCAAATCTTTACCAACATAAGATATATTGCATCTCTTACATTTCCTCTTCATCTATTCATAACTCTGTCAAAAAAAGCTATTGTGCTGGCATGATTTGTTTCTTTGAAGCCTCAGCCACTTATTGTTCCTGATATCATCACTTTCCTGCTACTTAAACACACACATGGACACACACACACACACACACACACACACATAATTATCATGGCTGGAAATGATGTTTACAGGGCGATAATTGCCGGTATCTCTCACTTCTTCTTTCTCACTTTGAAGAACAGGCTATGTTTCATATTCACATCAGTCCAACCATATTGTAATTTTCCTGATTCTACACCAAGAGCTCAGCCTGATTTTCTGTGATTACTATGTGAATCTTATCAGGAGGCACATCCTCTGCATCTTGAGCTATGTCCTGAGTAATACAGGCCAGTGTCAAGGAGGTCCCTGCCTCTTCCCAGTGCCAGGGAAAAGCACTTTCCAGGCTCCAAAAGGGAAGCACAAGAATCCTAGGTTCTGCCATTGGTGGAAATATTTTTAGGGAGTTCCTGTGGAGATACACAGTTTTAGAAAATGACAAGAATTACAAAAATCAGTTAAGAATAGAAATTCTACCTCATTTACATGTGGCTAAAAATAGATGAGGAATTTTGGCCATTTTAATCTCTTAAATATTTTACTTCTTTTGATGCCTTGTCTTTTAAAGAAAGGAAATTGACATTTATGGAAAGCCTGTCATAGGCCAGACATTCTCTAGCTCTCATTTAGTCCACATAACAACCCTTAATTTATATTTTATTATCCCCATTTTACAGATGGCATTGTAGAGACTGTAATTATATGGTTATGCCTAAGGCCACAGGGCAAAGGATAGATCTGGGACTCATATGCAGTCTGTGTTACTTCAAAGACCTGCCATTCTACACAATCCATACTATTCTTTCATTTTCAGAATATCATTCCATGACTGTAGATAAGTCTCTTAACTACTCTGACCCGTTTCCTCACCTGTGAAAGAACAGGTTGGCATAGCTCAGCACTAGGATATGTGCTTGTTCTAATACTCTGAGAGCCTTGAAGAATTTGAATTCAGGGCAAGAGAAGACCTGATGGTATTTCCTATAGGGAAATATTAATTTTAAAAGATAGAAAAAATATATAGAGAGAGCAATAAGAGGAGGGAGGTATTGGCCTAAGTAAATATGGGTGAGATTCATGCAGATTCTGAAAGCTTAACAACTAGAGGCAAGTTTGCAGTTTTAGGATGCATGAGGAACTGAATTCCCATTAAAGTTGTCTTAGACACCCCAACAATAAAGATGGGAAATGCCTGGATTTAAAAGTGTATGATTTCTGAATGGCTGATTCCAGCTCTTGAGTTTCTATACTGCACCAGGTAATCAAAAAGAGAGTTGTTTGCACTGAGGTCCATCCTTTTGAAGAGCATGATTCTGTTTACTGATAGTTCCAGAAACCCTCATCACTTAAAGAATTTAAATTACTAGTGTGCTCTTCCCTTCTGTTTTACATCCCTTTCCTCCTTCTTCCTTTATTCATAGTAGACAAGATGACTTTTCATATAATTTAGTACCTAAATTTAGTGATCTAAAGTTGTGACAGGTGCTATTACTTATATGATTGACTATGTTCTCAATGTTCCCCTCCCTCTCCTTCCCTTCCCTCCTTTCTCCCTCCCTCCCTCCCCCCTCCCTCCTTTCCCTCCCTCCTTCCATACCTCCCCCTTCCTCCCTTCCTCCCTTCCCTTCTTCCCTCCTTCCTTCCTTCCTTCCTTCCTTCCTTCCTTCCTTCCTTCCTTCCTTCCTTCCTTCCTCCCTCCCTTCCTCCCTCCCTTCCTTCCCTCCTTTCATATGGAGCACCGTTTTACTTTAAGGAGTTACTGTGTTCTCATTTGTAGCTTTTACAAACAGTATCATATTTTAAAGAATTCAGTGGGCGCAAATTTAATTAAAAATTCTCTATATTTCTGTGGAGTGAAGTCAGCCTAACTCTTTTAAAACTCTCTGATGTATCAAGTATTTTAAGCAAGTGTCCCTTTCTTGGCAGCTTCAATACAATGAAATCTTCTGGAACAGATTTCTCTGCATTTCTGGATACTAGGTGAGGAATGAGAAACATGGGCTAGCTGGTAAAAACTCAAGACTGAAGTAGCCCTTCAATCATATTGAAAAAAATATGTATTTAAAAAATTGAGATGCATGTAATTTTCTGACTTGATTGAACTACAAACTCTCAGCAAGAGCTTGATTTCCAGCCATTATCCAGACCAAAGAGGTTTGGATGAGCTCCTGTTAAGTATGCAATTCTAAGCTCTCTGCATTCTGCTCATCAACAGTAAAGGCATGTTACAGATGACAAGAGGAGGAGCTTTTGTGTCCTCTAATTTCCACTGTCTGCGCCATTAGCAAGCATTGCACAGTATTCTAGCACATAATGCCAGCATGGCGCCCTTTCCCAGAGCAGCTATTTGGCTATCCCCCTTTGGTTACTTCTCTGGGCTGGGAACACAAAAGGATGGCAAATCTAGGATAACAAATCCCACTGCATAATAGCATCAGGGATACAGAGTGGTGGTGAAGTTATTAAGCCACATGGAGCCCCAGTTTTTCTTTCTTTAAAATGGGGGTAATGTGTACTATTCAAGTGTGGTAAAAATAGGTGATATATATGTATGTATATAGTGTCTCACAAAATGCTGAGCTAGAAAGCACAATAAAGCACCCCTGGCATCTGGTGGTTGTTGGTATTGTCTAATGAATGCAACAAGCACATATTGAGGGCCTGCTTCATGCCCATTCCTTGCCAGGCTCTGAGATGACAGACGGAGGGCTCTTGTCCAGGCAGAGACCCCTCCCCCAGCCTGTGCTCTTCTCAGGAAAACGTGCCCAGAGCCCCTCGCCAACCCCCAGTCTGGTTAGGCCTCCATCGTGTGCTGCCTTCTCATCCAGCTCACCAGGCCTGTGACTCATGCAATTTCAGGCGTGGAAGGAACCTTTGCCAACAAAATGAAAGAGGAGTTCTAACTTCTTTGTTTCCCAATTTCAGAACCTAGATGGTCATGAGAACTCAGATGCATGCTTTTTTCCCCACAGTGCCTCAAAATGCATAGACTTCTTAGTTCAGGCCTAAAGGTGATTTGCTCTTTATGAATATAATAGCCAAGGTGTCAGTGCTCAATCTGAACATATCTTAAAATTGTAGATATGATGCCTTTTTTATGAAAAGGTTTTAGGAAGCTGCAACTGTGTGACATGTGCAGGTGGTTTAAGTATGTGTATGTTTGTGTGTGTGTGTATGTGAGTGTAGCATGAATTATGCATGCTCTTTTAGAAAAATTATAAAATTGAGAAATACCGAAGGAAATAAAAATGTAACTTACCCCAAATCCTACTATCCAGAGTCTATTTCATTGTTAATCTTCTAGACTCTTTTGGTTGTTCATATACGTGCATCTAAATTAAAAATGTAGACATCCTGTAATAAAATAGGCTATATTTTACATGCTGACTTTATTCTACTCAATAATATTGTGATTCTCTTTGCATGTCTATAAATATATTTATATCTCCATTCCAAATGACTATAAATATCATAATTTATTTAATCAATTTTCTATTATCAGACAGTTTGTTTCAATTTTTTACTCATAAATGTGATCTGAATATCTCCGGCTTTACTAGTCAGTGAGTACAAATGTAGTCCCAGTAACATTAACTTCCCAAATTAATGTAACTCTAGGGCCCCAACTCTATGGTTTTCAAAGTCTTCCTCCTTAAATATCGTACTTCTCAGAGTCTACAGGAGCGTTTACCTGTGTCAGTGGGTCATTCCTGGCTATTGCTTGCCTCCATGGCCACCAGACTCATTCCATGCCTGACAGTTCCACAGGGATACACTTTGGGCTGGAACTTCGCTTCTGTTATTGTACCAACTCATCACCGTGTTCTGAGAATCTGTTATTTCAAATGTTGACACAACCAAAATACCATCAATGTACTTCAGAATTGACTTTATTGCTCTACCACCCCTGGAAGTGAGAAGGAACGGATATGTTCGCTATGCTCAGCTAGGGTCCCATAGCAAGGCTGGTCAAAGCCCGACTGTCCAGTGTGAGTGACACACTCTATGGTTCTTGCATAGCTTTTGTCTCTGAGTGCCCACCTGTCCTCCCTAGTAGAGGGAGGGTGACCAACCATTCCAGCTTGCAGGGACATTCCTGATTTTAGCAGTGCAAGTCCCATGTCCCAGGAAACTCCTCAGTCCCCTGCAAACCAGAATGGTCAGTCACTAGCAGAGGGAATGGTTCAAGTACTGGCATCAGCCAACATGCCGTGTTTACCACCACTGTTTCCTTCCAAGACTAGGCCCTGTGGCTAACCTGGCTTGCTTTTTCCTCTATGATAAAATTCCTCTTAGGATCCCGCCAATCTAGTTTCCACTGGGGCCACATTCACCAGACATACCTGATACATCTCAACCTCAAAAAAATGGCAGTGTTTCAATTATTTTATCCTGAAGAAGCTTTTGAGCTCCTCACTTAGCCTCGTGCTCAGCCTCTTAAACCAGTGGAAGCAAACACACATGTAGTGGGAGAGATGTTGCCTGACCCCACTCTGTAGAAACTCTGGAATCCCAGCGCTTTCACATAAACGACACTCTGATGAACATGTTGTACTTAGAGCACTATGTATAAGTCTGATTGTTCCTCCGAGATAAATTCCCCAAAATATAATTGCCTTTTGGTTTTTGATACATATTGCCAGAGTGCCCTCCAGAAAGCCTGTTCCAATGTACTTTTTTTGGTTTATTTTTAAAATAAACTTCTTTTTGGTTTATTTTTTGGATTATTTTTTAAACCACACAAATTTTTATCCAGGATGAAAAGAAGCTCTGACCTGTTTCTAGGATAACAGAGAACATTCCATGCCAGAAAGTCCTTGCCAGAGGGGAAAGGGAGAGGATATGAGAGGAGGGCCGGAGAAGAAGAGTTCCAGAGTTGCCTGAAGGAACATGAAGCTTTAATACGCCCCTTCCACTCAGTGCTTTGTGGTTAATTGTACAGCACCTTCTCCTAGAGTACTTGTGCAGTCCCTCTAGCACAGTGTTTTCTCTTTCGCTCAGGTTCAAATTCCTACAGGCTGTCCAGGCAGACCCCAGCCAGGGAATCTGCACTTGGAAGGAAAATACAGGCTGGGAAAATTCCAATATGACTTATCCTCTTTTCTTGTTTGATTCCCACAGAATCTATGGCTGTTGGCCCTCAGGAAATAAAAATAATGAGAAACCCAAACCCAGGTCACCATTAGCAAAATGAAGCAGTTGACTAGTTAGCTGGAGAGTAGTCAAAGGTGGGGGAGTAGTCAAGGTAGTCAAAGCCAGTAGTCATCAGGCAGGGAAAGTGAAACCTGGGAGCATGGAGCAGATCAAGTGATTTTTACCCCATCAGGTATACTCAATCCATACGCCGGGATGAAAAACACAGGAGATGAGTGCCAAGGGCATGTCCATTTCTATACTGTTCCCAATCCAAGTGAAGAAAATGTAGAGCATTCCAAATAAAGAGGATGCCATGCTTGCAAGAACAATTTGCAGTTCTTCTCACGCAAAAGTTACTGGCAATGATCTGCTCTTCAATGGGCAGTATGGAAGGCAAACTAGTATTACCATTAGATCTGATTTAAATGCTAAGTGCACTAACTAGACACATATTTACATAATTAACCATCCAAACTAACACAAATAAAAGACCTAATTCCCTCAGCACTCCTGCGACGTCTGGAGCAAGTAGATGGTCCTGATCTTAGCGTTAACTGACCAAGGATTTCCAACTAGGAACAGGCTTCCAGAATGTTCCCACTGTGCTCTGAGCTGCCTGGACTTGAATGAAATACAAGCAACCAAAAAAATCACTGCACTGAAGGTCATGCTGAGACAATGTTTTTATTTGGGTGCTTAACTCTCCTATGTCCCCTAGGGGGAAAATTCCAGCAGAACATACAGGAAACTTGGTTTCTAGCCCCAGTATGTCAATTGTCTGGTTGTGTAACCATGAGCAAGTTGCTTCTCCTTTCTGAGCATCAGTTTTCTGGCCTTTAAAATTAGGAGTTTGAACTAAATTGTCTCCCAAAATCTTTTATTATCTAATATTATCAGCACAATAACTCTCACCAAATATATAGCCTACATCTCTTTTGAGTTTGGGAAAAGTTCAGTTTAAAACCATCAACTGAATTTCTGCAGCCATTTGGAAAGTAACATGATGAAATCCAGATTCGCCTTTTTTGCCCTCATTGCTTTGCTACTGTTGCCCTGAGTGGCCTTGGGCAATGGCAATTTTCTAAGACCCTTGGGCATGCACAAAACTACCCCTGACCATAGTAATGGCCAGAGAAAGGGCAATCTTACTCTTTTTGTGCCATTCTTTGGGTTTCCTTGGCTTCTTGGAAGGCAAATTAAATGCCCCTTTACCACCTTCACTATTGTACTCCTATATCTTATGCTTTTCTGAAGTAGCTGTTATGCTCTCATCTAGACTGCAGACTCTAGATAGACTGATACTTACTCAGCCTTCTCCAAGCTCCAACCAAATGAACATCCAAATTGAAAACACTGTTGTCAACCAATCTGTTTATCTATTGGGAATGGGTGGTTAGGGAAGGAATAGGCAAGAAGAAATAGAGGCAGAAGGTGGAGGTCCTGCTAACAGTGTGTTAAGGCTGTAGAGGGACTTGAGTGGACTCCCAGTTGTTTCTTGGAAAGGTCCTTTGACCCTATGGCTGTCTCCTCTTCTACTTCCCTAAGAGTTTCCCAAGGACCTACTGTAAAAAGCAGTCTTGAGCACCCTGTCTCCCTCTTTGTGTATTCTCTAGGGGGAATGGGCTGCTCAAACGCTTCCATTAGTGCTTACTCATGGACAACTCTCCTTGAAGCCCCACCTCTCTCTGTCTTTCCCAGGCTTGTCTTCCTTGCTGTCAGCTGGAAGACTGCATGGCCAAATGATGAGCTCAAAATAGTGCACACGCAGTGGGCAAGTAACTTAAATTCTCTGGACCTCAGATTGCTCACCTACAAGATGGGAGCAACAGTGCCTATCTTGTGCACTTGTTGTAAACTTTAAATGCTATAATGTGTATAAACTCAATGCTTGGCACAGAGTAAAAGCTGAATAAAAGGTAGTTATCTAGAAAGTTTAATAAATTTGGTTGATGTTGGTTGGTGGCATAACATGTGGTAGGGAAAAGTTCATTTTTATGTATTTTTCAGGTTTCGGATTTCATTGTAACGCAAATGTAATTTCAGTGAAAGCAACAGGATGAGAGTGTACAAAGCCTTTCCAATGGCCGCTACCAACCCTGGGATTTAACAACATTAAGAGGGCTATTTCGACAGTTTAAGGCTACATATTTACTGATGGGATTTTAAGGATGAAAGCCCATTTGTAACCCTAAGGTGTTTAAACAACCCTGCAATTTGATCTCAAATTCCCCCAGCAGTATCTTAACTCCTCCAGTCTCCTGTCTGCCAATCCAAGCCCTACTTCCAGCACCACCTGTCAGTTGCTGTAATGGCTGGGGCTTTGTGAGGCTCCCAACTATAACCTGATTTCCACCACTGTTCAAAGGATGCTGCAGCTGCCACAAAATGTGTAAGTTTTACAGTGTTGTACAGTGGCTGGGGTCAATTTCACGCCTCTGAAAAGTTTCCATTCATTCATTTACTCACTCACCAAAACATGTTGAGTGCACTTACTATGGGCCAGGCCCCATGCTAACTACGCACTGGGAATAGAAAGGGAGTAAACCAGGGCCTCTGTTTTCCAGGCTCGTGGATTAGCAGCAGGTGTAGACAGACAAAGATATATTACAACACAGCATCATGGTACAAGGAGAGGAGTGGACACACACCTGAAAGTAATTAACCATCCAAGGTGGAGGGAGGGAGGAAGGGATAACTTCCAACAGGAGTGACATTTGAGTGAGCTGTCCAACATTTCTCTTGGCTGTCCTATCAAATCCATTCCTAGTTCCCATGTCATTGTCAAGTAAGTTCCCAGTTTCTTATTCACCTCATCTTTGTACCCATGTCTCCCACCCCAACACACACCGAGAGGCACCCTAAGCCCAACCTTAAATCCTGCCATTTCTTCTTCTGTCTGCCTTCTCCTCCCCACATCTTTGGTCCAAGCCATAATGGCTGCATACCTGGACTCCTGCCTCCCAATTAGCTCCCCTTCCTCCAGCCTGTGTGGGTCCCCTCTCGTCTATTGGACACCTATCATCGAGAATCACGTTCCTCCAGAGTCACTTGGATCACGTTGCTCTCCTCTTCACAAACCTGTAAAGACTCCCAGCTGCTTCCCAAATCATATGAAAAGTCCTCTAGTCTCGGACTTCAAAGCCCAGCACCAATTAGCCCTGTTTTACCTAACGGCCGTCCATTCCTGCTAAGCTCGGTTTGGCGCACTTCGCTCCAGCCAGGCAAGGCTCTTCCACCTGTTTCTTTCCCTCTGTGCTGCCATCCTTAAGCATGAGGCACCCTGAGATTACCATGTGTGTGCACACTTGCAGGTATGTGTGTGCGTGCTGGGGGACAGGGCAGTTTGCAAGGGGAGGGAGGAAGAGAGAAGGGAAGTCACCACTCCCTTCATATTCTGTTCTACGGGAAAGCTTTAAAACATGAGCACCGAGGGTAGAGATGAAAGAAATACGAAGGAGGAAGTGGTGTGAACCTCTGTCCAACAAGGAGGCGCTGCGGGCAGTGCTCTGATGCTGGCTGCGGGCAGCTGACAGGGTGGACAAGCCAACACCGGGGCCTCTGCTAATCGCAGTGCATGGCCTCCCGGTCTTCTTTCCATGCTGCCCTGCTTTGCCTTTCCTTTCCCAGGCTGATCTCTCAAGTTCCTTCAGGATGTAAACAGAATCAAGTCATTCCTATCCTTCAAACCCCTCACCGCTTCCTCTCGGGGTGGACTCCAGCTCTACCCTCTTACTCAGATGGCTGTTTCCTCTTTCCTCACTGTGCTCCGGATACGCTGGTTGTTCTTCCAGCCTCAGGAAGAGTCCAGGTTCTCCCACTGCAGGGCCTTTGCACATGCTGTTCCCTCCACCTTGCATCTTCTTGATCACATTCCTCGCCTTATCACTCCATTCTCAGCTTCCATGTCCCCTCCCTGACACCTTCACTGTAATTCTCTATGACAACAATACTCTGTCCATTCTTTCATGGCACTGCAACAATGTTTACAGTGGGTAAATCTACAGGTAGCGGTTTGTTTTCTTGTGGACTGGCCACCTCCACGAGTAGGCTATATGCTCCTTGAGGCAGGAAACTGTCTTGTCCACTGAAATGCTCCTACAAAACGCCTGGCATAGAGCAGGAGGTAAGACCTTGCTCAGCCAACATCATCTGGATTTCTCCAAAGCACAGACACCTTGTGATTGGCTCAATTTTTGGTCAAGAGGAAACACTCTGGTCTTCTAGGAAGCTTCCCTCTAAAATGCCTTGCATGTCCAATCTGCCAGGCCACTCTATCTTGCCTTTCGAAATCTGTTTAAGAACCTCCTACTTCCAAGACACTTTTCCAAACTAACCCTTCCTGATTCTGGTCCAGGACTTATAAATTGAAATGCCTCCAGAGAGCAGGCAAGTAACTGAAAGGGACAGGCCAGGTGCTGGGTAACAGGGAGCACTGGAGAGGGACCACGGTTAACTGTCCCACCTAAATCTTATGTCCCATATAAAGGGGACAGTCCCTGCTCAGCTCCAGTGGATGTTAACATGCAAGAAAATCAGACCCTGTATCATTAGATTATCCATTTTTTAAAAGAGCTAAAAAAAAAATCTGAATTTCCATATGAAACATCCAGATTTTTAACACGGTGAAGGATGTTTCTGCAATCTCTATCAGCCTGATGGTCAAATTCTGCTCTATTCTTTCAAGGAGGTTGCTTGGCACAGCGTTCGTATGTGATAAGCACTCTTCGCTTGCATTCCGAGTCCTGCTCTGTGTCCGGCAGACAGGCCAGGCTTCTCCTGGGGCCAGAAATTATGCTGTTGCCTTCTTTGCAGTCCCTCCAAAGCACCTAGTGAGCAGCAAACACTATTCTCCCTGTCAATGCCGGTGACTAACAAAGCGTTTCTTACGAAGGCAGCAACTGCCTTTGCTGTTTTGGGAGCAGAAGCCTTGCCTATTACACACAGAAGCACTGCACTTCACACAGGCTCATATATTTTGTTCATTAGGCCTTCATCCCTCAATCAGTGTGAGAGTTACAGACTCTCTCCACTTCATCCATTCTCCTTCTGCGTAATGTCTTGTTGAAAAGTATCCCAGCCTTTGTTCTAAATTCCAATCTCTTTTGTGCTATGATGATAATGTTAACTTTGTAATTGTGCATAAGTCAGCAAACCAGAGTACTGCCTTATTCATCTAGCATCGTCAGGAAATGAGGTGTTCCACATAATTAAATTGTCCAGATAACTAGAGCTAACCAACATTTTAAAGATCAACATTTAAAAAAGGGTAAATGGAAGCATCCCAAAATGTATTATATACCCTTTTGCCTTCTTTATTTTTAAATTATTTTATATCACTTTTTTCCAGAATAGAAACAAAAGAGTAAAGATTGATAATTAAGTCTTCCTCCCACTCCAGTGCCCCAGCCTGCCACTTCCCCACCCCTGACAGGTGCTACCAGGTTACGGCATAACTCCTTCCACAGATATTCTATATGGATACAAGCATTTTTCTTCTTTCACAAAAGGTGAGATGCTATGACACTGTACTGCACCTTGCTTTTTAAAATCTTATATCTTGATCATCACTCTTCATCAATACATAGAGTTCATCATTCTATACAATGGCAGCATCCTGTTCCATTGTAAGGGTGCAACATTATTTCTTTAAGCAGTTCCCTACTGATAGGCATCTAGTTGTTCCAATCTTTCCCTATTATAAAAAATGCTGCAATTATAATCTCCATATTCACTCCACTTTGTACATGTTTGAGTATACCTGTAGGTGAAATTCCCAGAGAAGAATCGCTGGGTCTAAGAAACGTTATGTGCATTTGCAATTTTGATAACTATTGTTGCATCGCACTTCACAGAGTCTGCATCATTTTTTTTTCTCTTGCCATCATTGGCTGAGCGGATTTGTTTCCCCACACCTTCATCAGCACAATATGTGACCAAACTTTTCTTCTGAAGTTTTGTCAATCGGTGAATAAAGAATATAAACTCATCTACTTTTTAAAAAAATATTTATATTGTAGAATGTGGCTCTTATAATGTTCTTTGTCTCTTCTAATATGGTTTGGCTTGAATGTCTGTTCAGATCTTAGGCCTACCTTTTAATTAGGTCGTTCCTTTTCTTATTTGTTAAGTTTTAAGAGTTTTTTGTATACTGTGGATACAAGACCCTTATCTGATATTTGTTTTGCAAATATTTTCTCTGTCAGTGGCTTGTCTTTAATTCATTTACTCTTAATTTGAAGCTTTCTTGTTCTGAATGAGGTTGAGAATATTTTCATATTTTAAGGACCATTTGTATTTCTCTTTCTGTGAACTGTGTAGACATGTCCTTTCGGCCTGTCATGTTAATGACTTAACAGACCTCAGGAAATTTAACTGCTATTTGAGAACTGAATCATTAGTATGAACATTGATTGCGACACTATACTGTGATTTTCCAAACTGCTTTGCTCTCTTGAACTCTTGTATTTGTTTTTTGTTTTGTTTTTGTTTTTATAGTTTTCTCTTCCTTCCCTAGGTCTTAGGATATGAGCCATCACTTTTGCTTTCCTTAAATGTCTGTCTTTCAAAACCCCTGCCCCATCTTGTAATTTACTGCCTCTGATAGTAAAAGTTTCTGATACCAAAACAATAGAATTTGTTATAATAACCTAGGAAGCCTGATTCTTGAGTTGAGTTCATAGGCCACAGCATATATGCTTTACATCTATTTTGGCCTTTCAAGATCTTTATCATTTCCTGGTTCCTGGCCTTATACACTTTACATCTATTTTGGCCGTTCAAGACTCTTTATCATTCCCTGGTTCCTGGCTTTCTTCAGAATATTCAGAATCATCCAGAAAATGAATTCCTAGTTCTAGCATTTTCTGCTAGAACATTTGAGGGTAATCACAGGTTAGAACCCTTAGTCATGAATGGAGCCCATGTGCCCATATGTTACTATACACATAAATAAGATTGCCTCAAATAGAGGAAAACATACTGTCTCACTCTCTAAAGCAGCAATATGAACTTATATTGCGGGAAACTTTAAACAAATGATTTTCCAGTGGTATTTGCAAGTAGGGGCTCAGAGCAATACCTGTGCTTATGGTCCCTGAACATTCCCCCATGGCTTTATAACGAGTTACCTGCGAGTTCCATGGGAAGGGGATCCATGGCCGTCGTAGGCCTGCTACATCCCATAGATGGCAGTAAACACACTTTTTAGCACTTTTCCTCATCTTCATTGGAATCAGGCTCCTTCAGGGAAAGAAAATGAATGCAGAAACTGTGGAGTAATAATTAGCAAA
This sequence comes from Balaenoptera physalus, assembly GCF_965194825.1. Taxonomy (NCBI): domain Eukaryota; kingdom Metazoa; phylum Chordata; class Mammalia; order Artiodactyla; family Balaenopteridae; genus Balaenoptera; species Balaenoptera physalus. The sequence continues at coordinate 128,886,658 of NC_138890.1, forward strand.
CAGATTCTAGTCATTTGGAACACTGGCAAGAAGCCTTATTAAAGGAGGTAATAATAGTCATATTTTGCACTTCTAATAGGGCCTTTTATCTCTAGGCCTCCAAGAGCCTGTCTGAGTCATGTAAAGGAAAAAAAAAAAAAAAACCTGAGCTAGGTCAGAAGTCAGGAAACAAGGGCTCTGCTTGACATTCTGTAAGGCTCTCTCATTTCAAAGTGAAGGTAGAGTGTCTCTGATGCATTTAAATACCAGGAATTCATGCCAGTTAGAAAAGAAAAGGCAGCATAGCACTGTGAGATAAACTCCACATTCCTGGTTAATACTGAAAACATGCTTCTCTCAAAGTTGTTTTTTGTGAAAATAACAATAGAGCTTTAAATACTTTGCCTTCTAAACACATGGACAGAATTATTATTCACAGTGCACTAGACAAATTGAGAAAGAGTTTTTATATCCTCTTTCGTGCATCAAGGCATAATTATCAGCACATCCTTGTATTTATTCCTAAGAGGCTGGAATAAATTCTGCTGCTGATGGGTATCAGTCCTCTGGACTTGGTATCATTCATGCTTTATCTCTGGCAGTGGTGGTAGCAGAAGAAAACGACTCCTAACATGTATACAGAGCAAACGCCTTACATCTACAAGATATGGTTGTCTTCCCTGTCCCACATTAAATCCGCATCTTCGGTTTCCCACATAAACTCCAGATCTATTGAAATCTTGGAACATTAAAATTCTCCTTCATTGTTGTCAAGGTTTAGTAACTTGACAACCAGAAGACAGACACCCTGAGTATTCGAGGGAATGAAGGTTTGGAAATAAAGAAGAACAGTTTTCCTGGTGCATTAAAATTTGCTTGGGGCTTAGCAGGAAGAATGTGTTTTATAATAACCATTCTTTGGCTGTGTGACTGACTTTGGGCAAGCGAATTAACCTCTCTGAGCGCCAGTTTCTTCACTGTAATAATATTCCTATCTCACAAAAGTTGGTTTGAGGATTAAGTGAAATCATGAATGTTAAAGTATGTAGCATAGCACCTATCACTCAGTAGGTATTCGACAACGAGTAGTCGTTAAAAAAATATACAAAGGCACATGCAACATATATACATGAAAGAGGAAGAGAGAGACAGAGATCCAGATTTCCAGTGGGCTTCCCTGATCTTCAGAGATGTAAGCAAGTTGGTCCAAATCCTTAAATTCTGAACCCATCCGTCCTCCTTACAATTCCTACAAGTTCATGACCCTACTTATGCTTGATTTCTTCCACTACTTCTAAATCCAAGAGTTCAAGGTCAACTTAACGTGCAGCCGGCTAATACATATTAAAAACAGCTCCTTAGCTGTTTTTTACACATTAAAAAAATCCCATCCTCTCTCACAAACATTGAGAATCTGGTAAGTTGATTAGAGATTCACATTTGAGAAGAGATCGGATCTTGTACCTCTCAGCTTTATGTCATTCTGCAGGCTCTCCCTCCTGCCCCACTATCTTCCAAAAATGCAGGCTTGCAATGTGGAACTCACACACCTGTGAAGCCTTGGCTCTGGGAAGTATAGCCCAGTCTTTCAACCACCCTCTCCAACCACTTTTCGGGTAGAAAACAGCTCGACCCAACCAAAAGATTGTTCCAGCCTCCATGGAATTATGGAAAATACAATTTCTTCCCTCTTATTACCTTGTGATTATTAATTCACTGTAAAACTCAGTACTCAACATTCTCAAAGATAATGCCATTTCCTTTATGCTATGGAATAATCTATTCTAATGCATTTTATATATAAGAGCATACATATAAAGTAAACAAAGTAACATTAACTGTTTCATACCCTAAGACACATTTCTACATAACAAGCTATTCTTTTAAGGATTACTTAATTTTTTTAAGAATCTTAATATTTGTATATAAAGTTTTTCTGTTCATTGCATTCATCTTTTTTTTTTTCACCCAGAAAACAAATTCTTCTTTTCCTGGTGGTCCAGAATCATCACCATGTATAACTGTGATGATTCTCTGCCCTCTGGGGGTATTGATTGGGCTGTACAGGGCTATTTGCCCTGCACTAAATAACCCAATACTCTTGTGCCTTTAACGTTACTATATCTGTTTCTTGGGGTTTTCCCCCCCTACTCTTTTGTCTCCTTGTCTCTTTTTGCTGTCATCAATGTATACTATCTCCAGCAGTAATCCTTTCCCCTGTAGTTTCCCCTTTGCAGCTTCCAGTCTACTGATTGATGAAAACAAGGCAAACATTAAAATGGTTTTAAAGTCAAAACCACTGGCACAGAATCCCTCGTAAGAACTCTTCTGTGAACAGAGCATGTGAACCGTGATACGTAGACCTTCTAGATCCATCAAGCTGCTCAGCTGTCTTCTTCCTGAGCTGTCCTAATTCTTGGCTAGGTTTTAGATTATTTAAATCCTAGGGAAAATGATCTGAGAGAAGTGACACATTGCTATATTATTTTCCCATTGGTCTTATTTTAAAGTTCCAGATCAATGACATCTGAGGGCTGCGGTCCAGTTTGCTGTCACGGACACCATGGACCACAGAGCACCTGCTCTTACTGGTCAGGGCCCTTGCCAAGCTGATCGTAAATAAATTCCAAATGTCACCCTGGGACAAACCACTCTAAGATGTAAGGAAGGTAACATATAATAAAAATCTTAAATCAAAATATTTCCTACGAAGGCAAAAATAACCACTTCACAATTGGGAATCAATAAGACCACACAATTTTAGGTGATCACATGATATTCTCATCACCATGCTGTCATAGATGAATCTAAAATAAAGTTTTTCTTTCTCCATCCCCTCCCTCCTACCTATCCTTCTTTCTTCTTTCCTTGTTTCCCCTCTCTTGATATACAAATTAGTGATTCTCTTTTTTACTGATGGCAGGAAAAAAAGGTACCAAAATGCTTTGTATTGAGGCTGAGATAATCAAACTATGAATAAATGCCAGTAGCAAGGATTTTTTTCCTTTCTAACTTTGAGAGTAACTATGCTAATTAAAAAACCTTAATATTTTACAGGATTTTCACAGTATAAGCATGTTTCTCCTGAGTTTCACATTATTAACACTTGAAAATTAAGCCCTCCCTATAGCTCCAGGAAACATTTATGATTCTTCTCTTGCAGTGTGTGGGATTCCAGGGACAAGGATGACTGCAAAGGGATGCGTACATGACTGTCCTCCAGGCAGTCTCTGGCTGGCGAGTGCGGTGCTGGGACAGTGGCCAGATGAGGCACGCTGAGTCCAGGCTGGGTGTGTCACTCCTAAAAAGATCCTTCCTTGCAAGTCACACATGCATATCTGTATGCTTTTCTTTTTAGGTATGGTGCCATAGCAACATAGGTAAGAGCTGACCACCTGAGTTAAAATTCTGACCTTGCGCAACTTAACTTCTCTGTGCCTCAGTTTGTTTATCTCCAGTAACAATAGGGTTGACCTCAACACTATTGGGTTGTTTTGAAGTTAATGGAATTGATGTATGTAAAGTCCTTAGATCAAAGCCTGAAACACAGTATCACTATGTGTTTATTATCATTTTCAGAATCCACCAAGCCCTCTAGGATGAGACAGTGTAGCTGGCTTGTGGATTTTTAAGACCTTGGGTTCTGGGTTCTGAAGTCAACCCCATGAGGATCCCACCATTTGCCCTCTCACATCCTGGCCCAGTGACCTTGGACATGTTACTTAAATGCTCTAATCTTTGGTTTTTTATCTGTAGAAAGGGGTTAATTGTATCTTCCTCATAGGGCTGCTATGAGGATGAAATGCATGTGAAGAACCCACAAGATGCCTGGCACAGAGAAAATGCTCCATAAATGTTCGCCTTGGAGATTTGGAGGAGGGGGTGGATGGTAATGACCTGATGACTGTCTACTGAGAATTTTTAAAGGCAATTTCCATATCTTCCCTTGGGAAGTGAGGGAAGCAGCCAGAACAGTGCTGGGGCAGGGAGGGATACAGTTTACACAGTTCTTTGCATGCTTAGTTGGGGGACAGAGAGGAAAGAGACTGAAAGCAAAATAAGACTTAAAGGTTTCTGCCAAATCTTGCAGGTACTTGAGTTCAGGCACCTCCAGAGGGAACACTGGGCTTTCTCTTACAGCCCCTGAGCAGTAGTGAAGCCCTAAATCCAGGGAGATAAATAAATAGCCCTGGAATAGGGTAGGACAGGACACAGCAGACAAGACCCTAGAAGAAACTAGGGTTCTATATTCCGGGTTTTCCTTCAGTTCTCAAATCCATTTGCCTGAAAGAGGACTGGGGAGGATGACTGGGATGGTTAAGCTTCCATTCTGCTACGTCATTCACCTGGAACGTCTCCCTCCTTTTCCCTCTTGGAAGACTCCTACCTTTCTTTCCTGTTCAAATGTTGCTACAGAAGGCCAGTCCTCTTTTTAGCTGTACATGTGTGTTATGGAGGTACGACAAGTTTGTTAGGGAGGGACCATGAAATTTTGGAAATAGCTACTTACCTCAGAGAGCTGTGATTTCTATTTTCCACCATAAGCCTTGTGCATTTTGTGTATGTTGTGATTTTAGTCCTCCTAAGTGCCTGGATGGAACGGAAAGACATTGAATAGACAATCATAAGTTTTATAAGACTGTGAAGGTCTGTGTCAAGCAATGAAACTTTTCTTTTGCCCAGTATTGACTGTGTTACCCCAAGCAGAGGCCCCGCCTTGCTTATCCTTGTCTCTAGCCAGCACTTGTGCCTGACACAGAGCCTGGTGTCAGAGCTGTCCAACCGTGCAGCAAGAACGAAGCTCCCCCTACAGCCTGAGCCCGATCTATCTCCGTAGCTGTCACCCATCTTCCAAGGGTAGTCCTCTTAGATCATGTAAAGCAAGTCTACAACTTTTCCTGGATTTTCATATCTGCAGACAACTGTCAGACTTATCACTCACCCTCATTTCCTCCCAAATAGCTCCCTGTCCTTAGTCCATACTGTTTCTCTGTCTTAATTCCCCTTACTTCTGGTGGCTCTCCCTCAGACTCATTCAAGTTCATCAACACACCTTTTAAAATGCTGCCCACGGAATCGAACTCATCTCGCCTCCTCTGGCCTGCTGCCCTCTGCCTATTGTCTCCTTGTTAATTGAACTACCCATCATTTACGCTGCTCACTTCGGGCTCCTTCACAGTGCCTCCTCCTTCATCTCCCCCACCCACCTCCTGTCAGGCACTAAGTCCTATTGACTGTTCCGACTAACTATTGAGCAGCTATAGTAGGTATTCAGACAGTATATGGTGAAGGAATATAAATGAATAAAATTTATTTTAGATTCATTCCTTCCGCTTCTGCCTTGAGCGAGGATTTTATTTTGCTTTGCTTTTATTTTTAAAAATTTCAAATGTATAGAAAAGTTGAAAGAAATTGTGATGAATACCAATATACACTTGCCCTAGATTCATCAATTGTTAACTTTTTGCCTCAATTGCTTCCTCCCCCCCGATTCTACCTTCCTCCCAATCTCTCTCCCCACAGAACACACACATGCTTTTGAAAATTTGTTGTCAAACCATCTGAAAGTAAGTTGCAGGCATTGTGACATATAATTGTTAAATACTGCAGCACACATCTCCTAAGAACTATGAAATATTCCGTAGAGAACAAATTATTTCCCACAAATACCTTCAGAGTGAGGGCTTATAAGCTAGGGTTTATGGGTGGGTTTTAGGGGGTCCGTGAAAATCATGAAATCGTATGCACAATTGTGAACACATAAGCAGTTTTCTGGGGAGGAAGTTCACAGCTTTCATCACAGCCTCCAAACTGATGTGGGCTCCCCTCTGGTCTCTCCCTCTTAATATTATAAGTAGGGTAGCAGTATGGTCAGTTGTGGGTTTTTAGCTACCTCAAACTAGTAAAAATTCAGAGGCTACCTAAAACGTATTCAACTGCTTCCTATTGGCTGCATGAGATAGTTAATATTTCTTGGAATGACACAGAGAACCTTTGCGATCATGCTTCTGAGGACATTTCCAGTCTCTTCTTTTACAGCTCCCTCCTCCCCAGAGGGAACTGGCCACTTGCCCCCAGCCAGGCCGTGCTCTGAGCTTCACCTCATACCACGCCCACTTCCTACTCATTTGCCCTCTTAGCATATATCTCTTTCCCTTTCAAGACCCAACTCAGTTGCCACCACCTCTGGGAAGGCCTCCCCGACCGTCACCCCAGTTGCTTCTGACTATAATTTGTACCTTCCTCTATTATATGATTTATCACATTTACTATGCTTATTTGTTTACACAGCTTCATCCTCACTGACACTGTGAAGCACTCAACATACAGATAAATGGACACATGTTGAAAGGATCACACAGCCCTTGCTAATCGCCTGGACACCTGACCCATCTCTCCACCCTGTCACTGAGCCCCATTTGCACCCTGACTCCAGTGGGCTTTCCTGGTCTCAGACCCCCGTTCTGCCTTCACCAGAGGCTTCTGTGTCTCTCCCTGTGGGATGCTCGCGGCTCCTCTAATTTTGGCAGATGACTTCGTATCCACATCCCTAGAGTCCCTTGGCTGTTCAAATCCAATCACTTGAAAAGACAAGCCTATATCCATACATGGTAAGGATTCCACAAGATTTAGAGGGCCATAGGCACCAGGAACTGGATGTCTGTCCAGGCACTGGGACACCAGGAAAAGCTTGAAATGGAATCAGTTCCAGGCCCTTGTTGAAAAAGCACCAAGCTGCACTGCAGTGGGGCTGCTCCTCAGAATTGAATGCGATGCCATGGCAGGCTGAGCTCTAAAAGCTGGCGTCGGGAGAGGTGGCAAGTTCTCTGGCAACACCCCTGCACTGGGGGGCAGGAAAGGGCACAAGCTTGAGGCTGTTTTCTTTGATTTTTCTCTGGGGGACTCTAGTGTGCATTTCCAACACTGGTACTAACACCGCTAATCTAGAAATCAGACCCGAACTGGCAAGAAGGCCAGCAACCGGCCTTTTGGCTGGAGTCCAGGTCTGCAGCACAGGTAAGAGACCTGCACCGTATTACTCCAAAGCAGAGTATGGACAAGTGAAGCAGAGCAGCAGGTTGGAGTAAGAGGGCTGACCATTCTGCTCTGGGTCTATTTGCTTGCGGGAGGGGTGGCCGGAGAGGATTCACAGGAGGGGTTAAGGACTCAGAGGAGAGGGCTTAGGACATCCTGCTGAGCTTCCAGCCTCCTCAGGGAGTGGCCCTCCAGCAGCCATGGGAAGCTCAGAGGCTGCTAAGCTGCCTGCTGCTGTCAAGGCTGACCTCAGCCGGCACTGCCCTCCTCCTCCTGCTTCCCTGGTGGGTTGGCCCCTGTGGGATGTTAGCCCACCTGCCTTCAGAAATGTGGCTGCCCAGCCCATTTCTCCCATGGCTGTCTTCCTCTCCCCCAGCAGGAGCGCCCGGGCCCCCGGTGAGTGATGTTTCTGAACAGATTCAATCCCCTGTGCTCCAATCAGAACGCATTACCAGTCAGGGCGCATCAGCTCGACGATTTGGCTTCAACAATAAATCTTGCTTTCATGAGTTTAAATCAGACTTTAAAACATCGCCCTTAATGTTCTTTTAATGCAGTTTTCTTCTGAATGAGTTCCCTTTAGGTCCAGTCCTTGTCATTAATACACTCCCTTGGCAAACGAAGGAGGGCTTCTTTGAGGAAAACTCTGCCAGTTTAGGAAACCAGCTGAATTGCCTTGGTGATGCCAGGAGCCTTTTTTGCATTTTACAAGGACACTTGAGAAAACAAAACTCTCTGACTGTAAATTTAATTTTCTCTTGACAGCCTTGGTGTCTCTGCAGCCCCAGAAGTTATCCATTACTTCTTTCTTCTGTAATTAAAAATCAAGGGGTGGGGGGCGGGGAAATGTACAGGATTAACAAGTTCTAATTTTCATTGATGAGCTCTAAGAGCTTATCAATAATGGGATCAGAAAAGCCGCTTCGCCTAAGCTCTATTTTTCTAGGGTGTCTGATTTTGATGGAGAATCTTGTTCAGGGTGGAAAATGCTTGCTTTCCAAGGAGTCCCATTGCCAAAGTCACGAAGAAGGGGTGGGGCAGGCCACGCCAGCCTCGAGCAGGAGAGCAGCCGGGGCTTGCTACTTTTACAGACTCAGCACTCAGGCTCCGGGGAGCTGATTACAGGGAAAGATTAAACGGCCCGTCTCTCACACACATGTTCCTTTTCTACGGATGGCTTCTGCAGAAAAGGAGCTTGCACGTATCTGCTTAGGAAGAAGAAACATAATTCCAATTAAAAGAATATTGGTGGTAATTCCTTTTGAGTTATACATTTGTAGATATAAATACTTTATCAGGGGATAAGGGCATCCATCCTGTTTATCACCCACAGGGATGCAGCTGAGCATGGGTTTCTCCAAGAGACACTGAGCTGATCGATAGCATCTGGGTTGCGTCATTTCAAAAGCTGAGACATGCGGGCTCCCACTGAATGTGACAGGCATGTGACAGGAATGAGCTGTTTAATTGACACGCACAGCTTCCACAAAATCCCAAACAATCAGGTGCAAAAATGACTCAGGAGAGGGTTTTTTTTTTTAAAGATAGGGCAAGTAAAGCATAGATACTGTAAAGCAGAAGCCCTAGCACCTGGCCTTGAGGTTCTTCTGTAGAAAAATAGAGGCCTCTGCTATGTTCAACAGGGGTTGTACTTATGAGTGTCAGGCAGAAATTGGATGGTTTGGTTCCAAAGCTTTCTTGCTTAGAGCTGGAAAGTTCAGGCTATCTCTGGAGACCAAAAAATGCACAGGACAGCAGAAAAGGCCAGGAGCTGAGGATTCTGTCAAAATGATACCAACGTGGCTCCTGACACAAGGAACTTCTTAAACCAAGACCAGAGAATCACAGAGTACTGAGTTGTCCATTTCCAAGAGGTCACCTTTTCAAGGTGTCCTGCCAGCCTCTGGCCAATCATCCCTCCCTCCCACAGGGAGAACAGGCGGCACTGCAGCAAAGTCTAGGTGCTGAGGATAGTCACACCTATAGAATAATGGAGGCGTTAAACTCTACTAGAGGTGATATTATATGGACAGGGTAAGAGCATGGATTCGAGCCATATGGTTGAGTTTGAATAGAGGGGTCCACTCTCATTAGCTGTGTGATCTTGGGCAAGTTACTTAACCACTCTGAGCCTCCATTTTCTTTTCCATAAGATAGAGATGATTTCATTGGCATCTCATAGGGTTATTAAAAGGATTAGTGAGTGAATACATGTAAGTCATGTAGAACAGTGTTCGGCATGTAGGAGACACTCAATAAATGTTAACAACTTAAATATTATGCCATTAAAGCAATGAACTTGCCAAAGACAGAATGATTGGCTTCTCAGAGCCCTCTCCAACTCTACGATTTTAAGCATTCAGATGGCCTTCCTCACTGTTTTGAAAATGTGGGAGAAGTTATAGGGAACACAAGGTGATCTTTGGGGGTATGTGGATGGACACTTTTAATTTTAATAACTATGCATTTACTATGTATCAGAAAAAAAATCAAGTCCATTATTCCTTGAATATTATCAATCATATTGAAAATAAGCCTTTTAAAAAGTGAAATGTTTTATCACAGAACATATGCTATGCAATATGGGCAAAATCATAATGACATATAAGCTGAATCTTAAAGGATGAGTAATAGTGATAGAGGGGACTCCACTAGGGGGACTGTCTATGCAAAGGCCCAGCGGATAATCCACCAAAATATCAGGGAAGAGAGATAAGGCCGGAGAGGAAGCAGTCAGATCATGGAAGGCCTTATATGCCATGTCAGCAAGTTTGGACGTTGTCCCAGCGGTGATGGGAAACACCTCTGGTGGATGAGGTTGAAGGGGACTCGGAGAAGGGAGCTGGTTAGGACACTATTGCCAACTGAGAGATGATGAGGAGTGAGAGAAGCAGGTGAAGTCAAGAAGCCTTTGGAAGATAAAAGAAGATGCCCAGACTCTGGAACTAGCCTTATCCTGAGGCAGGGAATTGAAGGATCTCAAGTCTTGGCTGGGGCTGGCCTTAACTGTGAGATTAAATGGCTCCAGCTTTGAAACACTGGGATTGCCACACCAAGAATTCAGCCAACTCTTAGAAACTTATGAACAATTTGTTGGCTCCAATTATTTGCCAGTCCCTGTAAGTACAGTCTTGTCATGGCCAACTCACAGAAGAGAAAACTTCCCCGCCTCTAAGACCTTGGACTTAGTCTTGTGACTTGCTTAGGCCAACAATAAATGGGTAAAGGTAATTGTGTGTCAGTGGTAAGCCTAAGCCTTAAGAGACCTTGCTCATTTCCACCTGCCTGCTTGAGCTTCTGCCATTAGCATGAGAAGAGCAGACGCTGGCTAGTCTGCTGATCCCAGAAGGAAAAATGGAGACATGAGGAACAGAGCTGCCCCAGACACTGCAGCCTGAAGCAGAACTACTAGTCAAGCTCAGTCAAGACCAGGCAGATGCCAGATGTCCTGCAAACACAGGAGCAACAATGAATCCTTGTTGTTTGCGAAGACAAAGACTGAACAAATTTTTGCCCTGCCTCAAGTTGCCTAGCACAGTGCTTTGCCCCACAAAACCTCAAAATCAACATGCTAGTTTCATTTGAGATGCTCACTGGAAATCAACTGGATATCTGAGCTCCCCATGGCAAGGGGAAATCTAGACCCTTCCACGCAGGTAACAGAAAGTAAAAAACCACCAGGCAGTTTCCTTAGACATGAGGGGCAATGACTGAGCTTGCTGTCCTGTGCCTGCCCGTTGCATAGTCACAATATCTGAAGGAGAACACTGAAGGTCTACAGTAGTTTGGGACTCACAAAAAATAATTCATTATGCATAATGGTGATGTTGGCAGTGCATGCCAAATGGTGAAATCTAATGTAGCATACAGTTTCATTAAGGCACAACAAAATTAATCTATCCCTTCCCACCAGGAGGTTTAAACAAAAGCAATGGGGAAGGAGCTGCATGTAAAAAGCCGCAATTCATTAATGAAATGAAGACATGTAAAATAATTAGGCTTATAACACAAGATTAGAGAACTAAATTAACCCTTCTGCTTACTTTGCACGGAATGCAACGGAGAACTTTGGCAAGTGTTAAGTTACTATGGAAATATCACCTCAGAAGATTAACCTGGTAGCCTCCCATGAAAGGAGTGATGTGTCAGTCCGCAATCGAGTAATTCTGTTTTATGACAGTTAAAAATGTATCTTCAAGGTATTTCTGTTTTGGTCCTAGAAGCATGAAAGAAAGCAGGTACAGCCATGCGGTTGCAAACGAAACAGTTAATTCAAAAAAAATTAGGTGTTTGATGTTGACATGCTGTATGCTAACTTGGGTAATTAATAATATTGAAACGAAGAGGCTAATCTAAATCAATGGTGGGCTGAAGCTTTCCTTTGCCTGGTTAGTGATGATAAGCCAAGGGGGACAACTGAGCTTCTTTTCTTAATAGCTCCCAAGCCCTCACCTACATAGGGGAATGGTGGAAACGAGGACCCGTTCATATCTGGGGAAAATGCAGCTCAGGATTTTAAACAGACTGGGAAATGGAATGGTGCCCACCTGGCCAAGGAGCCTGAGGCTTTGGAACGTGACCCTGGCTTCTTGTACCTTGGCTCCCTGATTTAAGGACTGCAGTAGAGATTTGCTGGCTTGTGTTTCCCCCACTGGGCCTTCCATGTGTTGTTGGAAGAAGTCTAGACTCAATAGATTCACAAAGTAAATCTAGACTCTGTCCATCCTGTCACTGAGGTTGTGGACATGCTGAGAGCTGGGAAGTGAATGACCATGGTTAAGAGTCCACACCCACCCTCTGATGGGGAGAAGTACCTTCCCCAGGGGACAGTGACAGTGAGGAGTGAGAGGGTGGCAGCAAATGGACCGCTCCACTGACTCCAGAGAGAGCTTCTCAATGGAGATGGGAAACAGTGCCCCTTTTAGGACTCTACTCACAGTCGCAGCCCCACAAAGAATAGCTGGTCCCAGGCCAGGATCTACAGTTCCCCCACATGCTGTGCACAAGGCATAGATGCTCTGTGTCTCACACATTCATGACATCATCTCGTTCCAGCTTGCCTTATGCTGATGAAAAACAGTGGCCATTAATTCATTCTACAGGGTGAACTGAGGATCAGAAGGTTGTCTGAGATACTGAGAATCAACATTAACATTTCCTTAGCGCCTAGTTCGTGGCTGGTGCTTTTTCTACATTATCTTGTTCCATCATCCAATGTCAAAGGAACTGTGTCCATTTTACAGATCAGTAAACTGGAGCTAAGACACATTCAGCAATTAATCTGAAGTCATTTTAAAGATGACTGTGACTTCTGAAGTTTTTACAGATATACAAATCATCTTCCATGGCAACTCTCCAAACTATTTGGAGATCAGAGCATGTAAAATCATGGTGAGGGAGGGAAGAGAGACCAGAGATCAAGTTCCTCAGAGACAGTTGCAGTTAATTCTCAAAGCTCTTTGTCCAGGGCTGAGTCCGGAGTACATGACTTCGTGGTGCTCCCCCCGCCACGCCCATCCCCCCACGCTGTTACTGCAAGTGGGAAGGTGAGCAAGGCTCCGGGGAGAGTCAGGTGAGAACAGGACTGGACAAACTCATAAGGCCCAAGTGAACAGCAAGCATAATTTTGAAACTAAAAGTAGGGCAATTGCTTCAATGTAAGTATCTTTAAAGAAGAATATTTGAAATTCTGGAATTTCTGTAGACCTAGGACTATCCTATTTGACGGACCAATTTTGAAAAACACTGTATCCCCTTCCTCTCATGTGTCCCCAATAATCCAGAAAAGCCAGCTTTTCAGCATTGGGTCTTTCCACACGTGGCCCTCCTGGCCCACCTTAGCCCAACACAAAAAGAAAGAGAGCAAGGGTGAGAAGAAAAAGACACCCTGGTTTGTTCCTCTGTGGAGTTCTTGGTGCTCTGTCCTATCCTCTGGCTTCTACATGAGCTACTTTTCCATTCCTTCATTTGTTGGTTCCTTCAGTGCTCATCTGGGTACTTGCCACATGCCAGATATTGTGTTGAGCACGTCTCTCATGGTATCTTACTTGTCACAATAACCTTCGAGGAGGGCACTGTTGTCCCTGGTTTACAAATGAGCAAACTGAGGCACAGAAAGGCTGAATGATTTCTCCACGTAACCCGCTCACAGGGGAACCCAGGACTCTCCAGCCTCCCTCCACTACACAGACTACCTTCCCTGCCCCGTATCTGCAGCCATCAGTTTTGCTAGAAATGTGCCATTATTATACCCCGGAGAGGAGGCATTTCTCCCACTATCCATATATTCAGATTAAGGTCCCAGGGTCATTCTGGAATACATGAGAACTTAGAACCCGCTTAGCCTATAGTAATCTTTATTAATCTTTAGTGATCTACTTTGCCTGCTGAACCACACCACAATTTCCAATGCTAAGTAGGACAGTCCCCCCTGAGAGGTGTTGTGCCCTTGCTGGTACTTCTAACAAAGAAAACAAATTGTAAAACTTTACAGATCTGTGAATAGATGGTGTCCAGAGCCTAACATAGTGTCTTGTGCATATTAAGTGTCTGATGAAGATTTGATTTGAATGAATAAATGAGTGAATGAACAAATGAGTGACTCTAAAAGGTCTCTGAGGCTTCTCTGATCTTCTCAGTTTACTGCTGTCGCTACAGACTTGTGTGAAAGGTGGATAAACATCAAACAGGCAGGTCAGCACTGTCCTGCTCTAATAGTAGCCTACAGTGAGGGTGTAAGGCACACAGTTCTTTGTGGAAACACTTCTTTATATTCGTGCTCAGCATTTGTCTGAGAGTCCCCACAAAGGTTGGTGGAATTCATTTTTAGGATTACCTGACATGCATTAAAAGCAATTGACTTCAGAGCAAATACTAAGGAGCCACTTTGTTCATTGTCATTGATTTAATGAGGATCAAAAAGAAAACTGGGTATGAATCTATCATTTTTAAGAAAATTTTGTTTTATTTATTTGAAGGTGGAGAAATCTCCATTCCATGACCCACTTCTTGACTAATTAAATTAAATATAGGCGAAAGGAATGATGTAGCTGGTGATTTGCAAGTGCTCAGACTCTGAGGAAACATGATGTGTATGGATTTTTCCATGTCGAAAAATATGTATAAGTAAGAGTAGATCCTTTGTGCCTAAATTATGTGGACGTGGTTAAGACTCAAGGTCAAGGACTTCCCTGGTGGCGCAGTGGTTAATAATCTGCCTGCCAATGCAGGGGACATGGGTTCGAGCCCGGGTCCGGGAGGATCCCACATGCCGCGGAGCAACTGGGCCCGTGTGCCACAACTACTGAGCCTGCGCTCTAGAGCCTGTGAGCCACAACTACTGAGCCCGAGTGCCACAACTACTGAAGCCTGCACGCCTAGAGTCCATGCTCCGCAACGGGAGAGGCCACCACGATGAGAAGCCCGCGCACTGCAACAGGGAGCGGCCCCCGCTCCCCGAATCTAGAGAAGGCCAGTGCGCAGCAACGGAGACCCAATGCAGCCAAAAAATAAGTAAATAAATAAGTTTAAAAAAATAAATAAATAAATAAAATTGCAAAAAAAAAAAAATTAAAAAAAAAAAAAAAGACTCAAGGTCAAATGTGAAGATTTCTCTTTGTGATTTTCTTCCCCGTAACCTGCCTCCTCTCCCCACCCCCGTATCTATTCTACCCTCCTGGGTCTTGGGCTACGTGAACTGAAAAGAACGTATGTATAGTCAACCACGTTCGGAAGGCAGTTTTCGTTTACCTCCTGGTGGACTTGGCACTTTGAATCACGACACCTTTTGGATCATTTTGTTACTGTCTCTGCAGACATCTCTGCCTGTCCCTGTTCTGCTGTGCTACCTGGTTTTGATTCTTGCCGTGGCTTTGAACTATGCTCCAGTAGTGTTGTGAACACTTGAGAAATCCCCAAACTTAATCAGCTTACTAACCACCACTGAAAACTCAGTGTTTAAATCAAATTTGCATTTAATCTACAGATTAATTTGGAGAGGACTGACATCTTTTCTATCCTTCAATAAAGTTTTATAATTAATCTCTATAAAGATCTTGCATATCTTTTGTTAGATTTGTTCTAATGGCTTTGGTTGCATTTTAAGTTGGCATCTTTTTAAATTTACATTTTCTAATTGTTTGTTACAGATGTATAGGAATGCTATTGATTTAAGTATATTGATCTTGCTGAGCTCTTATTAATTTAATAGTTTACATGGTAGAAATTACAGGTGTCCCTGAGCATACCAAAAAAAAAAAGAGCCTACACTTCCCAAGTACCCTTACCCTGCAGTAAGAGGACATGTGACCAGCTGTGGCCAATGAAATGGGAGTGGAAGTGATGTGGGTCATTTCCAGGCTGAGGCAGTGAAAATCTCCTGCATGATTTTTTCATCTCTCTCCTCTCCTGCTGAAACAGGTGTGAACACCTGGAGTTGAGATAGCAGAGTCTGGGTTGATGAAGCACTACATGGTAGAGAGTCACTCAGAACTTCAACAGACTGCATGAGAAGGGAATAAACTGCTGTTGTGTTAAGTCATTGACATTTCAGGATTAATTGTTAACACAGCATAATCCAGCCTCTATTGACTAATACAGTTTATCTATAGATTCCTTTGGATTTTTTATGTGGACCATTATAGCAGCTGTGAATAATGAGTTTTGTTTCTTCCTTTCTTATTCTTAGGTAATTAAATTTTCATGAACACAAAACTTAACAATTAATGAAGTTAACATGATGTTACATTGTGTAGATCTTTAATTAAACATTTATTAATTTTGATTTGCAATTTTCCTTTGTGTTCTTTCAGTTTTCAGACATTTGTTAGGCCCTTGAAAAGCTGTTAGGCCCCAGGCCCTGTGATAAGAGGGCCTAAGGGTTAACAAGGCCCTGGTTAGCTGGTTGTTACTTTAACTTAACAGTCTAGGAGCCTAGGCCTAGGCCAACAGTCTAGGCCAATCGATGCTGGAAAGTCTCCTTGATGTCCAGTTCATCCTTTCCTTTAGGAAGAGAATCAAAGTTAGTTTTCACTCTGTCCTTCTTTTACTTCTAGAATTTGGTGAAGTCTCTGAATATCTTATTATTACCATTTTAACACTGTAGGCATGCTCTAGTTCAAAAAGGTGCAAAATAATAAAACCTGACCTTATCAAAGAATATATGAATTGAAGCATGGTAATTTGCTTTACAAAGGGTTCCCTGCTCCACAAAATGAATTCAACTTTGGTGTCCCTAAAATAGCCAGTTCCCTTGGTGCATGTTAAATATAATTCAATTTACAAAAATTCAATTTGCATATAACCTTTTCAGTAGCACATCCATTGTGCAAAGCAATGTATACTTGTAATTGGCTGCAAATTGCCAGGAGACTACCTTTGCACATATCGTTCCTAGATGTGCAATTTTTTCTTAATCTCCAAGGGACAGAGGAGTGGAGTGGCTAAATTTCCAGTTGTTTATATGATCCCACTGACTATGCTGAGAAAGGACATTTGCCAATTATTTGGGTGCAACATGTGCTACGTAGAGATTAATGTTGTGCATTTGGAAACAGGAGATACAGGAAGGTTAAGAGAACTGAACGTGGATTGCCTGGCTGGGTTTGGGATACCAGTCTCGCAGAGCTAGAGAAGCTCTCTCTATTTTGTTGGCTTGACAAGGCATCAGGAGAAAGTGAAATGAAGCAAGGGACAATTTATGGTCATGGGTTTGGATATCATTTTTTTTCCCATGAGGCAGTGGACCTGCAGGAGCGTCTTCCCAGGAGACAGACCTAGTCTAGTGACCTGAGCTATGTGGTTGAAGCAGTGTCACAGCTGACCCACCAGCTACAGTGACCTGACCCCAGGGGTTCTGTGTGTACTGGGCTCTGGACACATGAGTGGAGCCACGGTACTTACTTAGCAAGATAAGTGTGGCATTTTCTCATGTGTTATATAAAAAGTGGCATCTTTTTATGACAAATTGAATTAAAGTAGATTATTGCCCATGATGCCAGGTTGCGTCTAAAACCCTTTTCAACCTGAGTATTAAAAACCCTGCCTGGCACATCACACTCTCTTTTCAGAAATGATACCTTCCTCACGCATTGCCACTGCCTCCTTCCACGTGTGTGATGCCAGGGCCCTTCTCTTCTGATTAGGAAGTTCCCTGCGGGATTTCATCCAGGGCGGCTAACAGCTCTCCTTCCCTAGGCTAGCCTGCAGGGTGTGTCAGACACGCGGCAAGAGTCAGATCCCTCCCTCCTGGAGACACTGGTCCTCCACCAGCTTCGGGGAAGATGCACCGAAAGGAGCTGAAGAGGCCTATCTAGACTTGGGTTGTTTTTTTTTTTTTTCTACTGGAGGGAATGACTCCTTATTCCCCAGTTCAGCTGAGCAGTCTCTCACACTGCAAGTTCAGCTCCCAGAAGGCAAGGCTCGGCCCCTTCTGGTTCTGAGGCAGGTTCTAAATTAATGCCATAAACTCCTGCACACAGAGCAGTCAACAACTTGAAAACTGGAATTTCTGCTAAACCAAAGAAAAATACTGTGGTATTTCTTAGAATAAGTGCACATTTGGGGTAGCTGATTAAACACTTTATCCCAGCCAACCCCCAACAAAGAATCCGTTATTTCACCAGAATTTACTTTTGCTGTAGTGGGAGGCAGGGCTGACACCTCAGGTGTGCAGCTGTGCCACACACTACTCTAGGGGCACACGAAGCAGAGATGGATGAGGACACCGCCCCTCAGAGCTGGCGGTTCACAACTTGCACAGCTGTGCCCTGTAGTGGTGGCCCTGGGAACAGTAGGTCTGATAGATTTCTATCTAGGTGGCCTGAATTTGGGAAAAGAGGACAGCCTGGGGTGCAGACTGACCTGGGTTCACATGCTCACTTGGCCACTTATAATCTGTGCAATCCTGGACCACCTGCATAGCCTCTCCCCCATGAACCACACACGACATTGTTTGACTCACAGACTACAGAGGAGATGAAATAGGAGGATGAGGTGGAAGTACCTGGCACATCGTTCATCATAAATGTGAGTGAGGTTCCCTTCCTGCGAGTGCTGCTGGGAGCTGGGTGGGTCCAACAGCCAGACTGGACAGGTCCCCATTCATCCATTTTTCATCCGCTTCGATCCCAGAGGCTGAGGGGATAATGAGAAAGTAACAGACAATGGTGCTGTGGCTATGAGGCCTTCACACAGTCCGCTTGAGCAGTGCCCGGATGTGCTAAGCTTCAGGCACACCCCCTCGACCTGAGCCTCTCAGAAAAGCTTCCCCATATTTCTTCTATTTGAGTTAAAGCCAAGTCACTTCCCTGGTGAGGGAAGAAGATGGACAGCAGGTGGGGTGTGAGGTGGGGAGGGCATGTGTGCTCCTTCCATTCCCAGGGAGAAAAATATTGGTTGGGAATGGGAGAATACAGTTAGGAGAATTTGAAATCTCTATTTTTATATTTCATTTTTTCTGTGCGGCTTTCCCTTTTGTTTGTGGCACTGTGTCCAACAGGGCCTACATGTACTGAGGGGAGGGCTGCCCTTGGAGGGGGCACTGTGTGTGTGTGTGTTGTGGGCTCATTAGTTACCAGGTGACCGGCCCTCTCCAAACCCTTTAGAAACTGGGAGGTCACAGTCTGGCCCCCGGGTAGCATCCTTGAGCCATTAGGAAACTAGAACCTAGAACCTAGAGCCTTCTGGGTTAAGTCGAGCATTTTGTTTGAATGAAGAAGCCTAGGCACCCAGACGTGGTGGTCATAACAGATGCGTGGATTCAGAGGCCTCCTCCAGCCTGTACCCTGGGGGCGGGGGGCGGATGGGAGCCATAAGGAATGGAAGCCATGGCCTCCTCTGCCTGAGGGAGGGGCTGGATTCAGATGCTGCTTTCCCTTTTCTCTCCAAGTTCCAGGGGGAACCTTGAACCTGAGGTCAGAGCTCTTCAGATTCAATGATCACGCACATCAAGGAGAGGCATCTTCCAGGGCCCAGGCCTTAGCTGGGCAACACCAGCATTCATCTCGTTTTTCTGGGGACAGTCAGGGCTGTCAGTGCTAACCATGGCGTAGGACTCCGGGAACTTCACAGGGGTCCCAAAGCAGCTGCTCACGTTGCTCAGCTCGCCTCCTCTCTGCCTCTCAGCTGCCCAGAATTGACTTTCTTATCCTAGCCTCAGCTGTTCCCTGCCTTTCCATCCAGAGAAAGCAGAAATAGTTTAAGTTGAGGACCGAACAGCAGGAGGCTGACCCCCACCAGGGCAGTGTTAACTCAGGCAAAGCACAAAACCTCCCTGGGCCTGTTTACCTAAAAAAAAAAAAAAAAAAAAAAAAAAAAAAATGTCCCTGGTTGAGAGATTCAAGTCAGTTGTGGATGTGAAAGCATTTTGTAAACCATATAGTGAAGACTATGATTATTCCCCTTGGGAGGGCATGGGTGCTGATAAGAGGCTGCCCTGGGTTTCATCCTACTATCTATGGTACAGACATCAAACTAGCAGCCCTTGGAGTCCCAGGCATGTTGTGTTTACACAGTGCTTAAAAATATTTAAAATTCATTGCCGGTGTTTAAAAAAAAAAAACAGGAAATTTTTACACTAAAGAAATGGATCTCGGTGCTTCCCTGGTGGCTCAGTGGTTGAGAGTCTGCCTGCCAACGCAGGGGACACGGGTTCGAGCCCTGGTCTGGGAAGATCCCACATGCCGCGGAGCGACTGGGCCCGTGAGCCACAATTACTGAGCCTGTGCGTCTGGAGCCTGTGCTCCACAGCAGGAGAGGCCCACGCACCGCGATGAAGAGTGGCCCCCGCTTGCTGCAACTAGAGAAAGCCCTCGCACAAAAACGAAGACCCAACACAACCAAAAATAAATAAATAAATAAATAAAATTAAAAAGGAAAAGAATTGGGCTTCCCTGGTGGCGCAGTGGTTAAGAATCCGCCTGCCAATGCAGGGGACACGGGTTCAAGCCCTGGTCCGGGAAGATCCCACATGCCGCGGAGCAACTAAGCCCGTGCGCCACAACTCCTGAGACTGTGCTCTAGAGCCCACGAGCCACAACTACTGAGCCCGCGTGCCACAACTACTGAAGCTCGTGTGCCTAGAGCCCGTGCTCCACAACGAGAGAAGCCACTGCAATGAGAAGCCCGCGCACCGCAACGAAGAGTAGCCCCCCTCTCGCCACAACTAGAAAAAGCCCGCGCACAGCAACGGAGACCCAATACAGCCAAAAATATATAAATAAAATAAATAAATTTATAAAAAAAAAAAAAAAAAAAACTAAAAAATGTAACACAATGCACAAAACTGCATTGATTCTTAAAAAACAAAAAAAAAAAGAAATGGATCTCTAACTTCACTGAAAAAATTAGAGGACCTGGCAACATTGGCCACAGTGACCACCTTGGGCTGCAGCATCTGCCCCGAACACAGTCATGTGCTCACTATTTCAACACAGTCTCCACTACTCCTAGTGTCTTAGACCCTCGCCATTCCATCCCCTTGCCTGCCTAGCCCTTGTGGGCATCTGAATTTACAACCCTTGGCCCACTAGGAGTTTACCTGAGAAAGCTGCCTCTTATTTCGCACTTTCTTTTCTTTTTTTTTAATAGATCTTTATTGGAGAATAATTGCTTCACAATACTGTGTTATTTTCTGTTGTACAACAAAGTGAATCAGCCATGTGCATACATATATCCCCATATCCCCTCCCTCTTGAGTGTCCCTCCCACCCTCCCTATCCCTCCCCTCTAGGTCATTGCAAAGCACTGAGCTGATCTCCCTGTGCTATGTGGCTGCTTCCCACTAGGTATCTATTTTACATTTGGTAGTATATACACGTCGATACTACTCTCAATTCGCCCCAGCTTCCCCCTCCCACACCGTGTCCTCAAGTCCATTCTCTATGTCTACGTCTTTATTCCTGCCCTGCCACTAGGTTCATCAGTACCATTTTTTCTTTTTTTAGATTCCATATATATGTGTTAGCATACGGTATTTGTTTTACTCTTTCTGACGTACTTCACTCTGTATGACAGACTCTAGGTCCATCCACCTCCCTACAAATAATTCAGTTTTGTTTCCTTTTATGGCTGAGTACTATTCCATTGTATATACGTGTCACATCTTCTTTATCCATTCATCTGTCGATGGACATTTAGGTAGCTTCCATGTCCTGGATATTGTAAATAGAGCTGCAATGAACATTGTGGTACATGACTCTTTCTAAATTATGGTTTTCTCAGGGTATATGCCCAGTAGTGGGATTGCTGGGTCGTATGGTAGTTCTATTTTTAGTTTTTTAACAAACCTCCATACAGTTCTCCACAGTGGCTGTATCAATTTACATTCCAACCAACAGTGCAGGAGGGTTCCCTTTTCACCATACCCTTTACAGCATTTATTTTTTCTAGACTTTTTGATAATGGCCATTCTGACCAGTGTGAGGTGATACCTCACTGTAGTTTTGATTTGCATTTCTCTA
This sequence comes from Balaenoptera physalus, assembly GCF_965194825.1. Taxonomy (NCBI): domain Eukaryota; kingdom Metazoa; phylum Chordata; class Mammalia; order Artiodactyla; family Balaenopteridae; genus Balaenoptera; species Balaenoptera physalus. The sequence goes on from NC_138890.1 coordinate 128,908,131, forward strand.
ATAATTAGTGATGCTGAGCATCCTTTCATGTGTTTGTTGGCAATCTGTGTATCTTCTGTGGAGACATGTCTATTTAGGTCTTCCACCCATTTTTGGATTGGGTTGTTTTTTTTGATATTGAGCTGCATGAGCTGCTTGTACATTTTGGAGATTAATCCTTTGTCTGTTGTTTCATTTGCAAATATTTTCTTCCATTCTGAGGGTTGTCTTTTCGTCTTGTTTATGGTTTCCTTTGCTGTGCAAAAGCTTTTAAGTTTCATTAGGTCCCATTTGTTTATTTTTGTTTTTATTTCCATTTCTCTAGGAGGTGGGTCAAAAGAGATCTTGCTGTGGTTTATGTCAAAGAGCGTTTTTCCTATGTTTTCCTCTAAGAGTTTTATAGTGTCTGGTCTTACATTTAGGTCTTTAATCCATTTGGAGCTTATTTTTGTGTATGGTGTTATGCAGTGTTCTAATTGCATTCTTTTACATGTAGCTGTCCAGTTTTCCCAGCACCACCTGTTGAAGAGGCTGTCTTTTCTCCATTGTATGTTTTTGCCTCCTTTGTTGTACATTAGGTGCCCATATATGCGTGGGTTTATCTCTGGGTTTTCTATCATTGATCTATATTTCTGTTTTTGTGCCAGTACCATATTGTCTTCATTACTGTAGCTTTGTAGTATAGTTTGAACTCAGGGAGACTGATTCCTCCAGCTCTGTTTTTCTTTCTCAAGATTGCTTTGGCTATTCAGGGTCTTTTGTGTTTCCATACAAATTGTAAAATTTTTTGTTCTTATTCTGTGAGAAATGCCATTGGTAGTTTGATAGGGATTGCACTGAATCTGTAGATTGCTTTGGGTAGTATAGTCATTTTCACAATATTGATTCTTCCAATCCAAGAACATGGTATATTTCTGCATCTGTTTTTGTCATCTTTGATTTCTTCCATCAGTGTTTTATAGTTTTCTCAGTACAAGTCTTTTGCCTCCTTAGGTAGGTTTATTCCTAGATATTTTATTCTTTTTGTTGCAATGGTAAATGGGATTGTTTCCTTAATTTCTCTTTCTGATTTTTCATTGTTAGTGTATAGGAATGCCAGAGATTTCTGTGCATTAATTTTGTATCCTGCAACCTTACCAAATTCATTGATTAGTTCTAGTAGATTTCTGGTGGCATCTTTAGGACTTTCTATGTATAGTATCGTGTCATCTGCAAACAGTGACAGTTTTACTTCTTCTTTTCCAATTTGGATCCCTTTTATTTCTTTTTCTTCTCTGACTGTCGTGGCTAGGACTTCCAAAACTATGTTGAATAAGAGTGGCAAGCGTGGACATCCTTGTCTTGTTCCTTATCTTAGTGGAAGTGCTTTCAGTTTTTCACCGTTATGATCTTTGCTGTGGGTTTGTCATGTATGGCCTTTATTATTCCTCTATACACATTTTCTGGAGAGTTTTTGTCATAAATGGGTGTTGAATTTTGTTGAAAGCTTTTTCTGCATCTATTGAGATGATCGTATGGTTTTTCTTCCTTAATTTGTTAATATGGTGTATCACATTGATTGATTTGTGTATACTGAAGAATCCTTGCATCCTTGGGATAAATCCCACTTGATCATGGTGTATGATCCTTTTAATGTGCTGTTGGATTCTGTTTGCTAGTATCTTGTTGAGGACTTTTTCATCTATGTTCATCAGTGATATTTGCCTGTAGTTTTCTTTCTTTGTGATATCTTTTTCTGATTTTTGTATCAGGGTGATGGTGGCTTCATAGAATGAATTTGGGAGTGTTCCTCCCTCTGTAATTTTTGGAAGAGTTTGAGAAGGACTGGTGTTAGCTCTTCTCTAAATGTTTGATAGAATTTGCCTGTGAAGCCATCTTCATCTTCTGGACTTTTGTTTGTTGGAAGAATTTTAATTACAGTTTCAATTTCATTACTTGTGATAGGTCTGTTTATATTTTCTAATTCTTCCTGGTTCAGTCTTGGAAAATTGTACCTTTCCAAGAATTTGTCCATTTCTTCGTGGTTGTCCATTGTATTGGCATATAGTTGTTTGTAGTAGTCTCTTATAATCCTTTATATTTCTGCAGTGTCAGTTGTGACTTCTCCTTTTTCATTTCTAATTTTATTGATTTGCGTCTTCTCCCTTTTTTTCTTGACGAGTCTGGCTAAGGGTTTATCAATTTTGTTTATCTTCTCAAAGAACAAGCTTTTAGTTTTATTGATCTTTGCTATTGTTTTCTTTGTTTCTATTTCATTTATTTCTGCTCTGATCTTTATGGTTTCTTTCCTTCTACTGACTTCGGGTTTTCTTTATTCTTCTTTCTCTAGTTGCTTTAGGTGTAGGGTTAGATTGTTTATTTGAGAGTTTTCTTGTTTCTTGAGGTGAGATTGAATTGCTATAAACTTCCCTCTTAGAACTGCTTTTGCAGCGTCCCATAGGTTTTGGGTCATTGTGTTTTCGTTGTCATTTGCTTCTATGTATTTTTTTATTTCTTCAGTGATCTCTTGGTTATTTAGTAGTGCACTGTTTAGCCTCCATGTATTTGTGGTTTTTACAGTTTTTTTTCCCCTGTAATTGATATCCAATCTCATAGTGTCGTGGTCAGAAAAGATGCCTGATATGATTTCAATTTTCTTAAATTTTCCGAGGCTTGATTTGTGACCCAAGATGTGATCTATCCTGGAGAATATTCCGTGTGCACTTGAGAAGAAAGTGTATTCTGCCACTTTCGGGTGGAAGGTTCTATAAATATCAACTAAGTCTATATGGTCTATTGTGTCATTTAAAGCTTGTGTTTCCTTATTTATTTTTTGTTTGGATGATCTGTCCATTGGTGTAAGTGGAGTGTTAAAGTCCCCTACTATTATTGTGTTACTGTTGATTTCCCCTTTCATGGTTGTTAGCATTTGCCTTATGTATTGAGGTGCTCCTACGTTGGGTGCATAAACATTGATAATTGTTATATCTTCTTCTTGGGTTGATCCCTTGATCATTATGTAGTGTCCTTCTTTATCTCTTGTAACAGTCTTTATTTTAAAGTCTATTTCATCTGATATGAGTATTGCTACTCCAGCTTTCTTTTGATTTCCATTAGTATGGACTATCTTTTTCCATCCCTTCACTTTCAGTCTGTATGTGTCCCTAGGTCTGAAGTGGGTCTCTTGTAGACAGCATACATATGGGTCTTGTTTTTGTATCCATTCAGCCAGTCTGTGTCTTTTTGTTGGGGCATTTAATACATTTACATTCAAGGTTATTATTGATATGTATGTTCCTATTGCCATTTTCTTAACTGTTTGGGGTTTGTTTTTGTGGGTCTTTTTCCTCTCTTGTGTTTCCCTCCTAGAGAAGTTTCTTTAGCATTTCTTGAAAAGCTGGTTTGGTGGTGCTGAATTCCCTTAGCTTTTGCTTGGCTTAATGCTTTTGATTTCTTCATTGAATCTGAATGAGATCCTTGCTGGGTAGAGTAATCTTGGTTGTAGGTCTTTCTCTTTCATCATTTTAAGTATATCCTGCCACTCCCTTCTGGCCTGCAGAGTTTCTGCTGAAATATCAGCTGATAACCTTATGGGGATTCCTTTGTATGTTATTTTTTGTTTTTCCCTTGCTGCTTTTAATATTTTTTCTTTGAATTTAATTTTTGTTAGTTTGATTAATATGTGTCTTGGTGTGTTTCTTCTAGGGTTTATCCTGTATGGGACTCTCTGTGCTTCCTGGACTTAGGTGACTATTTCCTTTCCCATGTTTGGGAAGTTTTTCACTATAATCTCTTCAAATATTTTCTCAGACCCTTTCTTTTTCTCTTCTTCTTCTGGGACCCCTAGAATTCGAATGTTGGTGCATTTAGTGTTGTCCTAGAGGTCTCTGAGATTGTCTTCAATTCTTTTCATTCTTTTTTCTTTACCCTGCTCCTCAGCACTTATTTCCACCATTTTGTCTTCCTGCTCACTTATTCATTCTTCTGCCTCAGTTATTCTGTTATTGATTCTTTCTAGTGTATTTTTCATTTCAGTTATTGTGTTGCTCATCTCTGTTTGTTTGTTCTTTATTTCTTCTAGATTTTTGTTAAACATTTCTTGTATTTTCTCAATCCATGCCTCCGTTCTATTTCTGAGATTCTGGATCATCTTTACTATCATTACTCTGAATTCTTTTTCAGGTAGATTGCCTATTTCCTCTTCATTTATTTGGTCTTGTATGTTTTTACCTTGCTCCTTCATCTGTGACATATTTTTTTGCCATCTCATTTTTTTTTTCTTTTTTTTTATGAGTGGGATTGTTTTCCTATCTTACTGGTTGTTTGGCCTGAGGCTTCCAACACTGGAGTCTGTAGGCTGTTGGGTAGAGCTGGGTCTTGGTGCTGAGATGAGGACCTCTGGGAGACTCACTCCAATGAATATTCCCTGGGGTCTGAGGTTCTCTGTTAGTCCAGTGGTTCAGACTTGGAACTCCCACTGCAGGAGCTCTGGCCCAACCCCCTGGCTCGTGAACCAAGATCCCACAAGCTGAGCAGGGTGGCAAAAAAAAAAAAAGGAAAAAGGAGAACAATAACAAAGTAAAAAATAAAATTAGGTTAGGAAACTAACAGCTATGTTAGAAAAAAAATAAAAATAAAAATATAGATGAAACAACAACTGGAAGGCAAAACAGAAGCACAATAGTAAAAAAGAGGAGGGGAGGAAAAAAAGGTGGAAAAGGCCTTGACTGTAGAGGGTGGGGCCTAAGCAGGAGTGAGCTCTGGGTGGTGGGCGGGGCCTATACTTAGGACCCACGGGGCTGGAAAAGGCCTGGCGGGTGGAGGGGGGGGCTCTGGCGGGTGGAGCGTAGGCTCAACGGAATAGAAGGGGCCCAGGTGTGCCTCCCACCGGGCAGGGTACCCCACCTGGGAGCCCAGCAGGCTTCCTGGGCTCGAGTGGGCAGGGTAAGCGCCCTCTGCTCTTCTCCTGATCCTCTTGCCTGCCTCTCTTGATCTCCCCGGCCTCCCTCCTATGTCCCCAGGACCCACGTGGCCTGGAGTGGGCTTTGGAGGGAGGGAGATCAGCCTGAGACCTCAGCAGGTTCCCCAAGCCCAAGTGGGTGGGGCAAATGCCCTCTGCTCCTCTGGTCCTGGAGGGCCCCACCCACCTGCCTCTCCTGTTCTCTCCTGGCCTCCCTCCTTCGCCCCCAGGACAAACCTGGCCCGGAGGGGACCTCTGAGGGCGTAGGACCTGGCTGGAAAGCCAGGCAGACTTTCCCAGCTGATTGGGCAGGGGAAACGCTGGGCCCACTCCCCCCTGATCTGAGCCCCTGAGGGTCCCTCCAGGCATGGGAACCCCTCCCCCACTCTCAGCCACCCCTCAGGGGCACCAGTCCTGTCTGGCCTCCACTTCTCCTCCTCCCTCAGTCCCCCCACGTCCTACAGGTTCACTTGGGGGTTCTTCCCATCTCCTTGGACATTGGGGTCCTGCACCAGCGTCCGGCAGACACCTTAGTTGTGGGGAAACGTGAACTCTGCATCTTCCCACACTGCCATCTTGACTCTGAGAGCCCCCACTACCACAGTGCTCCCTTCCCATGGACAGGAGACTTGCCTTTTCTGAAGCAGGTAAGGAGAGAAATCCAGGGCTAAGAGGAACGGCATAGAGAACTTCTCCATGAGGCACAGCAAAAGCTTGTTTAGGGATGCCCAGTCTTCAACAGCTGTTCCAAGTGGACTAGATTAAGTTTCCACTGAGCAGCATCTACTCAAACATTGAAAGCAGTGTTCTGTTTAGCTATGGCTATGTAATCAGCCACCCCAAAGCTTAGTGGCTTAAAATAATTTATTAATTTGTCTGACAGTTCTGTAGGTTAACAAGGCTCAGTGGGTGGTAATCACTTACACTATCTCATCCTGCAGTCATGGTAGCTGGGTTTGGAGTTGTCTGCAGGCTTAATTGGGCTGAAAGTCCAAGATGGCTCATTTACAAGGCTGGCGGTTGATGCTGGCTGGGAGCTCAGTTGGGGCTGTCCATTGGAGCCCCTGTGTGTGTCCTCTCCATGTGGCTGGGGCTTCTCACTATGTGGCAGCTGCGTCCTAAGGGGAAGTGTCCAAAGAGTGAGTGTTTCAAGAGCCCTGGGAAGGAGATGCAAAGCGTCTTATCACCAGCTTCAGAAGTCACACAGTGTCACTTCTGCCATATTTCATCAGTCAAATGCAAGTCACAGAACCCGCCAGATGCAAGAAATCAGGAGTATACAGAGCATAAATAATGTAAGGCGTGATTCACTGAGGGAGCCATCTTTGGAAACTTAATACCACAGGTAGCATTGGTGAGGCTGGTCCTTATTTCACAGCTCCTTTCACATGTGGGTTTTTTTTTTGTTTTTTTTGTTTTTTTGTTTTAAGAATAACTCATCTCCTCTCCCTTCAGCTTTCCCCAAGGTAAGATATTAATGAGATCATATTTGAACTCCCTGACAAAGTAATGCTTCCTAATAAAGCATACTATTATTATCAGCCTTCCTGATCGCTCCCACCTGGATTCCCCAGAAGACAGGATAAGGGACGATATTGCACATATCTCAACAACAAACAAAACTTCATTAAATCCATTGAAATAGCACAGACATTCAGATTTAGCACAGATTAAATCCTATTACCAACAAATTACATTGAATTGCCTCCCAAAATCTGTAGAACCAGATGTTTTCCAAGCCCTACTTCCTTTAGGCAAGCACCCAAAGTAAGCAATGTGAAGGACTATCAAAGAATTAGAACATCCCCTGAGATTTGTTAGGATGGGATTTGACCCATTTTCTTTTAGTCACAGGTTCAGGCATCTTAAAATGAGAAAGAATAAACTTGCAGGATTTGTGAGTGTGAGTTGGCTGAGAAATGGGTCTCATTTAAATTGTATAAAATGCATCCTGATGCTGCTAGCAGGCACCCCTTCCCAGCCCTGGGGGATTCCCACCAGAGCCTCTGGTCAGCATCTGGGGAGCTTGCTGTGCAACAGCATGTCTGACACCCCACTCCAAGTCCAGAATCTTCCCCAGGAAAGAGGGTAAACTCAAAATAAAGGTTAAGGGTTTCAGACCATGTAAACTTCTGGGGTAGCAGCAGAGATGCTGGCATTGCACAGCATTTACACACTTCTCTATGTTAAGCCTCTGCTTTTGTTTTTTCTGAATATACACATTTCTTAATATTTTCCTGCTTAATTCTCCTGAACGGCCCTAAAAGCAGGCATTAGGGTTAGGCCAGGTGTTCAGCCACCCAGGACTGCTCCTGCAGACAGCAGTCGCTCTCCCAATGCAAACTCCCCTAAACCCCTGTGGGCCTGCCTTCCACACACACACCCCCACCCCCAGCCTTCTCCTAATGACTCCCAGTTCTCATTCCAGGAGACAACTTTCCTTCCGCATTAGAGGTCGCAACATCCCAGGCATTCAGTTCCAGCCCACAAAGATCTCTACCTTCCTTCCTTCCCTTTGGTCAGTGTACAGTCAGGCCAAGGGAGGAGCAGTGAGCACATGGGAACTGGCTGGAGGCCTATCCCATGGTTTCTAGAAACGCGACATACCTAAAATTGGAGATCCCTTGTGCTCTTAAGCAGGGTACCATTTGTTCAGGCATTCTTCATGTTTCCCTCCCTCCCAAATGCATCCATTTCTGCCCCTTTGCCTTTTTTTGCTAAAGAATGCTGTCCCCTACCTGACCCCCACCCCCCCCGTCCACTGCCAAAGTAACCTCACTCAAGCTGTAGGCAGCTCCTAACCGACCTCTGCGTCTTGGCTCACAGTTAGAGCCCAGGTGCTCTGCACTGCTGCTGTCTCGTTTTCTTCTGATTTTGCCTCTCTTGCAATAAGCATAGGCTGGGAACCTGCTGAAGTGTTGGAGATTCTGCTGAATTCTGGGATCCAGAGTGAACAGTACCATACAAGAGGAGGCAGCGCTGGGGACAGTCCTTACCCAAACTGGGCATGGGCTTTTGTGTGGGTTCATCTTGCCCATCCCAATAGATTAACCAGTAAAAATCAGGCCTTCTCCACACCAGCCAGCACAAGGCTTTGCCCAGAGTGGACACTCAGTATTAACGACCAGGGTGCTGATGGTCCCAGGAAGCACCCTTAGGCCAGAGGCTCCCTCTACTTCTACGAGGACCCCAAGTGCCGGGATTGGGTTAAGAAGCCCCTAAAGAGCTACCTGGGAAGAGTGTCCTTAACTCCCATGATATGTCACACAGGGAGGGTTCAACCAATTTTAAAGTCCATGGCCAGAATTTGTTTCTAGTAGCTTAAGTCTGCTTGCTTAAAGGATAAACTTCATTTTTACAAGTTGGACAGATTCAAGATTGTCCGTGTGTAACGACCCTCTTTCTTGCTTGCACTGGAATACTCTTTCTTGAATGGTGTAGTGTCAGCAATCCTGAGTGTGGTGGGCAGCCTGCAGCCTCTCCTGTGAGGCCTGAGCCCATAGGAGAGTAGACATCAGTGATGTACCATTAATCTTTGACAACAATTAATCATTGCAGAGATTAACTTTTCTCAAATTCTTTATTTTTTTAAACATAAATCTGCCTATTTTCTTGGGAACCTGAGCTTGTGAACATTGTGTTTATATGCATTTGGGAAGGAAAGGCTTGGGAATCACGCCTTAAAGATGACCTTATGCTCAACGTACCCACACAACCACTGAGAACCACCACAGTGCCTCACTCAAGTGTTCACATTCCCTCTGTGAGGAGGTGGAAGCCTGACAGGTCTTCACGTCACTTGCCTAAGGAATTTTCTGCCTCTCCCCAATTTTTTGCCTCTCCCCAGTGTGACGGAGACTTGGCGTGCTAGCCTCAGGGTGCAGTGGGAAGCTTGCCTTTTTAAATTGTCGTTTTATTGATCGTGATGTATGCCAGTAATTGCGTCTTCTGCTTTATGTATTTTAATTACTCGCCTTTTTTTCCCTCTGTCTTTAAGTCTCTGGGTGATTGGATCACCAAGGGTGTAACTTCAAATAATCCTAATAAAGAAATAAATCTGTTATGATGTTGGCAAGTTGACCCTCTTTATTAGAGCAGCTCCAAAATGAAAATCAGTCTGAAGAGATGCTGCTTGTGGAAGCAGAGTTCTTGTCTTCGCTGGGTTTCAGGACTGTGAGTGGGAATTGCTCCAAGATGCACACATTGAGCAAAGTAAGGCCGGCTGCAGACCTGTGGGCTGTGGTGTGTGTAGATGTGTGTGTGCACGTGTGTGCTTTCATGTGTGCACAATCCGGGCACGCCTTTCTCAGAGACAGGAACAACAAGGCTGCTTGCCTTTATCTGGACAATGGGACACATTCCAGGATGGGAAGCATAATTCAAAACAAAGATCTGCTCTCCATGTTCAAAAGGAGCTGCTGTATTTTCAGAAAACGTTCTTCTCTCCTAACTTTCCTTGTCTATTCCCTGCATGCTGTAGGGGTGCTGCATCCTTACTGTGACTTAGGGCAGGAACCAATGGGGGAAAGCAGGGATGTGGCCCCCATCCAAGCTCCAGGGGTTGCTCCTCGAATTGACCTTCCCTCCCCTTGCTGCCCACTGGCCACCTCTCCAGGGCTGAGTCTCACGTTTGAGGCAACTACAAGTCAGGTGGTTCGGACAAAGTGTGCATGGAACAGCATGTCTCTCAAAGTCAGGATCAGGTAAGAGAAAACTAAGCTACATCAGACCTCAGAACCAGAAGACACATTTCCTTTTAATTCCTACTTCACTATGTGAGAAATTAAAAAATAAAAAAAGCCAATTCTGAAACCTGACCAATTCTGAGAAACTCTTTATATCTTTGTTACAGAATTAAAATGAACAAACATATATAGTTTAATTTCTTTCAAATGATTTCTTATACATTATGTCTGTCACCTTATAGGGCATATAATTTTATTTTCACTTAACAGTTGAAGAAACGAGACTCAGAGGAGCTAGGGTGACTTTCCTGAAGTCACACAGCAGTTAGGGCAAAGCCAGGATTTGAATTTCCCTCTTCTGACTTCAAGATCAATTCTTTCCAACATATTTTTTTCTTCTTAATTCTTTTGACATTCCTAGACTATTTCTCGCTTTTTATTTCATCAGGAATCCATATATTACTCTAATGTTATAAAACCACATTTTCCTCCTTTAGTTGCCACTTCAGAGACTGATTTTCTTGGGTGGTTTTGGGGAAATCATCTCATTACAAACTGGCTGCAATACATGTGTCCATACACAAGAGTCCTTAGTCTGAGTACTGTAATTGCTTGGGCTGTAACAGCAATTGAAGGGACCTTGCCATGACAGGACTCTGTCCTATGCTGTGAATGCTCCAGGCTTCTGTCCCACTGACCCAGCTTCTCAGGCTCAGGGCTTCCTCTGGGATTTTAGAGGACATTTATAGCTATCATTAGGTATTCACTGTGTGCCAGTCTCTCTTCTTGATGCTCTGCACATATTATCTTTTATCTTCACAAGATCCCTATATAAGATATGGATGATAATGATGACGATCATCCCCAGTTCACAGGTTAGGAAACAGACGTTCAAAGAGTTTAAGCCATTGTTTATGCAGAGCTGCAATTTATTTTGTCTCTAAATCCCACATTTTTTTCTTTATACTCATTTTTCCTTTGTATTTTGATATTAATTGCTTGGTCTGAGAGAGCAAAAAGATTCTTGATACCTTAATGGCCAAACATATGGAAAGCATCAGTATCAGCACCCTTCAGGTCACCCTTGAAGCCACAGGATGAAGCCTGTAGCCAGAGGCTCATGAATGGTGAGTTGGCCTAATGGATATGAGAATCAGGAGTCCCAGACTCTAACTCCAATGCTCTAGCTAAGCACTAACCACCTGTGTGACCTTGGGCAAGTTTCTTTGCCTCTTTGGACCTCCATTTCCTCACCTGTATAAGTAAGCCTTTAAAGGAGGGCCTCTCTGAAGTCCCATCCTGTTGTAAGATTCCCATCACACACCTACTGGGACATGTTCTTTTTCAGGACAATTCTGCCACCCAGAATCTTATGAAGCAATAATACTCAATTCCCCATAAAGACAATATTCAGCATTCCCACTTCCCCAAAGCATATGGCACCATGGATACCTGCCAACAGCGCTGTGAATGGAAGTGAGGAGTGAATGAACATCAGCAGCCAACATGTGGAGTTGTCCTTCTTCTTGTGCTCACCACTGAGCATCTACAGTGGGTATGGGAGATGGTCCTTTTTACCAATTATTTCACGGACATGGTTTCTGCCTTGGTGGAGTTAATTACTTCAGATCCTCTCCTTTACTTTACGGTCCCATCAGCAGCACTATTGTGCCCCAGTCTTCCTTTGGGCATTTTCTATTTCTCAGTATCTTTCCATATTTGGCATACTAATAACATTTTTTTAAAAAAATAACTAGACTTCAAATAGAGAAAAAAAATATAAGACCCAGTGTCTCATGTTGGCTCATGTGGGGAGGGTTGAGTGAAGACCTACTTCATATGTGCAAGAGAAGTGTCAAGTGGAGTGAGGAGGAAAGGATGGGAAGATGTTTTGATTTTGATTTTGATATTAATCAGCTTCTCTGTTCTTTCTCAGTCCTTCCAACTCCATCCTAATTTTACCTTTTATCGTAAAGGCTCAGGACCCTGATGGAGAAGGGGGAGGGGGAGAATATGGGGAGATAGAGAGTGCGAGGAACAGAGCCAATGAAAAATATTTCATGAGCTATCATTTGGCACAGAATCCATCAGAATCCTGATCGTCAAAAGTCAGACCTTCATTTTTAAAAACCCATGTTTTTGTTTTGTTTTGTTGTTGTTTGGTTTTTGTCATTGGCAAGATTGTGATTTTTTTGAATGTTATTGATTTCCTCTGTTGTTCACAAAAGCCCTGTGCACCTCCAAAGGCTGCTTACAGAAGAGCTCTGTGGCCAGGCTGGTACCTGGGGCTGAGGGAAGCCTGCACAGCTCTTACCCACCAGAAGCAAGAGTGCAGGAATTCTGCATTCTCCATCAGCCCCATGCCCCAGGGAGGGACGGGGCTGGGGAGAGGAGGGTGGGGCCTCTGCTGTGTTTGCCGAAGTTTCACAAGCACTTAGAGTAGGAGCGTGTCCAACAGAAATTCCCTTCCCAGGGCTACATTGGGCAGCAGGATGATGAAGGCAGGGAGTAACGTGACGAACAAAAAGTTGATCTGTGATGACAACCTGGAGAGGCGTGAAAAGGTTTTCATTAACGACGTAGGTTGCAGACAGTCCTGCCCACTACAAATCATGGTTGTCAAATCATGGTCATCGTGTTTTAGAACCGCTGTCGCTGTCGGGGGCTGGCCTTGTGGGGAAGGAGCATACAACTGGCTCAGTCACAGAAGACTCCTGGGCTAGCAGTTGCTATTTTGGAGGCGGGTGGAGAACTGATCCGATCCCACAATAACAACAAGCTGTTTAAAATGGTGGGGGAAGGGCGCAAGTGCCTTATTTTCATCTCTATAATAGTGAATGGCCATGAAAGTATGAACTGGCTTACAGGCCAACAAAATGAGCAGTGTGAGATGCAAGGAGAGACCCTCAGAGCATTTTAGCTGCGTGGCCATGATCCCTGAAAACACTGATGTGAAAAAAAAATCAAATCAATGGATTACTTTGTCTTGATGAGTTAAAAATTGGTCTTTCTTTTTATTTTCCTCACTGATGTTGGATCACTGAATTAATGAATCTGGTCTCTGTTCCCTTCGGTTTAACTTGGATGTAAATGTTGGGAGGAGAATCCTAGGGTGTGTATCTATTCTAGACAATTGTTTGTATTGGGGCAGCTGAGGACTATGGGGACAGAAAAATGAAAAAGAAACAGAGGTGACAAGAAGTGGGTCAAGGTAAGAATTGTTGAGGTGTAGTGACATAAGGGACCAGGACAAATTGAGATTATAGCAAAGAGAACTTTTGAGATGAATGACTTCTGAAAAACTCTTTATACCACAGTCCCAGATAGCTTACAAAAATATTTTGAAGTTCTTGTGACTTACATAGAATATTTAATAAATGCTCACTTTTATTGTTACGAGACACCATTTTAAGTTGAAATGGGTTTATGGAGTTTCAATAGAATATTCGCTTTGAGTGGGTGGGATAGAGGGACATGATTGCGAATTACCTGAGATCTGAGAAAGACCCCTGGGAAAGGCACTTGACTCTGTGTAGGATTAATCACCCTCTAAAATCTCAAGTTCATTTACATATATTTCTGAGAGACATTGAACCACATTCTCTTCCTCAGAAGTTCTGCTTGTTCAGTTTACTGACACCAGACTCTCTAAGGCTATTGTCGTGATAGTACTTAAAGCATATTCTGGTTGGCTAAAACATCCTTTGAAGTTTTCTCATACCTACTTTTCTCAGAATGTGTACAATGAGGAAAATTCATTTCCTTCCTGTCAAGAAAAATTAATGATCATTTTCCATTATATTAAAATATTACCCATTGTTATGACTTCAGTTTAATGTTTCTGTAGAAATCTCCATGTGCTGCAGAGTTTAGCTATGCCAAGGCCAAGGCACCTGTGTGTTATTTCAGAGTTTCTCTTAAAAAAAAAACGGGTTGTTGCAGATGAGTTATGGAAAAAAAGAAAGGAAAATCATACCATTTCAGGAGAATTAATAAGTAATTATATTTTTAAACTCACTTTTAGCATAAAAACCCCAATTTTTAACAATGTTGTCTCCAGAATATAATTATAAATGCTACATTCAGTCTCTGAACCAGAAATAAGAGCTTTCCTTTAAGATATAATAAATGCTTTAAGTATTGGGACAATGTTTCTCTTTTGGGAGAGATGAAAAGTAGAATTACAGGCTACTGCTGTATTGTATTTCCTCAAGTAGTTTAGTTATTGTTGTTATTTTTTTAATTTCCTGCTCTCCTTGGGGGTTCATCATTTGTATCCACAGAGGACAAAGACAGGTTGGGAAGTGGACAGATGGAAAAACCAGAGTGATCTCAGAGGATTTCCAAATTCCATGAGTTAGGAGGTGTTTCTCCCCATATTTTGGCAAATGTCCAGTCACTAGGACCAGAATTCTAGCAAGGTGAAGGAGACTGTAGTGGGAGCAATGAAAGGAAGGGGAGAAAGAAGATGCGATCTTAAAGTGGAGTGAGATGCTTTTTGGGAGAAGGGGGAACAGTATGGAATTCATTCCAGCAGGCCAATCCAGTACTGGTTCCTTCCCTTCTCTATTACATTGTATTAGTTCGACAGGGCTGCCATAACAAAATACCACAGACTGGGTGGCTTAAACCACAGGACTTTATTTTCTCACAGTTCTGGAGGCTGGAAGTCCAAGATCAAGGTGTAAGCAGAGTTGTTTTCCTCTGAGGCCTCTCTCCTTGCCATGCAGACAGCCAACCTCTTGTTGCCTCTTTACATGGTTTTTCCTCTGTGCACACCCACCCCTGGTGTCTCTCCTTCTTCGTATAAGGACACCAGTGATATAGGATTAGGGCCCCACTCTATCGGCCTGAGGTTAACTGAAACACCCCTTTGAAAGGCTTACCTCCAAGTAACTCCCTAGGGGTCACCCGTATGACTTCATTTTATCTTAATTACCTCTTTAAAGGCCCTATCTCCAAATACATTAGATCTCACAATATTTTCTTTTATTTTAGATAACATGTCTCGTACAAAATACACTAATAACAGGCATCTTTAGATATTCCAGTTGCTTTATGGGTTATCCATATATAACCTGGATTTCAGCTACCCACCTCCCCCTCCTTTGGGAGAATAAGATAAACCCGATCAAAACCAATTTCACCATCCATAAAGTCCAAAGTGTGTGCTGTGATTCCTGGGACCATCCAGGCCCTAAGTTTTATGGGGTCCTCCCATAGAAGTTCACAATCATGGGTGCTGCCACAACTTCACCCATCACAACCAGACCTAAAACTCAGCTCCTTCAGGGTTTTTCCCAAACCTCCCCTCACACCCAGCATTTTGTGAGTTTCATTACTTTAATAATTGGGGGCTGGAACCAGGGCTATGGGGAGGGCCTCTCCTCACACGGCACAACATGACCTCCTGCCCGTCTCTCTCACTCCCACCCACCCACTTCCCCTCACTTTCTTTTCTTTTCTCTCCTCTTCCGCTTACGATTATGACAAAGTCCTCTCCTTATCTCATGCAGACGTTTAATAATAACTTTCTAGCTTGACTATACTCTTGGGTCTCACCCTCCACCCAAGTGGCTTGCTATGGTACTTCATCCAAATATATTCAGGGCTCTCTTTAAGAAGAATTCTGGTGAATACAGTTTTCTCTACCTTGCTGTGAGTACATAAGTCAGCCCCTGGTTTTGGTCCAGCCCCCATGTTCCTCCTACACATCCACAGCAGTATGCTGGGGGCATCTCCCTGAATTCCTGCCTCTAAGGGAGCAAGACACTAGCAATACTGCTTGCTTGGTGCAGCCACAGCTGTTCAGAAAACAGCAACAGGGCTGTGCAAAGGGATGCCACTCACACTAGAAGTCTTCTTCATTTCATTGACATGCAATACTCCCCGGTGCAAAAGCTTAGCAGGTTTCCTGTTTGCAACTCTCAGGTGAACCTATGGCTGCAGGCAGACTGTTTAAACCTGCCTCTTCCAGACTTTTCTCAACTCACAGTCAGTATTTCTGCAGCCAAGGAATTCTCACTTGCCACAGAAAAAAATTCTCTGAATATTTGTGTCTCACCCAATTCAGATCACAAAGGATAAATGGGCACACTCTCTTTGAACTTGACTTCAGGGGTATGTCTATCAATCCAAATGATCCTGGTTGCCAGAGACTGCAGAATTCGTCAACCTAGGGCCCAATTCCTCCCTGGTGTCTTGAATCTGCTTACAATTCCCTTTTTCCCCAACTTGAGAAGGGATGGTCAAGGTTCTTAATGTTTTCTTTCCTTCCTGTCCCTTCCGTCACTTTCCTTAGTCCCCAGTCCTCGCCAACTTGCACACTCTCCCTAGGACTCAAATACCAGATGGTATCCCATTATTTGACGAAAACTCTCCAAACGGGAGTAAGGATACTGACTCTGAGTATGAGGGCACTCTAGCTATGCAACATTGTCAACTCGCCCGAGCTGCCTGCAGTGCAGAGATATATACCTTGTGGAACGGACGCGTGCATGCAGTGATTCCTGCAAGATGTCACTGCCCTCATCAGAAGCCACAAAGTCAGGAGTTTCTGATACTCCAGTCCTTGAAATAAAAAATCATAACATCTTAGTTTTTTCTTTTCTGAGCCACTGAGCCAGCCATTTTTGTTAGTTCTCAGAACTTCTTGTCAAGAATATACATTTCCTTTCCTCCACAACCAAGCATTCCCCTGGGTCTATTTGCAAAAGGATATTCTAATGGGTACAATATTTGAATACTGCTGCATTTCCATTATACCTGCCTCATTATCTTACAGAAATCTATCTGTCCTTCGTTTGGAAATGTGCTGATTGTGGAGCTCGGTAAATCTCAGGCTGAAAGTAGGAGATTTATGAGCTGTCCTCCAGTTCCTGTCTGTTCTCTCCTAAGGCCACAACCCCAAAAGATCAGTCACTGAAACGTGTTTTGGTGTCAACTCTGAAATTCTGCGTTTTAAGAACATATCCTAATGAAACCTGGGAAATAGCATGCGAAGGTTTCACTCCTGCCGTACCCCAGAAGGTCACATGCTCTAATTCAGCTTAAAGGGACACTAATCATATTCAGCTTGTGAGTAGAGAGGCTTACGGTTGGAGATGACACTGTCATTTGCATAGGATGTAAAAATGAAGGACCATTAATTTTATAGCATTAATTGAAGAGCAGAAGTGTTAGACCTCTATAATTATCTTCAGTGAATACATTTCAAAGACATCTTCACAAATGAGGCTTGTGTGTGTGACTGTGGAGGGTATAGATACCAACAGCAAAGGCAAAGCTCCACATTGTCCTCTTCAAGATGCACAGATTAGCAAATCATTAACTTAAAAGCTTAACTTAAATGTGAATTGCTTCCTCGGTGTGGAAACATGACATTGTGGATTCTAGGCTCCTGGGAGGATATTCTGTCCAGACCTACATGCCACATTTCAGAACTACTGAGAGAGAGAACAGGGGAGGAAGCCCTGCAGCCCTAGGACGTAGGCAACGTCCCTATCTGGTCTCCCAACACCCTGTGTTCCCATCTACGGCATCCTCACCAGGACCTGGCACTCCCTCCTGCTCCTAATTTTATCCTCATGTCCTCCCTATATTCTAAATTTACAAGTCCTATATATTATTCCCACAGGTCAAACTCTCAGCAAAATGGCTGTGGACCCACATGGATAAATCATACTCAACAATCACTCTGCAATGTTAGCCGCCTTACTGTTTGCAACCCAGGTCAGCATGGAAAGTAGCTGGGATTTAAACAGAAGATCATAAAGAACCATGTGAGTTATTAGTCTTAATAGCCAAAAAACAAAGTAGAATAAGCGGTATGGATTTGGGAGTGTGGGGATGGGCATGAAACAACTGGAGGGAAAGTTCAGCTCCATGATCACAAGCAACATGATGCCAAGGTCAAAAGCAGTGGCTGCAGTTATGATGGTCAACCTTTGTTTCTGTCTGAGTGGGTGAGGGGACGGAGGAAGGCATTGGGAATAGGAGGACTGGGCAAAGAGTAGGTGCAGCCCAAGGTTTAAGAGCTTTGGGAGTTCTGGTAATTATCCTGACGTGCAAGACTCACCACTTGAAAAAATACGAGCTGCGTTTGAACCTTAGAACCACAGAATCTCCCTAGCATGTAATTTAGGGTTTCTGGGGGGAAAGGTTGGGAGCCACTGGTGTAAATTAAGTAAGGCATTAGCTAATGAGGTAACATGATGCATACACTCAGTCTAAATGCTCCTGTCTCCAGGGGCTCTGCGGGAGTGACAATGCTGGTGGGAATTTCAGGTACCATTGTGCACAGTTTGAGGAGAAACCTGGGGCCTATAGGACTTTAAGATATCTTATGCTTGGGAAGACTGTCTAACTCTGTGATAAGCTTCTCTAGGTATAAGGGGCTTACTCAGGATGGTGAAGGCTTCCACTAAATTCCTATATACCTTACAGCTCCATCTGCTCTTCGTTTCATGCTTCTTTTACTTGGTTTGGTACTACAGTCATCCCTTGGTATCCAAAGGGGATTGGTTCCAGGACCCTCCACAGATCCTAAAGTCTGCAGATGCATATAAAGTGGGGTAATACAATCTGCCCTCCATATCTACTGATACGGAACCCACGGATACAGAGGGCTGACTGTATACCCTTTTCTTTTTACTACCTTGAGGTAAATTTTACATACAATAAACTTTACATATTTAAAGTGTACACTTTGATGTGTTTGGAGATATATATATATTCGTGAAATCAAGATACAGAATATTTCTCTTACTTCCAAACGTTTCCTTGTGTCCCTTGGCAATCTCTCCCTCCTTCTACTTCTGTCCCCAGCAACCACTGATTGTTTTCTGTCACTGTAGGTGAGTGTGCATTTTCTAGAATTTTATATAAATGGAATCATTCAGTATGCACTGTTTTTTTGCCAGGCTTCTTTCATTTAGCTGTACTGTATACCTCAGCACTCCACTAGAGATATTTTCCCTCCCACATCAGAAATAGCCTCATGCACTAAGATGATCATCGTATGACAAGACGCATATGTTGCAGACAAAGTAAGCACTGGGTTTTGAATATAACCTTTTTTGAGATGCTCAAGGAACTATATAGCCATCCACCTTACCGGTAAATTAGGAACATGATTTTGTTTTTGGAAGATGCACAAATTCTTATAGTTTGTTCTTGTTCTGTAATTGAAATTCCAAGGACTTATTTAAGGGAGCTTCAAAACAGTCTATGCACCTGGGTGTGGAACACCCTTACTTCATTTTATTACTTCCACAAAGTGGTGCATCGACTTTCTGTGTGGAATGTAAACCAAGTTGATGCACTTGTGAGTGAAAATGCTTTACTTCATGCTTGTTTTTCTAACAGCCCGTTGCAGGAACTGGAAATGCCAAGTGGAGGGGATTGGATTAAGTGGCCTCAAAGGCCCTCCATCTTCCTCAACTCCAAGAGGCTCAATGACTCACCCAAAGGTCAATTTGGAAGCCAGGCAAATGCGGAAACTGCTTAGGTGTTTCAGGTAAGACTCCTTCAATTGTCAGAAACTTAACAAAAAGTAAGTCAAAAATCAAATCAAATACAAGAAAGGTAGTGGCTCAAACAGTTAAAATTCTTGGGGGTGCTAAATTGGATCCAGAGATTTAATCATGTCATTAGTGCCCAGACTCTGTCTCTCAGCTTTGGCTTTCTCTGTCTTGATTTTATTCTCAGGCAGCTCTCTGCACGGTGACCCCAACATCTCCAGGCATACATCCTGCCACTTCAAGCCTAGGGGTAAGGGACTTTCTCACCCAGTATCCCCACCAAAGACTGAGTGTTAGTGTGTTGAGTTTGGTTGCATGGTCATCCCCAAAGCAGGGAGATGGAATATGCTCATTGATCAGTGTTGTGTATCCACCCAAGGCTGGGGGATAGAAGGACAGATGGTCAGCCAACTGCAGGACTAATATTTGGGGGAGAGGAATTCCCCAGTAAATACCATTACCCAAAGAAAGGGGAATAGATGTGGAGCACACAACAAAAGATGCCCACTGCAACTGCTGCTTTCTTACTACACTGTATATAATTCCCATGACTCCCTTCAAAAAATACAGGGGTTTTTTAGCATTCCTGTGTGTCTACTTTTTCAGCCTTGTCCTATCTTTGGACATATCTCCAGCATTAAAAAAATTATAACCAAGATTATTCTACACTTCCAAGATTGGAAACCATGATTTCTCACTTAAGGATATCAAACATTCTGTAAAAGTGAGATAACATCTCAATGGAACTTGGTTGGCAGCGTACAGGGCACGGGGCTTCCTTAGGACTCACTAGCCTCACATGTGCAATGGAAATAAATAAGTCTATACTTTCCATATGTGGGAGGTAGAGGTTTGGTGCTTAATCATATCATCTCTGGAAGGCCCTTCTCTGATTCTGTTCATCATTTCACAGGTACTGGCAGGTTGATGTAATATATTACTCAAAATCAAAATTCTCACTCTAATTAAAAATGGGAACTAGCTGCAGGTGGTAAAGGACATAATTCATGCTTTGAATAGCTTTCATATATTAGGGAAATTTCCCCACCTTGTGACTCCTGCCATCCCCTGTGTCCCGGTTTCTTCTGCAAGCTAGGGCACAGCTATATGACTAGGACATAGGATCAAACATTCCCTTGTGAGATTTAAGTTTAGAAGAGAGTGACATGAAGAAAGAAATGTTGACTAGACTCTGTGTTGAGGAGAGTGGTGGAGAGATGGTCATCTTTCAGAAGAAGCCGCTAAAGCCTGAGTTTGAGCCTGATGGGGTTGCCAAATTACAAGGTCAATTGAAATCATAGCCTTTTCAAGTCTCTTATATCAGAGTTAGGACCTTAATAGGGAAGAATGGGATCTTGAGAATTTAAATTAAGGACAGATAGGCAGTTCCAGTGATTCAGGGAATTCTGAGTTCTTTTATCACCATGAACTTACAGAATGGTGGAAAAGGTCTATTGAAGTCTTAGTTACAGTGCCAGCTGATGCCAGCTGAGGGACACCACCTTATGAGTTTGGAGTGATATGCATAGGATGTGGTACATCTTCAGAACCATGATAAATTTATGGTACTATTTTCCCTTCCATAACCAAAGTGCATGGGATTTGAACCCAAAGGGTAGAAGCAAAAGGGCAGTTCTAATTACATCTAATGACCCCACTGAAAAAGTTTTGCTTTCAATCCCCGCCAATTCTGGGCTCTGCCAATATAAAAGTCTTAGTGCTCGAGGAAAGAATTGGTTCCACCAGGGATGTGTAGAATTAGAAAATAAAACCTCTGTTTCATCGAATTAGAAAATAAAACTTCTTGTCAAGAAGAGGATATTTTGGACTTTTCATGCCACTGGAAAAACAGGCAATAAAGGGGTTTTCAATGTCGACTGGGGTGATTGACTCTGATTAACAAGACAAAATAGGGTAGTTTATATCATTTTGTGCAAGGAGTATTTCTGGAACCCAGGAGATCCTTTTGGGTACTTCTGTGTATTGCCATGTCCAGTGGTAAAATTCAATGGCAACCACATATAAGAAGGATAACTAAGAAGAGGTATGACAGTCTAGAAATGAAGGTTAGGGTCACCCTGTCAGGTAAAGAACTCTAACCTGCTGACATGCTGGTTCTGAACGCAAAAAGAACATGGCATGGTTGTGGAGGAAGGATGTCATTAACACCATCCACATGCACACGACCACTTGCAGAAACAATGACAACAGCATCCATTCATTTCTCTTCCTTTCTGCGTATATACACTGACTAGTCTTCCCTTTCCTTTTCTTCTGTTTCCCTTCCATTTTTTTAGGGTGTGTGCGTAACATAGGGTGGTGATTAGCTTTGTATTTTAGTCTCTGGGGCACAGAATATCAAGATGGGATTGTGACTGAATTGGAGAAGGTGAATATCGCTAAGCTTAGAACTGAGCTTAGAACTCAATCTGGAAACTGACAAGACTTTACCTTGCCCCCCTTTTGAGGAGAGAGTATGCACATTTTTCAGTTGTACAAGGCATAATTGTATGATATTAAGCAAAAGCATTTTGTTCTTGTGATTACAGTTGTTTAGACTATTAGTATGGAAGAAAGTTTATAGGCTGTTGGACAGCCAAATGGTAGACACAGTAGACATGCTTTATGTTGTGGGTCCCCATTTACATTTTGAGCATCCTTTCAGTGTTTGTGAAATCTTGCACGTTCCCCAGGCAGATGTCAGACACTTGCTTTCTCCGTGTCCTTTACAGATAGAGATGAGTTTCCAAGAATGGGACCTAGTTTCCACTAATCAGGTATGGCACATGAGATTTCAGTTTGAAAGAGAATGTCATGAAGAAGACAGTGCCATGAAGAGTGCATTCTGGTGAGGGAGACAGAGACCAATCTACTTTTGGAGGCAGCAGGGCCAGAGGTCCTGGTCATAGCATCCCAGGCCGTGTTGGCAGGGGGAGCCATAGTGCCCTCCCGTGGAGAAGTCTGGCAGTGCAGGCTGGCCACTGTTCCTGTAAACCCTCTTAGCTTGATTCTGCGTCCTCCTAGAGATTCCTAGAGACACCACAAATTCTTTACTAAGCTTCCTTTCCTACTTCTACTAGCTACAATTGTTTGCAACTAAAGACCTACACTGATATCCAGAGAAGCTTTTTCTGCCTGTCACTGTCAATCCTAAAGAGCACAAAGAAGGGAATCTTCCTTTTCTGCAGATGTTGGCATGTCCCAGTTGTCCTTGGCTCAAAACTCTGAATACCCATCAGGTAAAGGGAAGTGGTTCAACTTAAACATCCCTTTACACAAAGGGACATTAGTGCAGCTTCAGTTTGCCTAGAAAACTTAAGAGTGGCCCATAAAGGGAAAGCCCATCTGTTTGGGGACATGAAATCTGTTTGTAGTCCACAGGATATCACACACCCAAAGCAGGAACTCTAACTGCAAAGCCTAGTTTTATAGACAAATTGTATTTACCCTTATGGCAGCCTAGTGAGATGCATCACTGTGTCCAGGGGGTCATGCATTGGATTAGTTGGTTGCTGTTATAGGTTAACAGGTTTGCAACGTAGTTTTACTAAATCTACATTCCCTCCTGGTGTTGAAGAAAATTCTGAAACAGATTATTCCAAAAGCACACCAAATGGATTTTCATTTCAAAATTCAAGGCAAGCCATTTCAAGGGCCATCAAGATTTCTAGCCAAGAAGAATATTTAATAAGCCAGAATTCTAAGCATGCCTAAGTTGATACCTATTGAGCATTCATAACAATTATGATTTATTATAAACAGTGTTAAAAATAAGGACTGGATAGGTATTAGTGAAGTTGTCCAGTCCATCAACACTCATGTCACCCTGGGTTACAGAACTAAAAATGATGAGAATTATCAAAAGGATGGTTTGCTCCTTGACTATTCACACGTACAAACTATCTTTCCTTTAGAGCCCATTTTAATACGAGTGCCCAACATCCCCCGGCTTTGCTGATACCATATTGCGTTGATGTAGGTTTATTTAGGTTCTGTGTTATCTGGGGAACTGAAAATTGACTGGGGAGTTAGACAAGCTCTTATCTCCCGCTGGCTTCTTTGCTTGCTTATACTGCACTTTAAATAAATCACTCAACCTCTGAGCCTCCATTTTCCCATTCAGAGAATGGGATCAGTGATGTCTGCTTTGCAGGCTCTTGGGAAGCTGGGGGAATGGCAAGGCTCTGTTGTTTCCTGGGAGGGTAGGAGCTATTGGATGCAAATGCACTAGTGGTATTCATGAGAAGGTAGCAACAGCCTGCAAAAGAAAGATATTGGCTTTCCTTAGACTCAATATTCAGAAAGCTCAAAAGCAGGTGCCTCCCTTTTTCACATTTCCCTCTGGAGAATTTCCTGTTATTTCCCTGGTATTAATTGATGGTGGGCACCCACATTCTGAATTCTCAAAAGGAGGAAGTGCTTCCTACTCTTGACATTGCTTACTTCCCTTTTTATATGTGTTTATTTATTTCTGCAGGGGAGTAAGAAAGAGGGAACCTACCTTTTGTGTTAATTATGTGGGTAACTATGTGCATTCATGGAATGATCAGGCTAAGCTCTACCTGCTTGCTTTCTCCACAGAGCTTTCCTTGTAGAAAATGTTTTGGGGCAAGAAATGAGGGGCTCATTCCCAAATGAGGTTCTTCATCCTGACCAAGCTGCCTAGGAGTCATGATGCCATCCGTATTAGATAAGGTAAAAGCTAAATTTCTGTAACAATGAGACCCAACCATACAGTGATCTACTGAGAATATTCTTTCACAGGTAACAGTCTTGATGGGAGCAGGTCAAGATGGCAGGTGGCTCTTCTCCAGTCAGAGACCCTAAGTGCAATTCTACTTAACTCATATAGTGAGACATAACTTAGATTCCATGTGGGATGTGGGGCATTTTCACATGTTGCTGTGTTTGGCTAGGGCCTCCCAATTAAGAGCACCTGCATCACGACACAGTTTTGTAATGTCCAGTGCTCCTAGAAATAGCACTAAGCCACTTCTTGTTCCATTTTCTAACTCGTATTAACTGCAACCATGAGATAATGTTGCAAAAATGCTCAACAGTGATGGGTCTACACTACACCAGCAGGAAGGTTTTAATACTTCTCCTTGAGACTTCTGGCTGTTTTGGTGGGAGCAGAAACCATTTGCATGTTATTCCAGTGACGTTTGGCTATCCTTATAGAATGAGAACTTCAGGCCCACCTCTGCCCACCGTTGTCTCCTGTCCTCTGGCCGAACTCTCTGGGGTCCTGAAGATGAGCACATGATTCTTGCCATGAAAAGCTCTGGCTCTGGTGGGGGACCCAGACAAGCGAAGGGTGAACAAAGCACACAGTGGTAAGTGCTGGGGCAAGCAGAGAGATGTCAGCACATAGAGGTGGGCATTTTCTTCGTCAGGAAAGAACGGTTTCCCAAGGGGAAGGGGGGGTTTCGTCTAACTACAGGTCAAACAGGTTAAGACCAGAGGAAGGGAAAAAGTGGTCCAGGCAGAGAGTGACATTCACAAAGCAGTGAAAGAAAGAACAGCAAATGCTAACTCAGAATGGCTGAAATGAACAAGACCTGGAGGACAGCTGGTGAGAACTGAAGCTAGAGAAATGAATAAGGGCCAGTTCCTAAGGAGCACTGGTTTGCCACCTAAAGAGTCTGGACCCGATCCTGACAGCAATGGGAAACCATCAAAGAATTTTTAAAGGGTTATTATGAACCTATTTGTGTTTTTAAAAGATGACTTACCACTCAGAGGAAGGGGTGTTCCTAAATGTGTGGTCTAAGACGCTCTAGCATCAGATTCACCTGGGGTGCCAATTAAAACTGCAGAATCTGTGCCCCACCTTACATGTACTGAATCAGAATCCCAGGGGGTAAACCCCACAAGCCTACACTCATTCCAAAGACATTCTCCAAGTGATTCTTAGGCCTACTAGGTACTTAAATGTCAGTTGTGGCATTCTGTAGGGCCAAGGGCCAGATAAAGGGGCTTCCAGTCCTAGAGACACAAAAGGAATCTAATATGGTGGCATTTGGATGAGGAGGGTGCGGAAACGCTAAACCCCAGCATGGGGGATTAGGGATCTCTGACTTTTTGAGAGAACTTTGGTACTGAGAAACAAACTGCTGTCATTCCTTCCCCACAGAAACAAACACAGAGAAGTCTGGTAGAAGAAGATAAGAAATAGCTATCCCTCCTTTGGGTGGACAACAGATACTCAAGGAGCCTGTTTGCAGGATGTAGATGTGTTGGGGACAGACTCTGTAAAAACAGATTATACTCCAGGCCAAGAAAGTTTGCAACTTGGAAACACTGATTGGTGGGTTCCAGCAATAGTGTTGTACTTCTAGAATTTTTTATTTGTTTGTCTTTTAACTAAGTAAACTCAGTATTCTTCCTATGGCTTAGAGAGTTGACACTGACAGGGACAGAGACATTTTGATTGGTGCATCTGCAGTCTGCCTGCACCAAAGAAAGGTCAAAATGCTCCTCTGTGCTGGCCAGGCTTGGAATCAGTAAGCAGCGTCTGTAGGATTGGAAGGCATCACGCGTTAAGACTAGCGAAGCCTGGAAGAGACATGAGCGTTATTCTCTCCTGCTGCAGAAATCACCATCACCTGCATTTTTGCTGGGGTGATTGATTTTGCTTTTATGTGTTTTCCCCTTGGGTGGGTTGTTTGAGCATCCATGTTGTCATTTTCCTTGGCTGGGAACCCAAAGCCAGTGGGGGACAGACCCAGGAATAGAACCTAATCTTCTCACCCTCAGCCTGCTGCTCCAAAACGTCCAAAACTGCCCAGCTGCCTCATACCACGAGTGACCTTTTTCTAAAAAAGAGGCCAGAGACAACAGGAAGGCTTTCCATAATATAGTTCTGCCATGTATATAATATTCGCCACATTCAGAATCTGGTTTGAACTGAGAAATTCTATTGGGTCCTATATTAGGGCAACATCAGCTGTGGAAACAAACAGACCCCAAAAGTGCAGGGGTTTGACACAAAGGAAGTTTCTCTCTCTCTCATGTAACAGTTCAGTGAAGGTGTTCTGGGGTGGCAGTGGATGGGGGTGGGGGAAGGCCTCTGTTTCATGTAGTCATTTAACGTTTCAGGTTGACAGAGCCCTGGCTGCCTTCAACCTTCGGCTTCCAAGGTCACTCTGGGCATTGCCCAGCCAGCAGAAAGGGAAACATGGAGGATGGAATATGGAAGTTTTGAAGTCCAGGCCTGGAAGTCATACACATCCCTTCTGCTACACTCCACTGGAATGAAATCAGTTCCATGGCCACACCCAACTAAAGGGAGGTTGGAAAACACAAGAGAAACAAGTTATGATGAGCAAATAAGAAGTGCCTAGTAATCTGTGGGTCAAGATGGGAGAGCTTCCAGGAATAGTGGTGGAAAAAGCCAGGGAACTCTAGCAAGGTCCCTCTTCATTCATTACCTGCCATTTCTAATTCATTCATTCACTATCTATTCCACAAGCATCTCTTAAGCTCTTACTGTGTATGGGATACTGTACTAAATGCTTTGAAGGGATTTTAGGTATACAGGACTTTGTTCTCTCAAGGAGTTCACAGAATAATGGAAAAGACAGACAAAAACAATGAGGTAAGAGCTATAATAGAGAAGTATACAAAGAATTACACAAACATGCAGGGGGAAAGTTCACCTAGGTGGGCCTTCAGGGATGATTAGAGAGCTTTTCAGAACAAAAAGACAGGAAAGGGCAATTTCAGATACGGAACAGGATTGGCAAAGGCATAGAGTTATGAAAGAGCAAGGAATATTCAGAGAATGGGATTTGGTATACAGAATAGGTAAAGTTTAGGATGAGGAGAGAGAGATGTAGGGAAGGCAAAGATGGAGCAAGGTTGGCACTGCATCACAAAATGCCTTGGAAGCCTAAAAAATATTTTCAGTTTTTACCCCTAAGCCAATGATTCTCCTTTTCTCTAATTATACACTGTTTCCCCCTCACTCTTCTCAGACACCTCATTCAAATTTTTGTTTCATGTATATGTAGTATCTTGTCTCTGAGCATTCTGAATTCCACTATAGGTATGACTTGACTCAGGACTCAAATTACATCATCGGGACTCAGTTTCTCTCCATCTCTAGGCTGTGCCCCCTGCTGTATTTGCAGAAATACTAAGTCTGTATGTCAGGCTTTGCATGGTAGCAAGATGGCAATAGCAGACCCACCCACCTCCTGTATTCTTTCAGGTTCACATTCAACAGAAAGTTCTGGCAAGTCTTCTCTTGGTGTGTCATTGGCATAGAGGGGCTCGTATGCCCATTCCTGAACTATTTTCTTTGGTTTGTAGTTTTTTACTTTTTTGTGTGTGTGTGTTTTTGGTTTTATTGTTCTTGTTGGGGAGGTGAGCATTGTAACCTCTTGGCCCTCTGTCTTGCTGATGCCTTGAATCAATATTTTAGCCCAGGGAATGTAATCCTTTGTTTAGCCCAGGTCTTGAACTCATGCTTCCCTACTGGGTTTGGAGTTGTGAGAGGATGGTTACCCAAAAGGAAACCTAGGTTCAGTTACCAAATGATGAGTGAATGGACACTCAGGCAAGGAAAAAATCCTTACCCAGAATTGCAATGGACAGACTCTGCAGACAAACTGGCTGACTGCCAGCCTCCAAAATATGCCTTGGGGTTTTCAAACATGTCTACCTTTTCATAAACCACTTTTTTTTTATCCTTCCAGTTTTCTCAGCTGGTCCAAATACTCTCTGTCTTTAAAAATTAAGGGAAAAATCTCCAATTCCCTTCCTTTACTGAGCCCAAAGTATTCTCTACTTCCTACAAAAAATATGGCACTTCTTACTTACACAACTCTTTAGAAAGCAAATGCTCTCCACTTCCTACTGCTTGCTAACTTCTAATGACTACAGTTTTTGTCCAGCTTGATTCTAAACTCCTTTAGCGAAATAACTTTATACATATTTATCCTCCCTGATACTTAATTTATATTTCACTTGGTTTACATATTTATATCCCACCTTGTTCTAGAATGAATTTAAGGTAGCTTACAAAAATGCAATGTACAACAGGTGGAATAAAACTTAAGTTGGTGAGCTCCTTTGGGGAATCCAGTTACTATATAAATTTGACTTCTCTGAGGCAGCCATGATGTGAGGAAGCCCAAAACTAATCATATGGAAAGTGAGCTGCCAACCATCCCCTAGCTGTTCTACCCATCCTAGTTAGGCACCAGACACATGAGTGAAGAAGCCATTTCAGATACTGCAGCCCAGGCAGAAGCCACATGGAGCAGGAATCTAGCCAATGGCTAGAACTTAGGACCCAGATATATGACCACAGCCAAGCTGTCCCAGACATATCCAGCCATTTGAGCCACTCCTGGTGAGGCCCCAAACACTGTGGAGCAGACACAAGTCCCCCAATATGCCCTGATCGAATACTTGACCCACAAAATCTCATTCAAGGCACTATGCTAGGCTTGGAGGGGGATGCAAATACGATAAACCTTTCTTGTATCCTTCATGGAGTACAGAAATCAGAAATTTGAAGGAATAGAAAGAATAAGATTTACATCTAATGGTTCCAGTTCTAGATAAGATGGAGTAATCACACTCCACTCTGTCTCTCTCAGTTATAAAAGCTGGGCAAAATGCACTGAGGACTCTGGAAAGTAAATATTAGCAAGCATGTTGGGAAAGAATGCTAGAATTTGAAGCACCATTTTCCCCTCTTATATTTCATGAATTTATACATGTATAATGCAGAACCTGTATGCTGAAACTATAAAATTCTGATGCAAGAAAGCAAAGAAACCTAAATAATTAGAAAGATATACCATTTTCATGGTTTCGAAGACTCACAATAGCGAAGGTGTCAATTATCCCCAAATGGATCCACAGATTTTATGCAATTCCAACGAAAGTCCCAACAGTAGTTTTGTAGATAAAGACAAGCAAATTCTAAAATTTTTATAAAAGGTCAGTGGAGCTAGAGGGACTTCCCTGGTGGAGCAGTGGTTAAGAATCTACCTGCCAATGCAGGGGACATGGGTTCGATCTCTGGTCCAGAAAGATCCCACATGCCGCAGAGCAACTAAGCCCATGCGCCACAACTACTGAGCCCACATGCCACAACTACTGAGCCCACATGCCACAACTACTGAAGGCTGCGTGCCTAGAGCCTGTGCTCTGCAACAAGAGAAGCCACCTCAATGAGAAGATTGTGCACTGCAAAAAAGAGTAGCTCCCCTCGCCGCAGCTAGAGAAAGCCTGCACGCAGAAACGAAGACCCAACACAGCCAAAAATAAAATTAATTAATTAAAAAAAAAAAGTCAGTGGAGTTAGAAAAACCAAAATCATTTTGAAAAAGAAGAATTAAGAGAGATTTAATGAATTAAAATCAATCATAATGGTTGATTTTTAAAACCTCCCATATAAAGTTACAGTAATTGAGACAGTATGAAATTCATTAACAAATAGACACATAAGTCAATGAAACAGAATAGAGAATCCAGTAGTAAATCCACATAAATATGATCAGTTGACGTTTGACAAGTACAAAGACAATTCAGTGGAGGATAATCATTTCAACAAATGGTATTGGAATTATTAGGCAACCACATTAAAATAATTAAAACAACCTCTAACTAAACACTATATCCTCATACCTTAATTCAAGAATTAACTCAAAATGGATTATAGATCTAAATGTAAAATATTTTTAAAATATGAATTTTAGAAGAAAATATTAGAAGAAATATACCATGACCTGAAGTTAAGCAAAATGTTTTTCAACATCTCACCAAAAGCATAATCCATAACATTAAACATTAATAAATTGAGATTCATCAAAATTAAAAACTTCTCTGCAAAAGACACTGTTAAGAAAATGAAAAGACAAGCTGCAGACTGGATGAAAATATTTGCAAATGACATACCTGACACAGAACTTGTATCCAGAATACATAAATAAGTCCCCAAATTCAGCAATAAGAAAACAAACAGGGGACTTCCCTCGTGGCGCAGTGGTTAAGAATCCACCTGCCAATGCAGGGGACACTAGTTTGAGCCCTGGTCCCAGAAGATCCCACATGCCACAGAGCAACTAAGTCCGTGCGCCACAACAACCGAGTCTGCACTCTAGAGCCCACGAGCCATAACTACTGAGCCTGTGTGCCACAACTACTGAAGCTCATGTGCCTACAGTCCATGCTCTGCAACAAGAGAAGCCACCACAATGAGAAGCTTTGAGTACCCCCAGTGAGCAGGGGTACTCTGCAAAGAAGAGTACCCCCGCTCACTGCAACTAGAGAAAGCACGCATGCAGCAACAAAGACCCAACGCAGCCAAAAATAAATAAATAAAATAAATTAAAAAACAAACACCAGAATTAAAAAGTGGGCAACGACTTGAGCAGATACTTCACTTTTGAGGGAAATGCAAATTAAAGTCATGCAATACCACTACATGTCTATGAAAATGGCTAAATAAAAATACAATACCAAGTGCTGATGAGGATAAGAAACAAATGGATCTCTCATATATTCCTGGCAGGAATCTAAAATCGTACAGCCACTCTGGAAAAGTTTGGCGGGTTATTATAAAACTAAGCATACATTTATCAGATGGGCCAGCAATCCCATTCCAAATGTACTTCAACAGTTGAGTGAATAAACAAACAAGATACATATTTACATAGGAATATTACTCAGTAATAAAAAGGAACAAACGTAAATGAATCTCAAAAACATGTCAAGTGAGAAGAACCAATCTCTAAGGGTTATACACTGTATGATTCCATTTATATGATATTCTCAAGAAGACAAAACTGTAGTGATGAAGAACAGATCAGTTGTTGCCATCAGTTCAGGTGGGGAAGGGTTGTGACTACAAAAAGAAAGCACAGGGAATTTGTTGGGATGATAGAACTGCTGTGTATCCTGATTGTGATGGTGGTGGTTACAAAAAGCTACACATACATTAAAATTCATGGAACTGTACACCAAAAAAATAGACGAATTTATGTTAATTTTTAAAATAATATTTCTAAAGAGTGGGATGGAAAAAAATTATACCTAGACAATTGTCTATAAAAGAAAAATGGAAAAAACCCAGAGTACATGAAGGAAGAGGACATCTGAGAATTCTACTAGAGAAACAAACCTTGCCTTTGAGTTTTGACATTTCCAGATTGTGACTGTGATGGGGCCCAGCCCCCTGGTTCAAGCAGTTCTGTTTGCTGAGGTCAATTAGGTGAAAGGATCGTGGGTCCTCAAGTTACCTCATAGAAGGCCACCTGCCAAATATCTGCATTCAACAACTATGTGAGCAAGAAATAAATTTCCATTGTGTGAAAAAATAAATAAGTCATCAGGATAATGTAAAGTGAGTGTAGGGAAAAATAGGATGGAGTAAAGAATGAGCCCAGTATACACACACACACACACGCGCGCACACATGTCTCAAGGTCCTGGGTAGATGCTTGTTAGAAATGCATCATAACCTTATGATCCAGGCTGTCTAGTAGCCAAATCAAAAAGAGAAACAGGATCAGTGACATGATTCACAGAGACCACGAGAATTAAAAAAAAAAAGTGAAGAAAAAATCACTCAGAAGTGTGACTACTTCCAATAATGAAATTAAATAGAATTTGTCCCAGTGAGTCCTCATAAAAAGACACTGCATGATGTAATAAACAATGTCCTCAATAACATCCAAGCAGCCAGTAGAACCACAAGTTTTATAACTCTGTTTCTTATAATGTCCTTCAATGAAGGATAATAGAAGGGATAAAATGCCATGGTCAAATCCAGTAAAATCTATTCCATGGGGAAAGCACAAAATTTAGTGGTTGAGTTAGTTCTCTGCTAGGTCTGGTTGTACCTAATAGTAAACGTGAGAGCATCTAGAGGTATTAATAAATGTGAAGCTCTTAGACAGTCCCTCCTCAGTCAGTAGTAGATATTTGATAAATATATTTTTTACTAACTGATTCTCTGGCAGTTATGTATATAGCTTTGAGGGTGGAAAAGGGAAAGTAGGAGAAGGAGGCCCAAATATCCTGGTGCTACTGCCCTATGACCCCCGCATTACCTACCAAATCTTATCTGGCTGCTTGTGGTGGCCAGGATGTTTCACCGTCTCATGTATTTTGCTGTATTTTCTCCCAGTGTGTTTTTCTGGAGTGGTATAATTAAGAATACTGACTAGATAATAAGAAGGGAAGAATAATAAAGTATAAGAACAACTGTAAAAAGTCATTATGATATGCTTTCAAAGCCAATAATTACCACTCTTGCTTAAAGTGTAAATCGCTATTAGTATTCAATTTGAACTACAACTGGGTGCTTGTTATTTAACACAGAATGCTTTTGAGAAAGACCTAACATCTGCCCACAATTGGATTCCTTTCCAAGCATTCCTGGGAGGAGGAGGAAAGGGATGTCAGGAGGGTAATTTAATGCTTATAGTTAAAACCTTGAAAAGGACCCATTGTAAGGGAAGCTGAAGGGGATGAATTAATAAACACAGACAATAACTTCTGGCTGGCCTTGTAAAGCAAACCCGGAGAGTTGTCTTTAAAGTGAGAAGCTTCAAGATTGGCCTTTTGTAAAATAAAAAGGTCATATACCACATTGGGAAATCAAGACTCTTGAAGAACAGGCATAATTTGAGAGTAGTTGGCTTGAGGAAGTGAGGATGGAAGGAATATGGAAACAGAGGAGAGCTCTGGGCCCGGAGACCTAGGAGACTGATTTAGTAACTGTGGTCAGTGCATATTGCTGGTCATTTTAGTGAACATTAAAGGAAACTAGAGGAAAACTGATCTTTGTGGGTGGTGGAGGTTTCTACAACAGGGGAAAATGGTGCTGTGACAGTAGTTTAGTAAGTCTTTGGATAAGGGGTGTGGCAGAGGGAAGATATTTGGAATTAAATGCATTTAAAATATGAGTTGCACACCATGTGTAGTGATAGTCATTTAGATTCCCCTAGAGTGAGGCAAACTAGCTGTGAATCTGACAACAAGATGGATAAATTATTATCCTGACAACTCAAAATCTGGCAAGAGCTGGAGAACTATTCCAGCGGTAATGACAGAAACAGGTCAGGCTCGGAATGAGCCAGAGCTAAGTAACAAATATTTCTAGTATTTTATGCAAAACACTGTTCAACCATTTTTCTTGCAGTTCAGTGAAGCTTAGAAACAATAAAAACAGTATTTACATGACTTTGGAGGAATTCAGGAAAGCCGTGAGGATGCCTGAAATCTGGAGAATCAATGGGTGAAGATGGATTTATATTAGTATTATTTTAAGTGCTGCTGTAACCTCAGACCTCAGGTTCTGCCTTCAGAGTGACATAAACCTAATAACCTTTCCCAGCCTTGGAAACATTTCTTCTCCTCCAGTCTCCAAGGTGATTTCTTCTGCTTCAATCTCCTAAACTACTCTGAACCACTCCTAAGACAATACTATAGATACAGCAGACACACTTGGTTGCCTACTCAACAGTCATTTCACCCTTCTTCCTTGTAAACAAAACCACAAATTTCTTAAGCAAGTCATCCTCTTCTACCCGACCGTGTGTTCACTGGACAAGTCATGGCACTCCCTTTCCTCTTTTCAGGCCTTGCTTGGGAATAAACATGTGACATCATTCTATGCACCAAGATGTGAGGAGGAATCTATTGGCGGGGGGTGGATTTTAGGAAAGGTTTCCTAGTTTTGCAAAGGAGATTCATGGGGGAAAATAGTCATTCTTCTGCTCAATGTTGTCATGGGTGTGTGTGCTTGGAACTGGGATAGCAATCAAGCAACCGTAAAGGGTACTAGTCAAGGAAAAGTCAACTGAGTAATGACAGCAGCATAGAAAGATGAAAAGAATTAACATCCTTGACGTCATTAGGACCACCGAATAAGCCAAGCTGGAGCTCCCCATCTTAGGACTTATAAACATTCTCGTTGTTTAAGAAATTTCGACTTGAGTATGCTAGTTTTATATTACTTGCAGCTGAAAGTATGATAACTGGTAAAATGAATATGTGTGTATTTATACTCCTTATTAGATATCATAGTAAACATCTTTGCTATTATTACCCACAATGCCTGCTATATACCAGATGTCAATGAATGCTGGTTCCCTAAAGAGGTAAATGCATGGATAGATAGATAGATAAGCCACATCCTAAAACTAGCTGCATTCCCCAGCTTTCTGAATTGCATAACTATCCATCCAGGTGCATAAGCCAAAAACCTATTCTAGGTACTTCCCTATTCCCCTCTCTCTATAGCAGCCAATCCATTGCCAAGGTCTGTTCATTTTGCCTTCTAGATTCTTCTCAAACTACTATTTCAAACTACTATCATGTCTTAATTGGCCTAGTGCAGTACACTCCTAATAACTAGCTTCCTGAAATTTCTCAAATCTGTTCTCCACACTGCAGCCAAAGGGAATGTTTTCAAAATGCTAAATCCCCCACCTCTCCCACCTCCATC
Source organism: Balaenoptera physalus (assembly GCF_965194825.1). NCBI lineage: Eukaryota > Metazoa > Chordata > Mammalia > Artiodactyla > Balaenopteridae > Balaenoptera > Balaenoptera physalus. The sequence continues at coordinate 128,942,730 of NC_138890.1, forward strand.
CTTAATTAAAGGATAAAGGACAAAATTCTAAAATTCATTAGATGCCCACAAGGCCTGTGTGGCCTTGTGCCATCTACTCTTTTTTTTTCAGAACATGAATTTTTCTTTTCTTTTTTTTTTTTTTTTAAGTTATTTATTTATTTTTGGCTGCGTTGGGTCTTCATTGCTGCGCGCACAGGCTTTTCTCTAGTTGCAGCAAGCAGGGGCTACTCTTCACTGCGGTACGTGGGCTTCTCATTGCGGTGGCTTCTTTTGTTGCAGTGCACGGGCTCTAGGAGCATGGGCTTCAGTAGTTGTGGCACGTGGGCTCAGTAGTTGTGGCTCATGGGCTTAGTTGCTCCGCGGCATGTGGGATCTTCCTGGATCAGGGCTCGAATCCGTGTCCCCTGCATTGGCAGGCGGACTCTTAACCATGGTGCCACCAGGGAAGTCCCTGTGTCATCTACTCTTTTAGGTTACCTCTTGCCCTTGACACTCTAGCCAGACAGGCCTTCCCTTGATTCCTTGGCATGCCTTCTTTGCACAGGCTGTTCTATCTTGTCTGGCAGGCTCTCTCCACTGGCACCCCTAACAATCACATGCCCTGTGTGTTCCATCCACCATTTTTCAGTCAGTCTTGTTTTTCCCAGGAAAGCCTTCTCTCTAGTCCCTGAATAGGTATCTCTCATTATTGTACACTTGGCCAACAACATATAACTCTCAGTCATAGCCAAGATGACCATCTGAACTGGGACACTTCTGAGAGTGAATGGGGGCACTATTAATAATTACACTGGGACAATAGGTATGAACAGAGATTCTTCTGGGCTAGCAGAACATCTGGTCACCCTGTTCTTTGTACTTACTCTTTGCTTATTAGTATTTTTATTTAAAGTCTGCCTCCCCCAGGTCTCTACATGGGGAGGAACCATGTCCTTCTTTTTTGCTCATTATCACATTCTCCATACCTAGCACAGTGCCAGATTCAGTAACAGACATTCAATAAATATTTGTTAGAGGAACGTTGGAAAGAATGAATATGATAACTCAGTTTTCATTGTCCTTTTCTACTATTTTTTATTATTCTCCCTAGACCAGTGTTGAGATAATGTTATGCTATGTTCTTGCTTCTTATTTTTAAATATCTGATCATTTTGCACAGCACTGATTTATTGCTGACCTATTCATTTAGTCAACAAGTATCTACTGAACATCTAATATGTGCTGAGCATGAACTAGACATTAGGGATACAACAGCAAACAAGACAGTTTCTGCCTTCAAGGGCTTAGTCCCACAAGGGTGATACTTGAAATCCACTAGGACTCTAGGTCAGTTTTTACCAAATTAATGTCTAGCCAATCTGGGCCTTGTTATGAAAGAGGTAGTTTGAATTTTTTCATTTCCTTCTCAGTTACATCACTTTTTCCACTTTAGTTCCAAGGCCAGTGCCCTCATAATTTCCATTACTTACTAAAACTTAGCTCCAGGACATATTAAGCTACCTAGGGATAACTTCAGATTCTGGCAATATGTTAAAAATCATATTCATACATATCAACTGGCAAGAAATAAGTGGAAATCTCAAGGTACCTGAAATTAGGAGCTATAAGCTTAGGATATGACTCTGAAGTTTCCCCTTGGGTGATTATCAAATTCAGTAATAGCTAGTAGTTTGGGTTTTAACACACAATCAGGCCAGGATATGAGGCTGTGGGTCCTGTGAGACACTGAATGAAAACTAACCCTTTTCATGAAGCTGGGATGCTCAAAGGTATGTAGCCTCCATAATGAGGGGCCTAGGAAAAAAGATCCATTCACCTTAACAGGGAGTTGATGAAGTTTGCTGTTCTGGGTTAAGGAAAAGGAAAAAAATTATTCCCAGAAAAACAAAAATCCTAGGCCTCTGCCTTATGCTGTATTGAAGTTAGAATGTACACTTCTGTCATGATTTGGAAACTGTCAGGATTAGAAATTTACATAAAAATTAGTCCTGGGACAGCGATATCCCTGGAGTACTTGCCAGAAGTGAACAGGAAATCTCTGGAGTGACACTTCCACAGCTTAGGCCACACAGGATTTTCATAGGAAAGTTTCAATGAAGATGAGTTTATAATTCAAGATGTAGATATAAAAACAGAAGGATAGGTACCCAGTAACCTACGATAACAGAAGTATTATCTGAAAAAGATAATGTCTTGAATAGAATCTCCTGGAAACAGATTCTGAGGTGGAGATTTGCACACAGGAGGTTTTTCTGGAGAACACTCTGAGGAACACCTTTGAAAGAGTGAAGAAAGGATCCTGCAGAAGGAGATACAACAATACAGTTGCAACAGAAGCCTCAGCTATCCCAAAGGATCTCTGGAGTTGGGATGGCCCTTAAGAATATCCCAAATTGAAACAATAAGACTGGGCCTTTATAGCTCAATGGCAACCAATCATTGGCTGCAAGCTGCCCATGGAAGTGGTTATGAACTTGGGAAAGATAGCTCCCTTTGACCAAAGGCAAATCCCAGAGAAACCCAAAAGTGAGCCATCAGCAACCAATGCACCCAGCAACAAAGAAATAAAGGTCTCAGTCTTGAAGTCAGGGATAGGAGGGGGGGACTCTGAGCAGCACAAATCAGCATCCACTACAGTCCACCCTTGGGATGCTCAGATCCATTTACACTTTGTATTAAGTTTGCCCCATCTGGGGAAAGCATCTTCAGGTTTCTGATTGGTGTCATTTCCTGAGGAACCTTCTTCTTTTTTTTTTTTCCCCCCTCTTTGGCCATGCTATGCAGCATGTGGGATCTTAGTTCCCCAACCAGGGATCGCACCTGCCCCTGCTGCATTGGAAGCCCAGAGTCTTAACCACTGGACCGTCAGGGAAGTCCCTTCTAAGGAATCTTATATAGGGAAAGTTAATGGAAAAACTTAGCAATCCTGGCTGCTGAAACTAGTTTTAAGAGCACAGTTTTCATCATCTCCTTTCTTCACTACCCATACTAGATTCTCCTCACCCTTGGCTACTACCTCTCATGATCTTAGCAATTTAACCGGTAGAAACTCTGAGGGTCTAAGCTTCTGATCACCATGGCCTTCTGAGGTCATGTCTATCCATTGTGTACTTATACATTGACCATCCACATTGGGCAGCAGAACATCAAGAGATGCCCCAATTGTTCACTGAGTGTAAAACATATTCTTCCCTTTTTTCTTATGTAACAGCTGCTGTACCTCCTCCTGCTGATCAATGTAAATTAACCCTGTATGGAGGGTGTGTACTTCCTTTGCCTACTGTCCTCTTGACATGAGAAACCTAAGTGACTCAATGATAGCCATAGTATAAAATAAAATAGGACTCTTACTATATCCCCTGGTGAAAGCAGTCACCCTCTGGGAATCAGGACTTCTACCACAGAGCCTAAAGTTTTAAGGACAGGAAAAACAAATCTAAAAGTGGGTAATTGTGAATTATAGTAACATAAAGAGACAGAAAGTAGGAAAGAGTAGTTAAGAAACATGGTAGGTAGAATGTGAAGGTTCAATACATATATAATATGAATAAATATAACATGAACCCTTCATATAACAATATAGGTTGGGAAACAAGCAAAGTAAAAGTATGGCTGGTTGAAAGCAGAAAATAACATGGTGAAAAATAAAAACGAATGTGTATAATTACAATAAATATGAATGGATTAAACTCAACAATTAAAAGGCAGAGATGCTCAGATTGGATTTTAAAATCAGTTGCATTAAAGAGACACTTAAACATACTAGCACAGAAAGAAAGTTAAGCGATGAGAAAAGATTTATTAGACAAATTCTTATCAAGAGTAAGCCACTGTGGCTATATTGTATCAAAAAATTAGTCTTTAAGGCAAAACACATTTTTTATGGATAAAGAGTGTCATTATTTTAAAAATTACCAGGAAGATGTATGGTTCTGAATCTTTATGCACTTAAAAGCATAGACTCAAACTATATAAAGAAATTCAGGGTTCGGTGGTAGCCTACCTAAAATGCTACACCTCCTGGGAGTTTTGCATTTTCACAAGGCTTAGTATCTCAAGAAAAAAGAGATCAAATTTAAGAAAGTGTTACTGGATTAATTTAATCTTAACTATTAAGAAGCAAGGTTAATTTATAAATACACTCTGGAAAGTTTTTAAACAGATCCTTTTTATCTTAAGTTTATTTGCCAAGTACAGCTGTGTTTATGAAGTTGAATTTTTACTTACTGATTCTAGGAAGTAAATTGAGTAAATGAATTGTGGAATTGAGCTAAACTTTCATAAAGAAATATAAAACCTGAGCCAATTGTCAAAGATTCATTCATCAAGGTAGACTTTCCAGGTGAGTTTCTTATGAAACAGACAGTTTTTGACAAGTCTGGACTGGCTGACAGCTCTGAAACAGAGACAAATTCTGGAAATAGATAGGAATTATTATTATTTTTTTTAGAGTTAAGGTATCTTCTATTTTATTTTATTTATTTTTTAAATTGAAGTATAGTTGATTTACAAATGTTGTGTTAGTTTCAGGTGTACAGGAAAGTGATTCAGAGATATATATATATAATATATATTATTAATATAACATATTATATAATATAATAATATATATTAATATAATAATATATATTATATATATAAATACATATATATGTGTATATATATGTGTGTGTATATATATATATATTCTTTTTCAGATTCTTTTCCATTATAGTTTATTATAAGATTGAATATAGTTCCCTGTGCTATACATAGGTCCTTGTTGGTTATCTACTTTATATACAGTAGTGTGTATCTGTTAATCCCAAACTCCTAATTTATCTCTCCCTCCCCTGCTTCCCCCTTTGGTAACCATAAGTTTGTTTTCTATGTCTGTGAATCTACTTCCATTTTGTAAATAAGTTCATTTGTATCATTTTTTTAGATTCCACATATAAGTGATGTCATATGATGTCTTTGTCTGTCTGACTTACTTCACTTAGTATGATAATCTCTAGGTCAATCCATCTGTCCTTTCTCAGATGAAAGTAAAAAGGAATAAATTAGTCAGGGGTTAAATCAGGCACGATTTTGTAACTGCTAATACTGTGATAGGATGAGGAGGTGGAGAGAGGAGGGAAGGAAGGAGGAGGGGAGAGAGAGAACACAAGCATGAAGGCTTTTGCATGGGGAGTAGATCTTGGGAAGGGAGATGATAGATATGTCCTTAATGGCCTCACTAAAGGGGAGATGTGGCTGCTAAATTTGACCTTGCTCCCAAGTAATTGATGAAATGTAACATTAATATCAGAATAATGGTAATGAGCTATAGATGCAGAATCTCTGCCTGTGGAGATTGTAGACAAAATAGACTTTAAGGCAAAAAGCATTATTCAGGCTAAAAAGACTCATTACACAACTTTCTGTTAGGAAAGGTGGGGTTATTTGATTGTGGTGAGCTCAGTTCTTCCACGTCTGAAGAGAAGAAAAATTCAGTGGTAAAAAAAAGTGTCTGAAGCTAAATTTGGTGGTAATGTCTGAGCCTCAAGTCTCCTTGCTCTTGTCATCCTAAAGAGTCGAATCTCACTAGTAACTCAAAATCAGGTTCAATGTCAAGTTCATTATTAGGCTCTGTCTTAGTTATACTTTTGGTGCTCTTTCTCTGACACTTGAAAATGCCAAATATTGTCCTAGTTGTAGTGTTAGAATAAATTAACTTCTTCATTTCTGCTTTCTTTGTAGTCTTTCTTGAGAATGTTCCTTTGAAGAAATTGTGTTTTTATCTGCAGTGATCTGCCTAGACATTTTTCAGTTAAGGCATCTCATTTCTGATCTATAGTTTGTTTTGTTCAATGGGATTTCAGTCATGCATCTTTGAAAAGCTCTGTCTCTGGAATTTTGGTTTACCCTTGTGAATGTTCTCACTGACTTTGGAAGCAATTCCTTATTGTTGTTGGTTTTTTTTTTTCTGTTTGGCAGCAGCCTTTCTACTGGTGTTTACCTTTTATTGATTTATGGTAATAGGTGACCAGCCCCTTTTTTTCTGGCACTTACAGGCTGACCTCCGTAGCTGAGGTTTTTCTAAAACTGGCACACAAGGTATAAGCACAGATAACCTTGTAAATTCAGAGGCTGCTTCCCTTGAGTTAAAAATCTACAACTTCAGGGTGCTGGAACTTGACACTAATGAAAATTTAAACATACAGCTTAGTGCTTGATGCCTCACACTAAAAGGCTGCCACAAATCTGGGTTTTTGAAGCTGGATTTGTGACATCTCTCTTTTTAGACCAGTGGCCTTCAAATTCTGGTGTGCATCAGAATGATGCAGCTGGTAATAAGAAATACAGACTTCCAGGCCCTACCCCATGACATTGATTCACCATTGATTCAGTAGATCCAGGGGCAGGGCCCTGGGATCTCCATTTTAACAAGCTCTGTGGGTGATTCTAACGCAGATCATACTTTAACCTCCATAAAATAGCTGAGAAAGAGAAAAGTACTGCTCCCCTCTGACTTCCAGCTGGACCTTGGTTGTGCTAGAGACTGTCTTGGCACTGACACTAGGCCCTGGTGTTCTCCTGGTGAACAAAAACAATTTCAGAGAACTTAAACATCAGACAAGGCCACTGTGTGACCATGATAGATCAAGACAAAAGCAAGACCACTCTGCAATCATATCTGAACACAGACGAAAACAAGAACAATGTATGAACCACAGAATACCAAAGATTCCCCCCAAGAACAATGTCCAAACCACAAAATACCAAAGATCTCCCCCTCTCCCAGCTAATACGAGTGACTGATGCTACTTTTCCAGTTACAGCTTATCTTCAGTTTATTCTGGCCTCCTTATCAATATTTCTTGGTGATTGTGGTATCTCCCCTACCAAGTTAGTATTAGTATTCTTATTGTTTATTTATTGAGATACACAATCATAGAATTACCCCTGCTTCCTCACAGCACCCAATTCAGAGCAAAGCCCTGCTTCCTTAACCCCTCCCCAACACAAACCCACATCCTATAAGTCCTTTCTAACATTCTCTTGCTGAAACACACCCCCACCACAGTTCCCCACACTGTGATTTTTCCTTTGCTAGAACAAGTACTAAACCCAACTTGTTCAACTACAAGTGTGTTCCTGGTGGGCTTTGGCTGGAGGATATTGACAAGACTCACCAGCTGGACTGATGCTTTCCATTCTTTCTCTGTGGCCAAGGTGTGCTGGCCACTCATGGCTACTAAGCCACTGAGGCATTTATACTCCCGGGCATGTGTGCTGCCTGCTGAGGAGATGTATGGGTATATACTGTATCAGTCATGATCCACACAGGACAGTGCATGTGATGAGGGTAACTGAGGAGAGTTCAGTGAATTTGCAGAGGCACTGCCAATAAAGGATAATGAAGCACCAGGGATAGCACCAGCTAGGAGCTGGTACTGTCCCTAGGCCTGAAGGAGCAAGAGCAAGGAGAGGTTACCAGAGACCGAGAGAGCCACAGAGGAGGCCCAGCAGGAGTGGTTGCCTTCGGAAGAGGAAGGCAGCCACTGCTGACCAACTGGAAAACAGGGCAGGAACTGGGGGGACAGATCCCCTGACTTCACTCCTCTCCCTCACTTTGGTCTGCCCAGTGTCTCTGTGGAAGACAAATAAAGCCAGAGGCAAGAAAGCTCAAGATGCAGTCCATGTGGTCAGCCTCTAGAGACCAGAGCAGGGCAGAACTGGAGGGGCAAAGGCAAAAGAAGCAGCACATTTACAAAAGTCTATTCTGTTTATTTACAAACCTATTCCTATCACCCCTGCTATAGATATGTGAGGTTATCAAATGTTATATAAACGAACACCACCTAACTACAGAAGCAAAGATTCTATTCTTGATCCTATGAAACTAAGTTGAATGCTTTTTAATTGAAGAATAGTTGATTTACAATATTATATTAGTTTCAGGTATACAACATAGTGATTCAATATTTTTATAGATTATACTCCATTTAAAGTTGTTACAAAATAATGGCTATATTTCCCTGTGCTGTACAATATATTCTTGTTGCATATCTATTTTATACACAGTAGTTTGTCTCTCTTAATCCCAGACCCCTATCTTGCCCCTCCCCCTTCCCTCTCCCCACTGCTAACTAGTTTGTTGTCTATATCTATGAGTCTGTTTCTGTTTTGTTATCAATATTCATTTGTTTTATTTTTTAGATTCCACATATAAGTGATAACATATAGTATTTTTCTTTCTCTGTGACTTATTTCACTAAGCATAATATCCTCTAGGCCCATCCATGTTGTTGCAAATGGCAGAATTTCATCCTTTTTAATGGATGAGTAATATTGTATGTATATACCACATCTTTATTCATTCATCTGTTGATGGACACTTAAGTTGCTTCCATATTGTTCATTGTAAGTAAAGCTGCTATGAACACTGGGGTGCTGTGTCTTTTCGAATTAGTGCTTTTGTTTTCTTTGGATATATATGTAGCAGTAGAATAGCTGGATCATGTGATAGTTCTATTTTTAGTTTTCTGAGGAACCTCTATATTGTTTTCTATAGTGGCTGCACCAATTTTAATCCCACAAACAGTGTACTAGGGTTCCCTTTTCTCCACATCCTTGCCAACATTTGTTATTTGTTGACTTTTTGATGATAACCATTTGACAGGTGTGAGGTGCTATCTTGTTGTGGTTTGATTTGCATTTCTTTGATGATTAGTGATGTCAAGCACTTTTTCATGTGCCTGTTGACCATCAGTATATCTTATTTGGAAAATGTCTATTCAGGTCTTCTGCCCACTTTTTAATCGGACTGTTTGCTTTTTTGATATTGAGTTGTATGAGCTGTTGATATAGTTTGGATATTAACCTGTTATTGGTCATATCATTTGCAAACATTTTCTCCCATTCAGTAGGCTGTCTTTTCATTTTGTCAACGGTTTCCTTTGCTCTGCAAAAGCTTTTAAGTTTAATTAGGTCCTATTTATTTATCTTTGCTTTTGTTTCTTCTGCCTTAGGAGACAGATCCAAAAAAAATATTGTTACAATTTATGTCAGAGTGTTCTGCCTAATGTTGTCTTCTTGAAGTTTTATGATTTTACATCTTACATTTAGGTCTTTAATCCATTTTGAGTTTATTTTTGTATATAGTGTGAGGGAATGTTCTAATCTCATTCTTTTACATGTAGCTGTCCAGTTTTCCCAGCACCACTTAATGAAGAGACTGTCTTTTCTCCATTGTATATTCTTGCCTCCTTTATTGTAGATTAATTGACCATAAGTGCGTGAGTTTATATCTGGGCCCTCTATTCTGTTGCACTGATCTATGTGTCTGTTTTTGTGCCAGTACCATACTGTTTTGATTACTGCAGCTAAGCTGAACGCTTTGAAAAGACTGAGTAACAACAATAGCAAGAAGACACAAATGTCTGTGCTTACTATGTACCAAGTACTATTCTAAGTGCTTCATGTGTATTAGTCTCCAATTGCTGTTATAACAAATTATCATAAATTTAGTGGCTTAAAAGAACATAAATGTATTCCCTTATTGTTCTGGACATCAACATTCCAAGATGAGTCTTATGGGACTAAAATCAAGGTATCTGCAGGGCTGCATTCTTTCTGGAGGCTCTAGGAGAGAATCCATTGCTTGTCTCTTCCAGCTTCTAGAGGTTGCCCACATTCCTTGGCTGCGTCCCCCTCCCAGAAATCACATCAATCCAACCTCTGCTTCCATCGTCACATCTCCTCCTTTGACTCTGACTCTCCTGCTTCCCTCTTCCACTTATGAGGATCCCTCTTTCCCTTATAAGGATCCACCTGAAAAATTCCTTATAATCTCCCATCTCAAAATATTAACTTAATCATATCTGCCAAGTCTCTTTTGCCTGGTAAGGTAACATACTCACAAGTTCCAGGAAGTAGGATATGTACTTCCTACAAACAAGGACATTCTCCTATATTACCACAGTATAACCATCAAAATCAGAAAACTCACATTGGTACATTACTACCATCTAATCCTCAGACCCCATTCAAGTTTTGGCAGTTGTCTGGATGACATCCTTTATAGTAAAAGAATCCACTTCTGAATCATAGATTGCAAGTAACTGTCATGTGTCTTCAGTTTCCTTCAGTCTGGAATAGGTCCTTGATCTCTTCTCGACTTTCACGACCTTTTTGAAGATTACAGGTCAGTTATTTTGTAGAATGTTCCCCCATATGAATTTATCCAATATTTCCTCATTTTTTATTCAGGAATATAATACAAGTGATGAAGTGATGCTGTGTTCCTTTCTATGCATTTTATCAGATATTGTACAGTTTTTATTTGAACCACTACTGATGATATTCACTTGGATTACCTGATTAAGGTGGAATCTAAAAGACCTTCCACTGTAAAGCTACTCTTTTTTTCCTTCATTGTTTATAAGTATTTTGTGAGGATGATGTGACTATGTAACTTTGAAACTATGTAAATACCCTGTTCACTTGTGGTTACCAAAGGGGAGGGGATGGGGGAGGGATGAATTGGGAGTTTGGGATTAGCAGATGCAAACTATTATATATAGAATGGATAAACAACAAGGTCCTACTGTATAGCACAGGGAACTATATTCAATATCCTGTGATAAACCATAATGGAAAAGAATATGAAAAAGAATATATATGTAAAAACCTTGTTCCTCATCCAACTTTCAATTCATTCATTCTTTCTTTACATTCATAAGGACTCATAATATCCTATTTTATTCATGGATTATAATCTATTAATATAATTACTTTAAATTGCCATCAATTTTTCCAGTAGCATCACCCTCAGACTAGCTTGATAGAGCCCCATAATTCATTGAGTGCTTCCTTGTTTTAGGCACAAGATATCTGGGGCTTAGCTTGTACTTTCCTGCCCCAACACTGTAATCAGCCATTTTTCCAAGGAGTCCTGAATCCTTTCAGTGGAGAATGGTATTAGATCTGGGAACTAGGTATATTCATCACTATTGGTTCTTACAATTGACAGAGCTAAGGAATATATATTACATTTATAGTTATTTCTGTATCTGTTTATATTGAAAACCATGAGCCACACTGAAGTCTCCAATTCCAAACCAACATCGCAAGGTTCACTGCAGTTTTCTCCCTTTCCATGTTGAGTTGCAGGAGGGGTGGAGGTTATTATTTTGCCTTCCACATACAGTAACTCATTTAATTCTTACAACAACCTCATGATTTAGGGAAAAAATTGCCAACCAGATGCCTCTTCATACCAAACATTAGAGTGTGTATTTCAAATGGTTCAGGAGAAAAAGTTCTTTGCACTCACAACTTCACTGTAAGTTTGTCATTGTTTCAAAAAAAATTTTTTTAAGTTTACACTAAAAAAAACCCTCTGTGGATCAATAGACTATGAGATACAATAGTGTGCACAGTATTCCTGGTAATCTGAGTGAGATAAAGGCATTAATACATTTTCCAAATTGGGGGAGAGGAGAAGAAAAAGAGAAAAAGAAAGATGGGATTTTAATCTCAGAAGGAGCCTTATCTTTAACAACCTGGTCTGGTGGCTCAGAGTTGCAGTCTTTAGCATGTCACTTCATTCATCCTTTCCATATGGCCATCTGACAGCCATCCAAGCCTGAGGTCCACTCAAGAGCTGGAGGATCCTGATTACCTAATCAGCCATCTTGGCTGGGACACAGCCCATCAATGTGGCAGAATGTATTAGCCTAAAACTAACCATTGGGTGAATTTCTTAATGCTTATTCAGCTTCCTCAATGAGAGAAAAACAGAATAAAATGCCACAACTCACTGAGATCTCTGGTCCAAGTTCCTTACTTTAGAGACAGAGAAACCTAAACACAAAGTAGTTACGGATTCAGGCAAGGTTTCACAGCTACTGAGCGTCAGGACTCAGTTACACGCAGGATGCCACATACATGGTCCATGGCATGCATCATTGACTTTGTTGCAAATAGCAATAGGCTTTATCAAGTGGCAGTAGAACACTTTATCCCAGGTGGTTAGGGCTAGGAGTTTTTGGTTAATTACTAAAGTCAATCAAAATGGGAAAAGTCACAAAAAGTGATATGTAAATACCTTAAACATTTTGTCTGATGGAGAGTTTTCCTGTGTGACTCAATCTCCTGATTAGAGTTCCACAGTGTCTTTCTTGCATAAATCTCTGTCATGATTCATCATCTCTGATTTCCACTTTGTGTTTCTTTAAAGTGGAGTTAGAACTTAAAGATATTTTTCAAATAATTTGAGTGCAGAAACATTTTAATTTTTAGATTTTAATATTTTTTTCCTCTCACTCCTTTAGAATTGTCTCATCCACGTATAATTCAATAGCAATTTTATTAATGTGAGTTGGGCAAATTACTTAACCTCTTTGTGCCTCAGTTGCCTTACTTGCAAAGTAAGATTATCCAGGCTCATATTGTCTTTTCTCTTCTGTAGCCCTGGAATCAATCATTTTTCCAAGGAGTCCTGGCTCCGTTTAGTGAAGAACGGTATTAGAAACAAGATCTTGGCACTAGGTGTACTCCTCACTATTGGATAGTTGCTTTCCCTGGTCCTCACAGTGGACAGAGCCAAGGAACATATGTTACATATATATTTATTTCTGTATCTATTTATATATATATTGAAAACCATCAGTCACACTGATATCTCCTATTCCAAACCAACACCACAAAATTTTTTTCTAGTTTTTTTCCTTTCCATATTTATAACTCCCTTCTCCAACCGTGAATAATCTGGCTCTCATTATCCTTAATGTATTTACTTATTTGATCAATAGCCCTGTATGTAACCAATATACTATTTCTACTAACATCCTCTCCTGTGTGAGGTCTGTCACTCCATGCTCAGTCACCTCTCTGGATAGATAACCTGTAACTCTAAGTGGACCCTGATACCCCCATGCCGGGCTACCTCACACAGGGATGCCCACTTTATTGTGCTTAGACTCTGACTCACTGTGCTACATTGTCCCACCCTCCATGGATGCCCTCCTCATTCCATCTGGGCTCTAACTCCCCACACTGGGCCAATTCCTTGTATGGCCACACTTGTTAACTTGCTCAGGATTTTATACCCTATGTTAAGCTACCTTTCTACTCTATACCAGCTGCAGTCCCCTCAGGCTCTGACACCCACTCTGGGCCACTATGGCTTCCCCTTTTTTTGAGTAGATGCCAACCTTGCTCTGCACCACCTAAAAACTTTAGAACTTAATTGTTCAGGAAGAAAAGGGGAAGAGGCAGAGCCTTATTTTTAACATCTCTGACACAATGAAGACTGTCAACAGGGTAAAGAAAGATGGGACTGTTTGTATTCAACAAGGCAGTTTGGTGCTTCACATCTTGACCTATAAAAAATTATTTCTAGATTTATTTATTCCCAAAAGTGTGTTATTATTTAAAAAAAAAAAACACACTGATTACTTCTTCACTGGGAACAACAGCAGCATTCACAACATTCAAATATTCAATTGTTATTACCAAGATCTCTTATTGATAATACTGTCTTTTATTTCTTTTAAACTTCATCCCCTACTTAGCACAGAGGCCTTACCTGCCCCATCTCATGGTATTTAGCTCTTTATGTATTTCTGACAGATTCTTGAAGGCCCAGCACGCATTGGTATGATATAATCAGTGTGGGCTTAGAAGCCAGATAGACTGCATTCAAATCACTCTAATTTATCTATCCTTTAATTTTTTATAAGAATTGAAGGTTATATATATGCGTGTGTATGTGGGTATGTGTATACACACACACACACACATACACACACACACACATCTGCTACATAGTAAAGCATTTTTTAAATGTCCATTCTTATCACATCTACCTCCTTGGCAAAGCCTCATGTTTGTGTCTCTCTCTTTGTTCATTCTTTCTCCTTTGACACCTGAGACTATGAGAAGAACTTCAGGCATGTAAAAACTGATCAATAACAAAAGTTTTGCAAACCAGAAAATTGATCAAATTTCCCATTGTAAACATATCACCTGTTTTTCTCAGAAGTTTCCGATCCACTGAGCATTCCTGGGACTTCCCTGAAAGAATTTAGACCTTCACAGTTTCAGGACTGTCCTAAGGTCTTTAACATTATCCCAATGGTATAATATTATCATTACAGCCAATACAATATCATAGGAAAGAGAAGGTGGAAGCATCATTTCTGTAAATCTACCTCTTTCTGTGCTCAGTTTCCCAAGAATACATCCTGCCACCTACTCGTGAGAAAGTCCTTCTGGGTCCTAGCTTGCTTACCTCACTCTCTTTCAACTACTCATTGTTGAGCTGTGAGGATTCCCTGTTCCCTCCATGTTTCGAGGACCATTTTAAGAGAAGCAGAACTGGAAAATCTGTAAAAAATCTATTAGTCCAGTCTGGCCCAGTTGGTTGGAAAAAAATCTATATTTGTTGCCATATAAAAATATTCTGTGCTACCCTGCATTATGTCCTTGTCTCTGAACCACACTTCTGTTGAAACTACTTTTTCCTCAGTTATTTTATTGTAATTTTATAGGGTAAAATCCTTCTTCTGATTACACTGAAGCCTTGTGAAGAGTGAAGTATAGTGTCTCTCTCCTGTGATGCGATGGAAATTGTTATCCTTGCCCCCATGACACCAGAGTAAAATGGGAAACTGCACTCGTGTAACCATCAGAGTACAGACCATATAAGAGAGGTACAGAGTTGTTTCCTTTTTAAAGGGTTTAATTAAAATCATTACTTAAAAATAAGCACTGCGACAACATCATGATTGCGCTATTTTCAAACTGTGGAACACCTATGAGAATTCAGGGTTCCATCAGAAAAGTGCCCCTTCTTGGTTCATATACGTACATTTATTGGCTTCAAAAATTTAAAGAAATCTTTTAATCTTCTGGCAATGGCTGTGCTGATTATTTTATAGTTGTCTAAAAAATGAGAGGCATATCAAAATAATTTAATATTTTGTAATATTTTAGAGGGCCATTATAAGACATTCTCTTTTACTCAGTAAGGATTAAATAACCAAGTCTATGTTTTTTATTGCTGATTTCTATGATTAAAGCAAGAACATATAAGCTAAGCTGATTGCAATATAAAGAATTATTCTCTTGGGTCCTACTTGTATTCATTCTCTTTCTACATTTTAAAAACCCATTCGTCAATTACTCTGCAGTAGTACCAGGACTTAGCATGCGCATATTATCTTCTCATATTCCTTTGCAGTCTTCCAAAATCACGCCTGTGCATGTGGGTAAGTATATACCCACCCACACTCACAAACACATACACACACATGCAAGCACTTATAATGGAATCCAAACATATTTACCCATAATTACATTCTAGGCACTTTATCGAACACAGATATTTTTGCATTCATTTGTGGAACCTGAAAAGAATCCATGCTAATGTCTGGAGTCTTAAAGCAAATTGTAATCTTATAAACAGGGAGGTGAACCTCAGAGGCAGTAGTCTTTTGATATGCAGCATAAGTGAAATGCTGCATAATATAAAATGATGGCGCTATTAATCCTATGGCACTGGTGGTACCCAGCCCCCCCCCTTGCTACTGATACCAACGCCATTGTCTCTGGCTTTAAACTTCATCAGTATGCAAACGGAGTGTCACTATGATGGGTGGTAACTTGGTTGGATGCACTTTCTACATTTCTGGCAAATGAGTATAATTATTTTCAGAGCTGCGGGCAACTCATGCATGTTTTATCCTCCATCTGGACCGGCACGGTACACAATAGTGATAAAAGATGATTTTCCCCCTTGGATGTTCACAGGCCATCATCGACACAGTCCTGATGAAATGGCCATGTATCCCCTAGCAGTTCTATATCTGCCACAGCTTGACAACAAAATTATTTCCCCATAGTACTAAAACACTTCAAATATTCAGGCCCTCTGTGCATATATTTGTGTTTTGAAGCATTCAGCGTTAACATAATGTGGTAATTTATAAACTGACAAATTAACTATGCAGAAATCACAGAGAAGCCTTATGAGGTCTGCAAAGCAGCAGAAAAGAAAGTAGAAGCTTTTTGCACTCTGTAATAATAATAATCCTATCAACTGTCGCAGATTGCCCGGCCTCCCATTGTTAGAGCCATGCACTCTAAAGCTTGCGTACTGTAGGTGATTCAGCCCAAGACGCCTGGCCCCAAACCATGACGACCAGGAGGCTTGGCTCAGGCTTAATGTGCCATCTCTTTCTGGGTCTGAGGCTACTGGGGAAAAGGGTACCAATAAAAAAATGCAAGTTGCCCATATTGATCACTGGGAGCCAGAAATGGATGTGTGGGATGGAATTTGGAGAGGATAAGATTTGCCTTCAAGACAGGAAGTGAATTTAGGACTGGCAAAATCAATAACAGCAAAACTGAGATTATGCATGTGAAAGGACAATCAGCCTTCTTTGTTTCATGGTTATAAAATCATTTTAATGATTAAAATCCATCATCTTGCTAGCCCGCTTTAGCAAACGCTGGCAATCCTTACAGGCACACTATTGATCCTCAGACAGACAAGCTGAACGGAGGCAGCATTCATCAAAGGACGCAAAAGAGCGCATTTTCACTTTTATTGTATTAGCTTAATTCTCTTTCAGATGAATTAGAGACTAATTTTGCTAAAGCAAGGGGAGAGTCTGGGTATCTTCTGCTGCCCCCATCTGTTTAATGTGTAGATTCTTAGAAGGCAGGATTAATTTTTTTAGAGGCAAGAAAGTATTTACAAATTCTTTATAAAAATACAGAACATTCCTTCATGGTATGCCACACCAGTCTCTCTTCCCTCCTTCCCCACTGTACCCTAATCTCCACTCCACCTCCCCCAGTCACTCCTCCCACACACACAGGCACACTTGCTCTCTTACAGATTCACACATGCATGCTAAACACACACACACACACACACACACACACACATCGTCCTTTAAATGGTATGTACCATGCTATGAGGCCTACCAAACATCAGACACACTTTATCAGCAGTTGTGCCAGGGTCTCCATGGCAACAGTATAATAGATTTGCCCTTATTCAATCCCAGAGGCCACATTGAAGCGCAATGCAAAATTTGCTGGGGCCTGAATTCCTTTCAAGCCATGGCTCATGTGTCAGGAAACAAGTCAATGCTCAGACAGCACTGCACATAAAGATGGAAAGGAACCTTTTCTCTCCACTGCTGTTTGCTCACAGTGACATTCAGAAGCCCAGGCTCTTCTAGATCTCATTTCTGTCTCGTTTTCTAGTTATTAATTCACTTCTTTGGGTGGAGAGGCGAGTGGGGGAGGGGGACGCCATGCTTTGCAATAATGAGCCGCCAATGAAAGTGCAAAGCAAGCTGCATAAAAACGAAGCATGCATCTCAGCCTCCAAGGTTATATAGGATTCAATATGGCTGAAGCCCACCACAGCTGCAGACTAAATTCCGGGGCTTGAAGCACCCCAGTGCTGGGCACGAAAAGCAACCCAGCCAGCTTCCTCAACCCATGCTGGAGTGGTAATCTGTGATACTCAAGCAACCTCCCCAGGGGTAGGAGAGGCAGAAAAATGGACACATGCCCTTGTCCTAAAGCCAATCTCAAGACAGGAGGAATTCCCAGGAGCTCATACCTGAAGTACACTGTGGCTAAAACAAGCACAGCTTAAAAGTTAAACAATCATTTGTTTCAGGTTTATTTTAATCGTTAGCTTTGGGACTTAACAAGATGATTACTTTGTGGGTTAATTATTTTCTGCGCTGCGGCTTTCCAAACCTAATTGCTCAACTTCGTTATTGTACATAGTGATCCATGGCTGTTTCCTAAAATTACCTGTCCAAGTATTTTCCCCTTTGATTATCACTGAGAATTTGCTATTTTTCTCCCGGAGTTGGAACTCTGCATAAATGACTTGGTTGGGAGATGCTTGTGTGATTTTGAAGATTGAACTAGAGATATTGCAGGCAAGTGATAGAACTCAATTGGCAATACTATTGGGATGTGAACGAAGCCTCTTAAGGGGCTTTGCCTGGGTGAAGCCTGATTAATTTCAGGGCAGTGATTCTCATACTTTAATTTAACATGCATAAAAAGCAGCGGGAGTATTGTTAAAACACAATTTCTTAAACCCCGTCCCCAGAGACTCTGACTCAGTAGATTAGGGCCAGGGCCCAGGACTTTACAGTTCGAACATGCTCACAGGTGATGCCTATGCTGCGGGTCCAAGAACCACTGCTTTAGGCCAATTTCCATGAACAAAAGTTCCTCAACCTCTGACTTAAAGTTTATTTTGACTGTTTACCATAGCTGCAATTTCAGTGTTATTCTTGAAGGGCATTACTTGTCATCCTAATATAATTACCCCCTTCTCCAGTGGATCAGATCCACGATTTCACCCAGCACCTGGGACACAGAGTGGATGGAAGCCATGGAGAAAAGTGTCAGAAGATCAGGATATATCCCCAGAACTAGTGCTATGCCTGCCATATATTAGGACTTGATCAATATTTTTTTGCATGAAAACCTGAGTGAGTAAATACGATAGAATTTCAAAGCTTCTATACTTCAGGAAAGCAATCTTAAATCAAGAATATAGGTGTTCTGTGTTTTATTTATATTGAAATATATTCAAATGTCATACATTTGGTTTATAAAAGTGGCATATAAATTTTTGTGGGGGGAGAGAGATTAAATAGCACTTTAAATTCTTCTAGGAAGTTGGAACCATAGGATGAATTACTGTAGAAAGCAAAATCCTTTTATGATTAAAAACATTACTCTCTAATTTAACTATTTTTACAAGTTTGGGATTTCTTCAAGTGAAAAACACTGCATTTTCATTTTAACAATCACCAGCTTTGCTTTTTACTGAACAAAATAAAAGTGTGCATTTCTGCCTTATGTTTTAAACTTGAAATCATCATCTACTTCTTTTCATTTTCTGCTCCTTCTGTTTTGACCCTAAAATCTGAGTCATTTTTACAAATAATCAGTTTTAACAAAAAGTTGAGCCAATATCACATAACACTGACTTAAGATGATTCTGGTCACTTTGACCCAAGTTCGATTACCTGTGCTAAGTGAGCTACGCACTAGAAAGTGGCCACTGCAGGTGGTGGGAT
The DNA here is from genome assembly GCF_965194825.1 of Balaenoptera physalus. NCBI lineage: Eukaryota > Metazoa > Chordata > Mammalia > Artiodactyla > Balaenopteridae > Balaenoptera > Balaenoptera physalus. The sequence continues at coordinate 128,961,815 of NC_138890.1, forward strand.
AGGGGAGGAAGAGGGGGAGTAAACTGTGAATTACAGTGACCTGCTCTGTGAATTACTTAATATACAATGAATTCACGATAAGGTAACAGCCGTGTTTTTCATCATCGCACTCTGGAGTATGTCTTCGGTTCTAAGGTTTTTCTTTCTACAACAAGGCCAAAGGCACCAAAGTGAGCAGCCCCTTAGGCAGGGACCCCACTGGGCCTTCTCTGCCCTTCCAGCAGGGAAGGCACAGCAGAGATAGGAGAAGAACTGACTTCTCTTTCCCACCTTGCCTTTACCACGTGCTACTGTAAACTGCTTTGCCCTCCCAGGAAGGGCAGCCTGTCACGCTGCTTGAGTAGATGTCCCCTCCCACACTCAACACCCTGTCACAGGCTACCCAAAGGGGAGAATGAATTTGAAGTGCTATCAACAACTTTCAATTCACTAAATATTTATTGAGCACCTGCTGTGTGCCTGGGTCTGCACTGCGCTCTGACAGCACCAGTGTGAATGAGACACTCACTTTTATTATGAGGTGGTTACAACCAGGGAAGTCTGTTTTTCATCACTTTATAATAACTTTCTCCTCCATAATGCTTTGCAGACTGAAGTTTGCCCCAGTGTGTCTGGAACCACAGATTAGACTGGTTGTTACTTCCTAACGTTTCCATTTTTCTTGATTTTATGACACAGATTTTTCTAATTCATGCTTTAAGCTTTGGAGATATGGATGGATGCCTCTCACGCTCAAAGTATGCATTAGATGGGTGGGTGTGCCTTTTTTTCTGAGATAGACTGAGCTACATCTTAGAACTGAGGAAACAGAGGAATTTAAAATGTTATTTTTAACTTTAAATATTTCCACTACTGCACAATATATCGATTTAAGCTACTTTTAAAAAGAATAAACAAATACAAGACTTCAAAGAAGTCTCTCCTTTGTGGAGGAGTTTCAGGCTCTACCTCCAGAGTCTCTGAACTTGGCCTTTCTGCCATTAGGGGATTCCAGGGGAAACTGAGAAACCCTGGTTTAGATGATACAGCATTTGTAAATGCCAGAATGAAAATAGGAAAACGTCTGAAGGATGAACACGATGCTGAGCTTTCCAATCAGGCTCTGGACCTGAAAACAATGAGACACACACGCTTTTCAATGAACTCGTGCATTTTCACTTTATAAACAACTCCCCACCCCCCGGCCCCGCCCAAGGAAAGCTGGTCTGTCCTTTCCTGCCACATTGTTGTGTTTTTCCTCCTTGCCCTTGCCTCAGTTCTTTGTGACCAGCACAAACTTTGGACCCTGCCTCTTCTCACTGTCCTGCCCGGCCACATGTCCAGCCCTGTTCTCAGTGGTAATGACAGCAGTCCATGCCTTTCTTGCCAGGTGGAGCCGACGTTCTGTGGACCATTGTTTTATGGGGCCACACTGCTGTCCCCACTGCTGCCCCTACAGGACACTCATCAACAGCTGAGTGGGAGGCTTCCCATCCTGGCCCATTTAATAGGAAGGCCTGGAAAGACTTCTTGGAGCATCAGTTCAGAGGTCCCACAACCAGCCAAACAATACGCGGTTATTCAAAATCTCCAATTCATTTTCCTCTGCTCCTCCCACACCGTTACCCTTGAGAGAAAATTAATTTGCAGAAAAATAGCCCCTGCCAGCTAACTTCTCCTCCTAAATGTATGATGACCCTGAACTCTTGTTTCTGAGGGTATTTACTCTCATAGTAAATGCACAAGAGTTCTGAAAAGCAGTCTTTAAAAATCTCCCCCTTGATACAGGGATATATGTATATGTATAGCTGATTCACTTTGTTACACAGCAGGAACTAAAGCAATTACACTCCAATAAAGATGTTAAAAAAAAAAAAACTCCCCCTTGCCGCCACCCCTCCCCCACCCAGTCCAAGAGATGCTTTCTTTTCCTTTTATTCTTTGCTTCTCTTTTTAACATGTGTGCTGAAATTGGCACTTTCTGTTTTCAGTCCATTCCCTTCTTAGTCTCAATGCAGGCAGCAATGGAGAGACGTGCCCAATTTTTCCAGTCCCTGCACTTGGCGAACCCATGGGTGACGGATTTAATGTAACAGGCTCTACCTTACGTGTCACTGTTTAAGTGAAGCGGCTGTGCCGGCTGGTGACGCATGGTGTCATCCAACGCGCCCCATGCAAGCTGGGGAACACGGCTGCCTCCTCTGTTGTCTGAGTAAATAACAGGGCTAATGG